>NC_140642.1:46401650-47001650 GCF_978046115.1 Saccoglossus kowalevskii | reverse complement strand
GTCACGTAATTATGGTCCTTCGCTCTTATTTATAATATAATCGTGGTCCTTCGCCCATATTTGCCACGTAATCATGGTCCTTCGATCTTATTTATAATATAATCGTGGTCCTTCGCTCATATTTGTCACGTATTTATGGTCCTTCGCTCATATTTATAATATAATCGAGGTCCTTCGCTTATATTTGTCACGTAATTATGGTCCTTCGCTCATATTTGCCACGTAATCATGGTCCTTCGCTCTTATTTATAATATAATCGTGGTCCTTCGCTCATATTTATAATATAATCGAGGTCTTTCGCTCATATTTGCCACGTAGTCATGGTCTTTCGCTCTTATTTATAATATAATCGCGGGCCTTCGCTCATATTCGCCATGTAATCACGGTCTTTCGCTCATATTTGCCACGTAATCACGATTATATTTATCGCTCATATTAATCTCCGACAAAATGCAACGTATATCAACGTTATTTTTATCAGCGGTTTATAGTCATTACGCCCGTTTCGGTCCTTCGGCTCGGTCCTTCGTTTTAGTGAGTACCGATCTCCGATCTGATCTCAGTGCTGAACAACTCCCCCATATATACCCACACTGTTTATAAATAGACCATTACATCAGCATACATAATGAGTCTGGAATTTACTACAAATTTCTAGAATGTTCCATTACCTTCTATTGCCTTCTACAGTGTCTTATTACCTATTCAACCAGCTTCTAAAAATTCCACCCAGACACAGTACGGTTCTAGAACATTCTCAGTCACACGGAAGTGGTAAACAAGTCGTATGCAACAATCACACACAAATTACAATATTGTCCCAGTCCGGTCACTAAATTTCGCACAAATTGGAAAATTGGCATAGCCCTGTCACTAAACAATGCACAATTTGAAATATTGGCCTAGCCCCGACAGGAAATCCTGTACAAATTGCAATATTGGTCAAGCCCGGGCACTAAATCACACACAAATTACAATATTGTCCAAACCCGGTCACTAAATTTCGCACAAATTGGTAAATTGGCATAGCCCTGTCACTAAACAATGCACAATTTGAAATATTGGCCTAGCCCCGACAGTAAATCCTATACAAATTGCAATATTGGTCAAGCCCGGGCACTAAATTCCACACAAATTGCAATATTGGATCAGCCTGGCACTAAATGCTGCACAAATTACAATATTGGCCCAGCCCTGTCTCTAAACAATGCGAAATTAGAATAATGGCCTAGCCCCGGCAGTAAAGCCTGTACAAATTGCAATATTGGCCCAGTCCCCAGAACTAAATCCTGTACAAATTGCAATATTGGCCTAGCCCGGCCACTAAATCCTGCACAAATAGCAATATTGTCCAAGCCCCGGTACTAAATTCCACACAAATTGCAATATTTGACCAGTCTGGCACTAAATGCTGCACAAATTACAATATTGGCCCAGCCCGTAAACAATGCACAATTTGAAATATAGGCCTAGCCCCAGCAGTAAATTCTTGCACAAATTACAATATTGGCCCACCCCTGTCACTAAACAATGCACAATTTGCATTATTGTCCGAGCCTCGGCACTAAATCCAGCACAAATTGCAATATTGGCCCAGCCCTGGCACTAACCACACACAAATTACAATATTGTCCCAGCCCGGTCACTAAATTTCGCACAACATGGAAAATTGGCATAGCCCTGTCACTAAATAATGCACAATTTGAAATATTGGCCTAGCCCCGGCAGGAAATCCTGTACAAATTGCAATATTGATCAAGCCCGTGCACTAAATCCTGCACAAATGGAAATATTGTCCAAGTCTCAGCACTAAATTCCTCACAAATTGCAATATTGGATCAGCCTGGCACTAAATGCTGCACAAATTACAATATTGGCTCAGCCCTGTCTCTAAACAATGCAAAATTAGAATAATGGCCTAGCCCCGGCAGTAAATCCTGCACAAATTGCAATATTGGCCGAGCCCGGCACTAAATTTTGCCCAAATTACAACATTGGCCCAGCCTTGTCAATAAACAATGCACACTTTGAAATATTGGTCTAGCTCCAGCAGTAAAGCCTGTACAAATTGCAATATTGGCCCAGCCCTAGCAATAAATTTCGCACAAATTGCAATATTGGCCTAACTACAGGCACACAATCCCGCACGAATTTCAATAATGACCCATCCCTGAATTGAACCCTGTACAAATTGCAATATTGGCTCAGCCCAGGCTCAAAATCTCACACAAATTGCAATATATATTGCCCTTGTTCAAACACTAAACCCAGTATAAATTGCTATATTGGCCCCACCTCATCATTAAACAACACCTGATATGCAATATTGGTCCGCCCTAGGCAGTAAATCCTGTACAAATTGCAATATTGGGCCAGCCTGGGAATATATACTGCACAAATTACAATATTGGCCCAGCCCAAGTCCCTAAACAAATTAAATTTCACACAAATTGCAATATTGGCCTACCTACAGGCACAAAATCTCACACGAATTTCAATATTGGCCCAGTTCAAGGAACTAAATCCTGCACAAATGGAAATATTGTCCAAGTCTCAGCACTAAATTCCACACAAATTGAAATATTGTATCAGACTCGCACTATATGCTGCACAAATTACAATATTGGCCCAGCCCTGTCTCTAAACAATGCACAATTTGAAATATTGGGTTAGCCCTGGCAGTAAAGCCTGTACAAATTGCAATATTGGCCTAGCCCCGGCAATAAATTTCGCACAAATTGGATTATTGGCCCAGCCCTCTCCCTAAACAATGCACAATTTTAAATATTTGCCCAGCCCCAGAACTAAATCCTGTACAAATTGCAATATTGTCTCAGCCACGGTACTAAATCCTGCACAAATGGCAATATTGTCCAAGCCCAGGCACTAAATTCCTCACAAATTGCAATATTGTCTCAGCCACGGTACTAAATCCTGCACAAATGGCAATATTGTCCAAGCCCAGGCACTAAATTCCTCACAAAATGCAATATTGGACCAGCATGGCTCTAAATGCTGCACAAATTACAATATTGGCCAATCCCTGTCATTAAACAATGCACAAAATGAAATGTTGGCCAAACGCCGGCACTAAATTTCACGCAAATTAGAATATTAGCCTAGCCCTGGAACTATATGCCACAGAAATTGCAATATTGGCCCTGCCTCATCATTAAACAATGCCTGAATTGCAATATTGGCGCATCCCCAGAACTAAAGCCTGTACAAATTGCAATATTGGCTCAGCCCAGGCAATAAATTTCACACAAATTACAATATTGGCCCAGCCCTCTCCCTAAACAAAGCACAAATTGCAATATTGGCCCAGCCCTGGCATTAAAACCAACACAAACTACAATATTGTCATAGCCTGGTCACTAAATTTCACACAAATTGGAAAATTGGCCTAGCCCTGTCACTAAACAATGCACAATTTGAAATGTTGGCCTAGCCCGGGCACTAAATCCTGCACAAATGGAAATATTGTCCAAGCCACGGCACTAAATTCCACAGAAATTGCAATATTGGATCAGCCTGGCAATAAATGCTGCACAAATTACAATATTGGCCCAGCCCTGTCCCTAAACAATGCAAAATTAGAATATTGGTCTAGCCCCGGCAGTAAATCATGCACAAATTGCAATATTGGCCCAGCCCCGGCAATAAATTTTGCACAAATTTGAAGATCGGCCTAACTACAGGCACATAATCCCGCACGAATTGCAATATTGGCCCAGCCCCGGAACTAAATCCTGTACAAATTGCAATATTGGCTCAGCCATGGCACTAAATCCTGCACAAATTCCAATATTGGCCCAGCCCAGCTCTAAATTTCACACAAATTGCAATATTGCCCAACGTTTAGCAGTAAATTCTGTACAAATTGCAATATTGTCCCAGCCCAGGCACTACATTTTGCACAAATTAGAATATTGGCCTAGTCCCGGCACTAAATCCTGCACAAATGGATATATTGTCCAAGCCCAGGCACTAAATTCCACACAAATTGCAATATTGATCCAGCCTGGATCTAAATGCTCCACAAATTACAATATTGGCCAATCCCTGTCATTAAACAATGCACAATTTGAAATATTTGCCTTGCCCTAGCACTAAATTCAGCACAAATTGCAATATTGGCCCAGCCCTGGCATTAAAACCTACACAAACTACAATATTGTCCCAGCCCAGTCACTAAATTTTGCACAAATTGGAAAATTGGCCTAGCCCTGCCACTGCACTGCCTACAATGTACAATTTGAAATATTGGCCTAGCCCCGGCAGTAAATCCGGTACAACTTGCAATATTGGCCCAGTCCCGGCAATAAATCCTGTACAAATTACAATATTGGCCAAGCCTAGGCACTAAATCCTGCACAAATGGCAATATTGTCCAAGTCCTGGCACAAAATTCCACACAAACTGCAATATTGGATGAGCCTGGCACTATATACTGCACAAATTACAATATTGGCTCAGCCCTGTCTCTAAATAATGCACAAATTAGAATATTGGCCTAGCCCGGCAGTAAATCCTGTACAAATTGCTATATTGGCCCAGCCCGGCACTAAATTTCGCGCAAATTGGAATATTGGACTAGCTCTTGCACTTTATACCACAGACATTTCAATATTGGCCCGCCTCATCATTAAACAACGCCTGAATTGCAATATTGGCCTGCCCCCTAAACTAAATTCTGTACAAATTGAAATATTGGCCCCACCCCGGACGGTACAAAATTCTACACGAATTAACATATTGGACTTGCCCTTGCACTAAATCCCACACAAATTACAATATTGGCCAAACCCTGGCACAAAATTCCACACAAAATGCAATAGTGGCCCAGGCCCAGCACTAAATCCTGAACAACGTTCAAATTGCAATATTGGTCTAGCCCTGGTAAAAAATTACGCACGAATTGCAATATTGGCCCAGCCCCGGAACTAAATCTTGTACAAATTGCAATATTGGCTCAGCCATAGCACTAAATCCTGTACAAATTCCAATAATGGCCCAGCCCCAGCTCTAAATTTCACACAAATTTAAATATTGCCCCAGTTCTAGCACTAAACCCAGCATAAATTGCAATATTGGCAAGCCCCGGTGCTAAATCCCATACCAATTACAATATTGGCCAAGCTCCGGCACAAAATCCAGCACAAATTGCAGTATTATTGGCAATAAATAGGCCTAGCCTCGACACTAAACAATGGACAAATTGCAATATTGGCCTAGCCACGGTTCAAAATTACGCCTGAATTGCAATATTGGCATGCCCCCGGCAGTAAATCCTATACAAATTGCAATATTGGCCCAGCCCGGGCAATAAATTCCGCACAAATTTAAATATTGGCCTAGTCCCAGCACTAAATGCTGCACAAATCACAATATTGGCCCAGCCCTGTCACTAAACAATGCACAATTTGAAATATTGACATAGCAGCTGCCACTAAATCCCATTCAATTTGCAATATTGCTCTAGTCCCAGCAATAAATTCTGTACAAATTATAATATTGGCCCTGGCCAGACTCTAAATCCTGTACAAATTGCAATATTGGACCAGCATGGCACTAAATGCTGTTCAAATTACAATATTTGCCTAGCCCTGTCACTGAACAATGCACATTTTGAAATATTGGCCTAGCCCCAGCAGTAATTCCTGTCAGCCCCGGCAATAAATTTCACACAAATTGAAAACTACAGGCACATAATCTCACACAAATTGCAATATTGGACCACCCTGGGGGTAAATGCTGCACAAATTACACTATTGGCCTGGCCCTGTCCCTAAGCAATGCACTATTTGAAATATTGGCCTAGCTCGGCAGTAAATCCTATACAAATTGCAATATTGGTTCAGCCCCGGAAATAAATTTCGCATAAATTGGAATATTGGCATAGCACCAGCACTAAATACTGCACAAATTACAATATTGGTCCAGCCCCGGAAATAAATGTCGCACAAATTGGAATATTGGCCTTGCCCCAGCACTAAATGCTGCACAAATTACAATATTGGCCCAGCCCTGTCACTAAATAATGCACAATTTGAAATATTGGCCCAGCAGCCGCCACTAAATCCCAGGCAAATTGCAATATTGCCCTAGTTCCAGCAATAATTTCTGTACAAATTACAATATTGGCCAAGCCCAGGAATTAAATTCCACACAAATTGCAATATTGTCCCTGGACGGACACTAAATCCTGCACAAATTCCAATATTGGACCAGCATGGCACTAAATGCTGTGCAAATTACAATATTGGCCTCGCCCTGTCACTAAACGATGCACAATTTGAAATATTAGCCAAGCCCCGGCAGTAATTCCTGTACAAATTGCAATATTGGCCAGCCTCTGCAATAAATTTCATACAAATTGCAATATCGGCCTAACTGTCAGCACTAAATCCCGTGCAAATTGCAATATTGGACCAGCCTGGCACTAAATGCTGTACAAATTGCAATATTGGCCCAGCCTCATCACTAAACAATGCATAAATTGCTATATTTGTGCAAGATTTAATGCTGAGGCTGAGCCAATATTGCAATTTGTACAGGATTTAGTTCTGCGCTGATCCAATATTCCAATTTGTGTGACATTTTTTTCCGGGACTGGGCCAATATTGTAATTTGTGCGAAATTTAGTGCCGGGGCTTGGCCAATATTGTAATTTGTGCAGAATTTAGTACCTGTAGTTAGGCCAATATTGCAATTTGTGTGAAATTTAGTGCCGGGGCTGGGCCAATATTGCAATTTGTGCAGGGTTTATTGATGGACTAGTGCAACTGTAGAATCACGGATGTTCAGACCAGGTAGAGATTGGATTGGTTTATTACACACAACTAAAGGTGCAGCAATCACATCATGGCTCAGGTAGTGAATACAATACCACATAAAGGTCAAATACAGAAGTCAGTGAGATGTGAACACATTTGCATAATGCATACCTACATCCTCCAAGATATGTTGAAATTCATATTGTGAATTTAATTTTCAGTTCATATTTGTTAAAGAGTTCATTGCTCAAGTTCATTGACTTCATGATAATAATAAGCACATATAAATACGAGAATCCTGAGATAATCGATTTTGTTATTTATATATTTGTTTTTTGTTTGTTTTTTTAACGAATAGATTATTATAAATATACACATTTTTTTCTATTATTTTTTTTATGGAGAACAGGTGGACTACTCTTCTTCCAATCCAAAAAGCTGAAGTTTATTCTGCTTCCTAAGCTTTTTAAGCTTGATCTAGACTCGTGAAATATTGTAATATCCTATACAACATATTCTCTGTACTTGGGATTGGGTCTGACAGTACGACCGTAACGTGTCTTGACTGGAGATCTAATTGGTGTAATTGCTCTGCCAGGTGATGAAGGGAAATCATTTTGAACATGTTCATTATCTTCTGTATGGGTTGTGTTCTCAGTTGATGTAGTAATGGGTTTTTTATTTGGTGTGCAGATTTCATCAGGAATTCACTCTCATGAAATTCTTGTTTAGGTGAAGGTTCAGCGACTGGTAGTATGTGACAACGATTTCTTCTCAGTTCTTTGTTTCCTACTTCAACAATATAGGATTGCGGATTGTTGGAAATATGTTTGATTAATCCTAAGCGATTATAGCCATTTAGGGTTTGTAACCGTACTGTTTGGTTTGGCTTTAGTGGTGTTAGTGCTTTAGCTGATTTGTCAAAATACTCCTTCTTTTGTCCACGCTTGTTGCTCAGTTGTGATGAAATCTTCCTTGAATTTTTAATGCGTGGATTTAGTAGTGGTTTGCTGATCGGTACTGAAGTGCGCGTTCTTGTTGATATTAATCGTTGAGCTGGAGATCCTAATGAGTTATCACTAGGCACACTGTGAAGATTCAATAAATTGAGATACAAATCGGATCCTTCTCGCTCTGTTTTCTCTAGAAGTTTCTTAGTGCTCTGTACTGCTCTTTCTGCAAGACCATTTGACTGCGGATATTCAGGGCTACTTGTTATATGGTTAAAATTCCATTCCTTTGAAAACTGTTTAAACTCTATACTTGCAAATTGTCCTGCGTTATCTGAAATAACAATGTGAGGGATACCATATACTGTGAAATGTCTATTGATTTCCTGGATGTCATATTACGCAGCATGTTCATTTCAAACCATCCCGAGTACGAGTCCACAAGCACAAGATAATGTAGACCATTGCATTGAAATATATCTGTTGCTATAACGTCACTCTAGTGGTAGAGTGTCCTCTCTTCTCGAACTTTGTTCTCTCCTAGGGGCTTTCGCGGTCAGTCGACAAGTCCCTATGAACCATGGTAGATCCGATACAGGATAGGATTTTAGTGGCTCTTTCTGTTGGTGTGCTCTCAAGCTATTACACACAGCACAGGACGACAGTGTCTTATCAATGTCGCCAGACATGCATGGCCAAAAGACAATGTCTCGGGCTCTGCGCCTAGATGCTTCAACTCCCAGATGTCCTCCATGTAGTAGAGCTATGTATTTGGCTCGTAATGATGTCCGGTATAACTAATCTAGGTCCTTTCATTACAAGACAATCATCAATTGTGAGTTCATCACGGAAGGCATAGTAGGATCGAATTTCAGGCAAAAGTTTCTTGTACATTGGCCATCCGTGCTGAATTACATTAGTTAGCTTTTTTGAGTGCTATCAGTACTTGTCTCAATCTGTAATTCAGCTAATCTTTCATTTGATATTGGCACGTTGGTCATTACATCAAATTTCATGTCTTCTGAATCACATTGCACAGTGCATGGAGCTCTGGACAATGTATCGGTTAAGTAAAATTCTTTACCTTGTTTATACACCAGTGTTATGATGAACTTCTGTAGCAGTAACATCATTCGCTGTAGGCGAGCTGGTGCTGAATGAAGTGGTTTGCTCATTATAGAAATTAGTGGCTTATGATCAGTCTCAACTGTTATCTCTTTCCCGTAGACATAATCATAGAACTTGCAACATGGAAATACAACAGCCAACAGTTTTTTTTCAATTTGAGCATAGTTTCGTAACGTTGGAGTTATCATTTGGGAGGCTAAAGCTATTGGCTCTCCAGTTTGTAAGCATGCTGCTCCCAATCCAAATTGTGCAGCGTCACATGTTAACGTGACTGGCTTATGAACATCATAGTACTTGAGAGTTGCTGGGCTAGTTATAGATTGTTTCAGTTGTTCATATGCTTTCTGATGCTGACCAAGCCAACACCATGTTACATCATTGTGTATCAACTCGTACAATGGTGCTGCAATTTCACTAAGGTTATTGATGAACCTTGATCGATAAATGATCATACTCCAAGAAACGATGCAGGGTAGCTGGACCATCTGGAACAGGCATTTCGTTGATCGCCCTTACCTTCTCGGGACCTGGTTTGAAGCCTCGATCTGTGAAAAGATTTCCTACATAGCTGACTTGTTTCAAACGGAACTTGCATTTAACAGGATTTAGCTTTAAGGAGACTTGTCTAGCCCGATCCGATACTTGCTTTAAGTTGTCATCATGCTCATCATTACCATTGCCTGCTACAATTATTTCGCATGGATATCCAGCAAATATCTGTTCCATTGTACACTGATAAACCTCAGATGCTGAATTTATACCATACCGCATTCGAAGAAATCTGTACCTTCCATATGGTGTACTAAAAGTAGTACGCAATGAGGATTCTGTATCTAGTGGTGGATGCATATTTTGCATCCAGTTTCGAAAACATGGTAGCATTAGACCTATGTTAGTCATTTTTTCTAAACTCTGCTTTGACCTGGTCATTCATTGCTTTAGGAATTCTTCGTGCAGGTTTAACCACTGGAGGTACACTACGGTCGACTTTCATTTTGTAAACACCAGGCAATTTACCAAGCTCATAATTGAAAAGGTCAGAGTAATCTTTGAGAATAGATTCGGAGAATGACTGTACAGTTTCTATTTGATGAACTTCTTGGCCAAGTGAGATTAAATGCATTCGTAGGCAGTCCTTTAAGCCAAGTAGTGGTTTGACATTGTTGTCAACAATGTGGAATTCCAAATTGTAAGTATGGTTACCACTGCAAATGTGTCAAATGTGTGGTTCCTACAGTGTTCATACTATCACTTCCATATGCAATTAATTGTCTTCTTTTACGTGTATCAATTTGTTCTTTATGTCCTGCACACACATGCTTATATACTCCCATGGGCAAGACATTACATTTAGCACCTGTGTCAACACGTCTGTCATTAATATATACACAACTATGGATTTCATCTTTGTTTGCAGAATTCATACCAGTTTGTGATGGAAGATTTTGACATAGAAACTATTTCTATGTCAAAATCTTTAATCACAAACTGGTCATTATCATATTCTTCAACTTCATGAATTGCTCTGTTGAACCCACAATTGTTTCCACTAGATCGACAGCATTTCTGAAAATGATTCATTTTATGGCAACTATGACATGATTTACCAAATGCTGGATATTTCCTAACAGGATGAGTGTTTCCACAGTTTCGACAATTCTTAATTTGTTTACTAGTATATTTCTGGTTTTGATCTGATGAAGAGTTAGCCTTGGGATTGGTCGCTGCACAGGACGTGCACTCCTTTGACTGCATCTATGTTTGATCTGCACTGCAATGTTTTTGAATGCTGTTCACTTAGTTCATGTATTTGACAGATGCTGATGGCTTTAATTAATGTTAAATCACTTTCTCGAACAATCTCATTGGCAAACTAGTCTATCACGAATTAGCTCGTCTTGTAATGCATCAAACTTGCTGCTTTTCACTTTATTTCGAAGATCGCTAACATATGACTGGACAGTTTCACCCTGTTTCTGATTAAGAGTATTTATTGAATTTATGCCTTTCCATAGTGACATTAGACTGAGGGTTGCATACTTCCCTAAACTTGCGTTTCAGACACTCTGGGTCCTTCCTGGTTTCTGCAGCAATTATGACAGAACCATCATCTGCACTTATAGCAGGAGCATACACAAATGACCTATCCTTTCCTATAGCTTCACTGCCCGCAAGATTCAACAAATTGTTCATTGTTTAGTGACAGGGCTTGGCAAATATTGTAATTTGTGTGAAATTATGTGCCTTTAGTTAGGCTAATATTGCAATTTGTGCAAAATTTAGTGCCAGGGCTGGGCCAATATTGGAATTTGTGTGAAATTTAGACCCTGGGCTAGTCCAATATTGGAATATGTACATGTTTTAGTTCCGAGGCTGGACAAATATTGCAATTTGTGCGTTGTTTAATGATTAGGTAAGACCAATATTGCAATTCAGGCATAATTTTGTACCAGGGCTAGGCCAATTTTGAAATTTGTATGTGATTTAGCACTGGGGCTTGCCAATATTGCAATTTTTTTTTTAAATATAGAGCCTGGGCTGAGCCAATATTGCAATTTGTACAGGATTTAGTTCAGGCGTAATTTTTTACCTGGGCTATGCCAATATTGCAATATGTGCATTGTTTAGTGATGAGGGTTGGGCCTATATTGCAATTGGTGTGGGATGTAGTGCCAGGGCTGGGCCAATATTGCAATTTGTGCTGGATTTAGTGCCAATGATGGGTAAATATTCCAATTTGTGCTGGATTTAGTGCCAATGATGGGCAAATATTCCAATTTGTGCAGGATTTAGTACCGGGCCTGGGCCACTATTGAATTGTGTGTGTGATTTTGTGTGGGAATTAGTGCATGGGCTGGGCCAATATGTCAATTCGTGTAGAATTTTGTACCGGGGCGGGCCAATATTTCATTTTGTATAGCATTTAGTGCTAGCGGCTAGGCCAATATTGAAATTTAGTGCTGGGGCTAGACCAATATTTCATTTTATGTGAAATTTAGTGCCGGGGCTGGGCCAATATTGCAATTTGTACAGGATTTACTGCTGAGGCTAGGACTATAATTCAAATTGTGCATTGTTTAGTGACAGGGCTTGGCCAATATTGTAATGTGGGCAGCATTTAGTGCCAGGCTGGTCCAATATTGCAATTTGTGCAGAATTTATTTCCGGGAGTAGGGCAATATTACAATTTGTGTGAAATTTAGTCCCTGGGCTAGGCCAATATTGGAATTTGTGCAGGATTTAGTGCCGGGGGTCAGGCTAATATTGCAATTTGTGCATTGTTTAGTGACAAGGGTGGGATTTAGTGCCAGGACCGGGCCAATATTGCAATTTGTGCTGGATTTAGTGCCTAGGCTTGGCCAATATTGCCATTTGTGGAGAATTTAGTGCCAGCCAATATTGCAATATGTGCTGGATTTAGTGCATGATGGGCCAATATTTCAGTTAATGCAGAATTTTGTACCGGTGGCTAGGCCAATATTGCAATTTGTGCAAAATGTAGTGTCGGGGCTAGGCCAATATTGCAATTTGTACAGGGTTTACTGCTGAGGCTAGGACAATGATTCAAATTGTGTATTGTTTAGTGACAGGGCTTGACCAATATTGTAATGTGGGCAGCATTTAGGGCCAGGCTGGGCCAATATTTCAGTTTGTGTGAAATTTAGTCTCCAGGCTAGGCCAATATTGGAATTTATGCGAAATTTAATGTCAGGGCTAGGCCAATATTCCAATTTGTGCGAAATTTAGTTCCGGGGCTAGGCCAATATTGCAATTTGTACAGGATTTACTGCTGAGGCTAGGACTATAATTCAAATTGTGCATTGTTTAGTAACAGAGTTTGGCCAATATTGCAATTTGTGTAGCATTTAGTGCCAGGCTGGTCCAATATTGCAATTTGTATGGGATTATGTGCCTGTAGTTAGGCCAATATTCCAATTTGTGCAAAATTTAGTGCTGGGGCTGGGCCAATATTGCAATTTCTGCAGGATTTATTTCCGCGAATAGGGCAATATTGCAATTTGTGTGAAATTTAGTCCCCGGGCTAGGCCAATATTGGAATTTGTACAGGTTTTATTTCCGAGGCTGGACCAATATTGCAATTCATGCGTAATTTTGTACCGGTGCTGGGACCATATTGCAATTTGTGCGGAATTTAGTGCAGAAGCTGTTCCAATATTTCAATTTGTGCTGGATTTAGTGCCAGGACTGAGCCAATATTGCAATTTGCACAGGATTTACTACTGGGGCTGGGCCAGTATTCCAATTTATTCAAGATTTTGTGTCGATGCTGGGACAATATTGTAATTTGTATGGGATTTAGTGCTTGGGTAGGCCAATATTGGAATTTATGCGAAATTTAGTGCCGGGGCTAGGCCAATATTACAATTTGTGCGAAATTTAGTTCCGGGGCTAGGCCAATATTGCAATTTGTGCGAAATTTAGTTCCGGGGCTAGGCCAATATTCCAATTTGTGCGAAATTTAGTGCCGGGGCTGGGCCAATATTGCAATTTGTACAGGATTTACTGCTGAGGCTAGGACTATAATTCAAATTGTGTATTGTTTAGTGACAGGGCTTGGCCAATATTGCAATTTGTGTGAAATTTAGTCTCCAGGCTAGGCCAATATTTGAATTTGTACAGGTTTTAGTTCCGAGGCTGGACCAATATTGCAATTTGTGTGGAATTTAGTGCCGGGGCTTAGCCAATATTGCAATTTGTGTGGAATTTAGTGCCGGGGCTTGGCCAATATTGCAATTTGTGCAGGATTTATTTCCCAGGCTGTACCAATATTGCAATTCGTGTGTAATTTTGTACTGGGGCTGAGCAAATATTGCAATTTGTACAGGATTTACTACTGGGACTCGGCCAGTATTTCAATTTATTCAAGATTTTGTGCCGGAGCTGGGACAGTATTGCAATTTGTATGCAATTTGGCAATATTGCAATTCATTTAAAGTTTAGTGCTAGAACCAGGGCAATATTGCAATTTGTGTGAAATTTTGAGATTGGGCTAGGCCAATATTGGAATTTGTGCAGGATTTAGTGCTAGGGCTGAGCCAATATTGCAATTTGTACAGGATTTAGTTCTGGGGGCGGGCCAATATTGCAATTCAAGCGTAATTTTGTTCTGGGGCTGAGCCTATATTGCAATTTGTGTGGGATTTAGTGCCAGGCTGGTCCAATATTGCAATTTGTGCATTGTATAATGCCGACGGCTTGGCCAGTATTGCAATTTGTGTGGAATTTAGTGCCAGGGCTTGAAAAATATTGCAATTTATACAGGAATTACTGCCTGGGCTAGGCCAATATTGCTATTTGTAGAAAATTTTGTGCCGGCCAATATTCCAACTTGTGCAAAATTTTGTTCCGAGGCTGGGCCAATATTGCAATTTGTGCATCGTTCAATGACGAGGGTAGGCCAATATTTCAATTGTTCCGGGGCGGGCCCATATTCCAATTTGTACAATTTCTATGATTCTTTAATCGCTGACCACGGGTTCATACTAATTTTACCGAAAGAAAAAAAATAATTTTCACATGTTATGCGGAGTGTGCTGGCTGGTCATGGCTGTTATTGTGCTTTCACGTTTCCTGTGTAATTTCGTGAAGAGCAAACATCGATTCTATGCAAACGACTGAACGAACTTTTTTGATACAGCATCATGCCAATCTTAACCAACCATGTACACATCATTTCATAACCATGCTAAATATTTGATTTCACTGTGATAAAACACAATTGAACGTACGTTGTTATATTATAAGCAAACGTTACAAGCCTTTGTATTACCCCTCGCATAGGGCTTTTTTGCTACTAGCAAACGATACATTTTACCACTCGCATATGCCGTTTTTACCACTAGCATATGGCATATTTTGCTACTTGGTACTCGCATATGGCACTATTTCTAGGTCGTACAATCTAGTTTCACACTATGCACCACTTTCCCACCACTTTTGTTTGACACTTTGCACTCTAGTTTCACATTTTAAATTCTTTTTCCATTACTTTGCACTCTAGTTTCATTCATTCATGCACCACATTCCCACTAATTTGCCCTCTTGTTTTACACGTTGCACCTTATTTACTACTATTCTGCTCTCCAGGTTCACACTTTGCATCTATTTTCCACTAGGTTGCATTCTAGTTTCCCACTTTGCTCCAATTGTCCCCAACTTTGAAATTTGTTTCACACTATGTACCACTTTCCCACCACTTTGCCCTACTTCCCCCACTACTTTGCACTGTAGTTTCACACTTAGCACCATTTTCTCACTCCTTTGCACCCTAGTTTCTCACTTGCTACCACTTTCCGAGGCACTTTCCATACCAGTTTCACACTTTGCACTACTTTTCCACTACAATGCACTCTAGGTTCACACTTTGTACCTCTTTTCTACTGCCTTGCACTGTAGTTGCACACTTTGCACCACTATTTTGCACACTAGTTTCACAGTTTGCACCACTGTTTATTTGCACTCTAGTTTTGCACTTTGCACCACTGTTCCACTACTTTGTACCTTAGTTTCACACTTTGAACCACTTTGCACTATAGTTGCATACTTTGCACGACTTTGCAATATGGGTTCAGACTTTGCACAACTATTTTTCTATTTGCACTCTAGTTTCATACTTTGCACCTTTTTCCCACTACTTTGCGCTCCAGGTTCACACTTTGCATCTATTTTCCACAACTTTGCGAACTAGTTTCACACTTTGCTCTATTTTTCCTCAACTTTAAAATCTAGTTTCACACTATGCACCACTTTGCACTCTAGTTTCACACTTAGCACTATTTGTCCACTGCTTTGCACCCTAGTTTCTAACTTTCTACCACTTTCTACGTTATAAAAGCTGCATCAGCCGTAGTTACCATGCCCAGGAATACCACATACAGTAGGCAATTTAAGAATTTCATTCTATCGTACATACTAAATCTTTTCTGTTTTTTTTTTGCTACGCTGAAGCATTAAATGGCATCTAATTCCTACTGCCATGCCATAAAAAATACACCTGTTCTTGTCTGATCACTGAAGCTGCATTGGGTGTGGGTAGTACTTGCAAGTGGGCACATCACACGCAGTAGGCACTTCAAAATTGTCATTCAACTGTACACACTAATGTTTCCTGGTTGGCTTTTCCGGGCAGAAGCATTAAATGCATCCAAATCAGAATAATATGCAGCCTACTTACATATCATTGCAGAATAAACCAGTTCTCGTCCGATCACTAAGTTAAGCTGCATCAGGCGTGGTTAGTAGTTGCATGGAAGACTGGCTGGGAATACCACGTGCAGTAGGCGCATCAACATTTTTTTATTCCACAGTACATGCTAACTTATTCCGGGGATGTTTTGCCTAGCAGAAGCAATAAATGGCATGCAATGTCGACAATTATTCAGCCTACTGCTATACCATTGCAGAATACACCAGTTCTCGTCTGATCCACCAAAATTTAACAATGTAGTGCTATGTGTCCACAGAAAAGAAACACTTTTCAGATTGTTTACAAATTTTGACTTAACAATATCAGATAGTATCAATGATGGTTTTCACATAACTTTATTAGCATACAACTTTATATTAAAATCACAAGAACAAATTTGGACACCAACCTAGCCGTATCAGCTTAGTTGTGTTAAAGCCATGATTGTGTACAATTCTATACAGCATATACACTACATTACAAATGAAAAAAACAAAACATCCTGTGTCTGTGGTTTTGGAAATCAAACACCAGAATAAGCAACCTTTAGGCTGCTTTTTACTAAATATGCACCATCAATAAACCAATGAGATCTGTTATATGTTAAGAGTGTCCGACTTCCTAATCAATTCTCATCTGTTTAGCCCCCATTTTAGAAATTTGGAAAAATGTTGGTCCCTTGCTAAGTAAGCTATTAATTTTTTTTATATTAAGAGTAATAACCATATTACTTATTTAAATTTGTATACAAACTTTGGCAACTTTTTGTACAGAAAAGTGTACTTATAGGTAAAAAACATGATGATGAGAAATCAAACCCATAGTTCTAAACTATGAATGAAATGAAAGGTGAAAATGTCAGTTTTTTTTTGTTTTTCTTCCTTCCCAAAGCATGTACTTTGTAACTAGGATATTTTAATATACTTTTATTTTTCTCACGAAAACTGAATATTGCTTTTGGATATTTTTCAGACTTAAGTAGAAAAGCAAGTGTAAAAAAATACAGTATATTTAAAGAGTGGTTCTAAGTATCATAAAAGGGATTTAGCAACATGTTGCACAGATGCCATATCAGAGCATCAACAATACATATTCCATTCTGGCAATGTTTCTATCAAGGCTATACAACTATATTACAAAAGGTTATTAAAGATATAAAAGGATTTTTTTTCACTTCTTGGAATTAGTTTGGATGCTTTATCTTTCGTACTTCAATTTAAATAAATACTTGAAGACAAGGTGGATTGTGGGTACATTTGAGTTAAGAAATTGGGAAAACAGGGCTAAACAGAAGAGAACATTAATACACTGAATCCACCATTCTTTGCTCCCTCTCATGTTGTTTGTAGGTACTATACATGTATACATATAGGTATATATCTGGTATATTTCTCTTCCAAAAGTAAATCACGTGAAGATTATTGATCTGACATTTATTAGATGTAACCATATATATGTATTATATTGGCAACCAGTGGTATATACCAGTTGAACAATCTTAACATCAACATGGCTGTTGTCTAATTACTGTGTTACAATCCAACAACAGTGATAGCAATACATGGTTGTTGTCCAATTACTGTGCCACAATCCAGCACCAGTAATAGCAACACATGGTTGTTGTCCAATTACTGTGTTACAATCCAACAACAGTAATAGCAACACATGGTTGTTGTCCAATTACTGCGTTACAATCCAACAACAGTAATAGCAACACATTGTTGTTGTCTAATTACTATGTCACAATTCAACAACAGTAATAGCAACACATGGTTGTTGTCCAATTACTGTGTTACAATCCAACAACAGTAATAGCAACACATTGCTGTTGTCCAATTACTGTGTCACTCTCCAAAATCAGTAATAGTAACACATGTTTGTTGTCCAATTACTGTGTCACGATCCAACTACAGTAATAGCAACACATGGCAGTTGTCCAATTACTGTGTCACATTCCAGAGCCAGCAATAGCAACACATGGTTGTTGTTCAATTACTGTGTCACAATCCAACAACAGTAATAGCAACACATGGCTGTTGTCCAATTACTGTGTCACAATCCAGCACCAGTAATACCAACACATGGTTGTTGTCCAATTACTGTGTCACATTCCAGCGCCAGTAATAGCAACACATGGTTGTTGTCCAATTACTGTGTCACAATCCAACAACAGTAATAGCAACACATGGTTGTTGTCCAATTACTGTGTCACAATCCAGCACCAGTAATAGCAACACATGGTTGTTGTCCAATTACTGTGTCACAATCCAGCACCAGTAATAGCAACACATGGTTGTTGTCCAATTACTGTGTCACAATCCAGCACCAGTAATAGCAACACATGGCTGTTGTCCAATTACTGCGTTACAATCCAACAACAGTAATAGCAACACATTGTTGTTGTCTAATTACTGTGTCACAATCCAACAACAGTAATAGCAACACATTGTTGTTGTCTAATTACTGTGTCACAATTCAACAACAGTAATAGCAACACATGGTTGTTGTCCAATTACTGTGTTACAATCCAACAACAGTAATAGCAACACATTGCTGTTGTCCAATTACTGTGTCACTCTCCAAAATCAGTAATAGTAACACATGTTTGTTGTCCAATTACTGTGTCACGATCCAACTACAGTAATAGCAACACATGGCTGTTGTCCAATTACTGTGTCACATTCCAGAGCCAGCAATAGCAACACATGGTTGTTGTTCAATTACTGTGTCACAATCCAACAACAGTAATAGCAACACATGGCTGTTGTCCAATTACTGTGTCACAATCCAGCACCAGTAATACCAACACATGGTTGTTGTCCAATTACTGTGTCACATTCCAGCGCCAGTAATAGCAACACATGGTTGTTGTCCAATTACTGTGTCACAATCCAACAACAGTAATAGCAACACATGGTTGTTGTCCAATTACTGTGTCACAATCCAGCACCAGTAATAGCAACACATGGTTGTTGTCCAATTACTGTGTCACAATCCAGCACCAGTAATAGCAACACATGGTTGTTGTCCAATTACTGTGTCACAATCCAGCACCAGTAATAGCAACACATGGCTGTTGTCCAATTACTGTGTCACAATCCAGCACCAGTAATAACAACACATGGTTGTTGTCCAATTACTGTGTCACAATCCAGCACCAGTAATACCAACACATGGTTGTTGTCCAATTACTGTGTCACAATCCAGCACCAGTAATAGCAACACATGGTTGCTGTCCAATTACTGTGTCACAATCCAGCACCAGTAATAGCAACACATGGTTGTTGTCCAATTACTGTGTCACAATCCAGCACCAGTAATAGCAACACATGGTTGTTGTCCAATTACTGTGTCACAATCCAGCACCAGTAATACCAACACATGGTTGTTGTCCAATTACTGTGTCACAATCCAGCACCAGTAATAGCAACACATGGTTGTTGTCCAATTACTGTGTCACAATCCAGCACCAGTAATAACAACACATGGTTGTTGTCCAATTACTGTATCACAATCCAACAACAGCAATAGCAACACATGGTTGGTGTCCAATTACTGTGTCACATTCCAGCACCAGTAATAGCAACACATGGCTGTTGCCCAATTACTGTGTTACAATCCAACAACAGTAATAGAAACACATGGTTGTTGCCCAATTACTGTGTTACAATCCAACAACAGTAATAGCAACACATGTTTGTTGTCCAATTACTGTGTCACAATCCAACACCAGTAATAGCAACACATGGTTGTTGTCCAATGACTATGTCACAATCCAACAACAGTAATAGCAACACATGGTTGTTGTCCAATTACTGTGTTATAATCTAGCACCAGTAATAGCAACACATGATTGATGTCCAATTACTGTGTTACAATCCAACAACAGTAATAGCAACACATGCATGGTGTTCAATTACTGTGTCACTATCCAACAACAGTGATAGCAATACATAGTTGTTGTCCAATTACTGTGCCACAATCCAGCACCAGTAATAGCAACACATGGTTGTTGTCCAATTACTGTGTTACAATCCAACAACAGTAAAAGCAACACATGGTTGTTGTCCAATTACTGCGTTACAATCCAACAACAGTAATAGCAACACATGTTTGTTGTCCAATTACTGTGTCACGATCCAACTACAGTAATAGCAACACATGGCTGTTGTCCAATTACTGTGTCACAATCCAACAACAGTAATAGCAACACATGGCTGTTGTCCAATTACTGTGTCACAATCCAACAACAGTAATAGCAACACATGGTTGTTGTCCAATTACTGTGTTACAATCTAGCACCAGTAATAGCAACACATGGTTGTTGTCCAATTACTGTGTTACAATCCAACAACAGTAATAGCAACACATGCATGGTGTTCAATTACTGTGTCACTATCCAACAACAGTGATAGCAATACATAGTTGTTGTCCAATTACTGTGCCACAATCCAGCACCAGTAATAGCAACACATGGTTGTTGTCCAATTACTGTGTTACAATCCAACAACAGTAAAAGCAACACATGGTTGTTGTCCAATTACTGCGTTACAATCCAACAACAGTAATAGCAACACATGGCTGTTGTCCAATTACTGTGTCACAATCCAACAACAGTAATAGCAACACATGGCTGTTGTTCAATTACTGTGTCACAATCCAGTACCACTAATACCAACACATGGTTGTTGTCCAATTACTGTGTCACAATCCAACAACAGTAATAGCAAGACATGGCTGTTGTCCAATTACTGTGTCACAATCCAGCACCAGTAATAGCAACACATGGTTGTTGTCCAATTACTGTGTCACATTCCAGAGCCAGCAATAGCAACACATGGTTGTTGTTCAATTACTGTGTCACAATCCAACAACAGTAATAGCAACACATGGCTGTTGTCCAATTACTGTGTCACAATCCAGCACCAGTAATACCAACACATGGTTGTTGTCCAATTACTGTGTCACATTCCAGCGCCAGTAATAGCAACACATGGTTGTTGTCCAATTACAGTGTCACAATCCAACAACAGTAATAGCAACACATGGTTGTTGTCCAATTACTGTGTCACAATCCAGCACCAGTAATAGCAACACATGGTTGTTGTCCAATTACTGTGTCACAATCCAGCACCAGTAATAGCAACACATGGTTGTTGTCCAATTACTGTGTCACAATCCAGCACCAGTAATAGCAACACATGGCTGTTGTCCAATTACTGCGTTACAATCCAACAACAGTAATAGCAACACATTGTTGTTGTCTAATTACTGTGTCGCAATCCAACAACAGTAATAGCAACACATTGTTGTTGTCTAATTACTGTGTCACAATTCAACAACAGTAATAGCAACACATGGTTGTTGTCCAATTACTGTGTTACAATCCAACAACAGTAATAGCAACACATTGCTGTTGTCCAATTACTGTGTCACTCTCCAAAATCAGTAATAGTAACACATGTTTGTTGTCCAATTACTGTGTCACGATCCAACTACAGTAATAGCAACACATGGCTGTTGTCCAATTACTGTGTCACATTCCAGAGCCAGCAATAGCAACACATGGTTGTTGTTCAATTACTGTGTCACAATCCAACAACAGTAATAGCAACACATGGCTGTTGTCCAATTACTGTGTCACAATCCAGCACCAGTAATACCAACACATGGTTGTTGTCCAATTACTGTGTCACATTCCAGCGCCAGTAATAGCAACACATGGTTGTTGTCCAATTACTGTGTCACAATCCAACAACAGTAATAGCAACACATGGTTGTTGTCCAATTACTGTGTCACAATCCAGCACCAGTAATAGCAACACATGGTTGTTGTCCAATTACTGTGTCACAATCCAGCACCAGTAATAGCAACACATGGTTGTTGTCCAATTACTGTGTCACAATCCAGCACCAGTAATAGCAACACATGGCTGTTGTCCAATTACTGTGTCACAATCCAGCACCAGTAATAACAACACATGGTTGTTGTCCAATTACTGTGTCACAATCCAGCACCAGTAATACCAACACATGGTTGTTGTCCAATTACTGTGTCACAATCCAGCACCAGTAATAGCAACACATGGTTGCTGTCCAATTACTGTGTCACAATCCAGCACCAGTAATAGCAACACATGGTTGTTGTCCAATTACTGTGTCACAATCCAGCACCAGTAATAGCAACACATGGTTGTTGTCCAATTACTGTGTCACAATCCAGCACCAGTAATACCAACACATGGTTGTTGTCCAATTACTGTGTCACAATCCAGCACCAGTAATAGCAACACATGGTTGTTGTCCAATTACTGTGTCACAATCCAGCACCAGTAATAACAACACATGGTTGTTGTCCAATTACTGTGTCACAATCCAACAACAGTAATAGCAACACATGGTTGTTGTCCAATTACTGTATCACAATCCAACAACAGCAATAGCAACACATGGTTGGTGTCCAATTACTGTGTCACATTCCAGCACCAGTAATAGCAACACATGGCTGTTGCCCAATTACTGTGTTACAATCCAACAACAGTAATAGAAACACATGGTTGTTGCCCAATTACTGTGTTACAATCCAACAACAGTAATAGCAACACATGTTTGTTGTCCAATGACTATGTCACAATCCAACAACAGTAATAGCAACACATGGTTGTTGTCCAATTACTGTGTTACAATCTAGCACCAGTAATAGCAACACATGATTGTTGTCCAATTACTGTGTTACAATCCAACAACAGTAATAGCAACACATGCATGGTGTTCAATTACTGTGTCACTATCCAACAACAGTGATAGCAATACATAGTTGTTGTCCAATTACTGTGCCACAATCCAGCACCAGTAATAGCAACACATGGTTGTTGTCCAATTACTGTGTTACAATCCAACAACAGTAAAAGCAACACATGGTTGTTGTCCAATTACTGCGTTACAATCCAACAACAGTAATAGCAACACATGTTTGTTGTCCAATTACTGTGTCACGATCCAACTACAGTAATAGCAACACATGGCTGTTGTCCAATTACTGTGTCACAATCCAACAACAGTAATAGCAACACATGGCTGTTGTCCAATTACTGTGTCACAATCCAACAACAGTAATAGCAACACATGGTTGTTGTCCAATTACTGTGTTACAATCTAGCACCAGTAATAGCAACACATGGTTGTTGTCCAATTACTGTGTTACAATCCAACAACAGTAATAGCAACACATGCATGGTGTTCAATTACTGTGTCACTATCCAACAACAGTGATAGCAATACATAGTTGTTGTCCAATTACTGTGCCACAATCCAGCACCAGTAATAGCAACACATGGTTGTTGTCCAATTACTGTGTTACAATCCAACAACAGTAAAAGCAACACATGGTTGTTGTCCAATTACTGCGTTACAATCCAACAACAGTAATAGCAACACATGTTTGTTGTCCAATTACTGTGTCACGATCCAACTACAGTAATAGCAACACATGGCTGTTGTCCAATTACTGTGTCACAATCCAACAACAGTAATAGCAACACATGGCTGTTGTCCAATTACTGTGTCACAATCCAGTACCACTAATACCAACACATGGTTGTTGTCCAATTACTGTGTCACAATCCAACAACAGTAATAGCAACACATGGCTGTTGTCCAATTACTGTGTCACAATCCAGCACCAGTAATACCAACACATGGTTGTTGTCCAATTACTGTGTCACATTCCAGCGCCAGTAATAGCAACACATGGTTGTTGTCCAATTACTGTATCACAATCCAACAACAGCAATAGCAACACATGGTTGGTGTCCAATTACTGTGTCACATTCCAGCACCAGTAATAGCAACACATGGCTGTTGCCCAATTACTGTGTTACAATCCAACAACAGTAATAGAAACACATGGTTGTTGCCCAATTACTGTGTTACAATCCAACAACAGTAATAGCAACACATGTTTGTTGAACAATTACTGTGTCACAATCCAACACCAGTAATAGCAACACATGGTTGTTGTCCAATTACTATGTCACAATCCAACAACAGTAATAGCAACACATGGTTGTTGTCCAATTACTGTGTTACAATCTAGCACCAGTAATAGCAACACATGGTTGTTGTCCAATTACTGTGTCACATTCCAGCGCCAGTAATAGCAACACATGGTTGTTGTCCAATTACTGTATCACAATCCAACAACAGCAATAGCAACACATGTTTGTTGTCCAATTAATGTGTCACAATCCAACACCAGTAATAGCAACACATGGTTGTTGTCCAATTACTATGTCACAATCCAACAACAGTAATAGCAACACATGGTTGTTGTCCAATTACTGTGTTACAATCTAGCACCAGTAATAGCAACACATGGTTGTTGTCCAATTACTGTGTTACAATCCAACAACAGTAATAGCAACACATGCATGGTGTTCAATTACTGTGTCACTATCCAACAACAGTGATAGCAATACATAGTTGTTGTCCAATTACTGTGCCACAATCCAGCACCAGTAATAGCAACACATGGTTGTTGTCCAATTACTGTGTTACAATCCAACAACAGTAAAAGCAACACATGGTTGTTGCCCAATTACTGTGTTACAATCCAACAACAGTAATAGCAACACATGTTTGTTGTCCAATTACTGTGTCACAATCCAACACCAGTAATAGCAACACATGGTTGTTGTCCAATTACTATGTCACAATCCAACAACAGTAATAGCAACACATGGTTGTTGTCCAATTACTGTGTTACAATCTAGCACCAGTAATAGCAACACATGGCTGTTGTCCAATTACTGTGTCACAATCCAACAACAGTAATAGCAACACATGGCTGTTGTCCAATTACTGTGTCACAATCCAACAACAGTAATAGCAACACATGGTTGTTGTCCAATTACTGTGTTACAATCTAGCACCAGTAATAGCAACACATGGTTGTTGTCCAATTACTGTGTTACAATCCAACAACAGTAATAGCAACACATGTATGGTGTTCAATTACTGTGTCACTATCCATCAACAGTGATAGCAATACATAGTTGTTGTCCAATTACTGTGCCACAATCCAGCACCAGTAATAGCAACACATGGTTGTTGTCCAATTACTGTGTTACAATCCAACAACAGTAAAAGCAACACATGGTTGTTGTCCAATTACTGTGTTACAATCCAACAACAGTAATAGCAACACATGGTTGTTGTCCAATTACTGTGTCGCGATCCAACTACAGTAATAGCAACACATGGCTGTTGTCCAATTACTGTGTCACAATCCAACAACAGTAATAGCAACACATGGCTGTTGTCCAATTACTGTGTCACAATCCAGTACCAGTAATACCAACACATGGTTGTTGTCCAATTACTGTGTCACAATCCAACAACAGTAATAGCAACACATGGCTGTTGTCCAATTACTGTGTCACAATCCAGCACCAGTAATACCAACACATGGTTGTTGTCCAATTACTGTGTCACATTCCAGCGCCAGTAATAGCAACACATGGTTGTTGTCCAATTACTGTGTCACAATCCAACAACAGTAATAGCAACACATGGTTGTTGTCCAATTACTGTGTCACAATCCAGCACCAGTAATACCAACACATGGTTGTTGTCCAATTACTGTGTCACAATCCAACAACAGCAATACCAACACATGGTTGGTGTCCAATTACTGTGTCACATTCCAGCGCCATTAATAGCAACACATGATTGTTGTCCAATTACTGTGTTACAATCCAACAACAGTAATAGCAACACATGGTTGTTGCCCAATTACTGTGTTACAATCCAACAACAGTAATAGCAACACATTGTTGTTGTCCAATTACTGTGTCACTCTCCAACATCAGTAATAGTAACACATGGTTGTTGTCCAATTACTGTGTCACATTCCAACAACAGTAATAGCAACACATGGCTGTTGTCCAATTACTGTGTCACAATCCAGCACCAGTAATACTAACACATGGTTGTTGTCCAATTACTGTGTCACATTCCAGCGCCAGTAATAGCAACACATGGTTGTTGTCCAATTACTGTGTCACAATCCAGCACCAGTAATACCAACACATGGTTGTTGTCCAATTACTGTGTTACAATCCAACAACAGTAATAGCAACACATGGCTGTTGTCCAATTACTGTGTCACAATCCAGCACCAGTAATACCAACACATGTTTGTTGTCCAATTACTGTGTCACAATCCAACACCAGTAATAGCAACCCATGGTTGTTGTCCAATTACTGTGTGTCATAATCAAGCACCAGTACGACCAACACAGGGCTGTTGTACAATTACTGTGTCACAATCCAACAACAGTAATATAATACATAGTTGTTGTCCAATTACTGTGTTACAATCCAACAACAGTGATGGCAATACATGGTTGTTGTCCAATTACTGTGTTACAATCCAACAACAGTAATAGCAACACATGGGTGTTGTTCAATTACTGTGTTACAATCTAGCACCAGTAATAACAACACATGGTTGTTGTCTAATTACTGTGTTACAATCTAAAAACAGTAATAGTAACACATGGTTATTGTTCAATTACTGTGTCACATTCCAGCGCCAGTAATACCAACACATGGTTGTTGTCCAATTACTGTGTCACAAGCCAGCACCAGTAATACCAACACATGGTTGCTTTCCAATTATTGTGTTACAATCTAACAACAGTAATAGCAACACATGGTTATTGTCCATTTACTGTGTTACAATCCAACAACAGTAATAGCAACACATGGTTGTTGTCCAATTACTGTGTCACATTCCAGCGCCAGTAATACCAACACATGGTTGTTGTCCAATTACTGTGTCACAAGCCAGCACCAGTAATACCAACACATGGTTGCTTTCCAATTATTGCGTTACAATCTAACAACAGTAATAGCAACACATGGTTATTGTCTATTTACTGTGTTACAATCCAACAACAGTAATAGCAACACATGGTTGTTGTCCAATCACTGTGTCACTATCCAACAACATAAATAGCAACACATGGTTGTTGTCCAATCACTGTGTCATTATCCAACAACAGTAATAGCAACACGTGGTTGTTGTCCAATTACTGTTACAATCCAACAACAGTAATAGCAACACATTGTTGTTGTCCAGTTACTGTGTCACTCTCCAACATCAGTAATAGTAACACATGTTTGTTGTCCAATTACTGTGTCACAATCCAACAACAGTAATAACAACACATGGTTGTTGTCCAATTACTGTGTCACAATCCAGCGCCAGTAATAGCAACACATGGTTGTTGTCCAATTACTGTGTCACAATCCAACAACAGTAATAGCAACACATGGCTGTTGTCCAATTACTGTGTCACATTCCAGCGCCAGTAATAGCAACACGTGGTTGTTGTCCAATTACTGTGTCACAATCCAACAACAGTAATAGCAACACGTGGTTGTTGTCCAATTACTGTTACAATCCAACAACAGTAATAGCAACACATTGTTGTTGTCCAATTACTGTGTCACTCTCCAACATCAGTAATAGTAACACATGTTTGTTGTCCAATTACTGTGTCACAATCCAACAACAGTAATAACAACACATGGTTGTTGTCCAATTACTGTGTCACAATCCAGCGCCAGTAATAGTAACACATGGTTGTTGTCCAATTACTGTGTCACAATCCAACAACCGTAATAGCATCACATGGCTGTTGTCCAATTACTGTGTCACATTCCAGCGCCAGTAATAGCAACACATGGTTGTTGTCCAATTACTGTGTCACAATCCAACAACAGTAATAGCAACACATGGCTGTTGTCCAATTACTGTGTCACATTCCAGCGCCAGTAATAGCAACACATGGTTGTTGTCCAATTACTGTGTCACAATCCAACAACAGTAATAGCAATACATGGATGTTGTCCAATTACTGTCACATTCCAGTGCCAGTAAAAGCAACACATGGTTGTTGTCCAATTACTGTGTCACAATCCAACAACATTAATAGCAACACATGGTTGTTGTCCAATTACTGTCACAATCCAGCACCAGTAATACTAACAAATGGATGTTGTCCAATTACTGTGTCACATTCCAGCGCCAGTAATAGCAACACATTGTTGTTGTCCAATTACTGTGTCACATTCCAGCACCAGTAATAGCAACACGTGGTTGTTGTCTAATTACTGTGTTACAATCTAAAAACAGTAATAGTAACACATGGTTATTGTCCAATTACTGTGTTACATTCCAGCACCAGTAATACCAACACATGGTTGTTGTCCAATTACTGTGTCACAAGCCAGCACCAGTAATACCAACACATGGTTGCTTTCCAATTACTGTGTGTCATAATCAAGCACCAGTAAGACCAACACAGGGCTGTTGTACAATTACTGTGTCACAATCCAACAACAGTAATAGCAACACATGGTTGTTGTCCAATCACTGTGTCACTATCCAACAACAGAAATAGCAACACATGGTTGTTGTCCAATTACTGTGTTACAATCCAACAACAATATTAGCAACACATGGTTGTTGTCCAATCACTGTGTCACTATCCAACAACAGTAATAGCAACACATGGCTGTTGTCCAATTAATGTGTTACAATCCAACAACAGTAATAGCAACACATGGTTGTTGTCCAATTACTGTGTCACAATCTTGCACCAGTAATAGCAACACGTGGATGTTGTCTAATTACTGTGTCACATAGCGGTTGTTGTCAAATTACTGTGTCACAAGCCAGCACCAGTAATACCAACACATGGTTGCTTTCCAATTACTGTGTTACAATACAACAACAGTAATAGCAACACATGGTTGTTGACCAATTACTGTGTTACAATCCAACAACAGTAATAGCAACACATGGTTGTTGACCAATCACTGTGTTACAATCCAACAACAGTAATAGCAACACATGGTTGTTGTCTAATTACTGTGTTACAATCTAAAAACAGTAATAGTAACACATGGTTATTGTTCAATTACTGTGTCACATTCCAGCGCCAGTAATACCAACACATGGTTGTTGTCCAATTACTGTGTCACAAGCCAGCACCAGTAATACCAACACATGGTTGCTTTCCAATTATTGTGTTACAATCTAACAACAGTAATAGCAAGACATGGTTATTGTCCATTTACTGTGTCACAATCCAACAACAGTAATAACAACACATGGTTGTTGTCCAATTACTGTGTCACATTCCAGCGCCAGTAATACCAACACATGGCTGTTGTCCAATTACTGTGTCACAAGCCAGCACCAGTAATACCAACACATGGTTGCTTTCCAATTATTGTGTTACAATCCAACAACAGTAATAGCAACACGTGGTTGTTGTCCAATCACTGTGTCACTATCCAACAACAGAAATAGCAACACATGGTTGTTGTCCAATTACTGTGTTACAATCCAACAACAGTAATAGCAACCCATGGTTGTTGTCCAATTACTGTGTGTCATAATCAAGCACCAGTAAGACCAACACAGGGCTGTTGTACAATTACTGTGTCACAATCCAACAGTAATATAATACATAGTTGTTGTCCAATTACTGTGTTACAATCCAACAACAGTAATAGCAACACATGGTTGTTGACCAATTACTGTGTTACAATCCAACAACAGTAATAGCAACACATGGGTGTTGTTCAATTACTGTGTTACAATCTAGCACCAGTAATAGCAACACATGGTTGTTGTCTAATTACTGTGTTACAATCTAAAAACAGTAATAGTAACACATGGTTATTGTTCAATTACTGTGTCACATTCCAGCGCCAGTAATACCAACACATGGTTGTTGTCCAATTACTGTGTCACAAGCCAGCACCAGTAATACCAACACATGGTTGCTTTCCAATTATTGTGTTACAATCTAACAACAGTAATAGCAACACATGGTTATTGTCCATTTACTGTGTTACAATCCAACAACAGTAATAGCAACACATGGTTGTTGTCCATTTACTGTGTCACATTCCAGCGCCAGTAATACCAACACATGGTTGTTGTCCAATTACTGTGTCACAAGCCAGCACCAGTAATACCAACACATGGTTGCTTTCCAATTATTGTGTTACAATCCAACAACAGTAATAGCAACACATGGTTGTTGTCCAATCACTGTGTCACTATCCAACAACAGAAATAGCAACACATGGTTGTTGTCCAATTACTGTGTTACAATCCAACAACAGTAATAGCAACCCATGGTTGTTGTCCAATTACTGTGTGTCATAATCAAGCACCAGTAAGACCAACACAGGGCTGTTGTACAATTACTGTGTCACAATCCAACAACAGTAATATAATACATAGTTGTTGTCCAATTACTGTGTTACAATCCAACAACAGTAATAGCAACACATGGTTGTTGTCCAATTACTGTGTCACAATCCAACAACAGTAATAACAACACATAGTTGTTGTCCAATTACTGTGTTACAATCCAACAACAGTAATAGCAACACATGGTTGTTGTCCAATTACTGTGTCACTATCCAAGAACAGTAATAGCAACACATGGTTGTTGTCCAATTACTGTGTCACAATCCAACAACAGTAATACTAACACAGGGCTGTTGTACAGTTACTGTGTTACAATCCAACAGTAATACCTACACAAGGCTGTTGTCCAATTACTGTGTTACAATTCAACAACAGTAATACCAACACAACAGTAATACCAACACATGGTTGTTGTCCAATTACCATGTCACAATCCAATAACAGTAATACCACCACAGAGCTGTTGTTCAATTACTGTGTTACAATCCAACAACCATAAGAACACATTCAAAAAATTTGAATCTAAAAATGGCAAATATTCTAGATTATTCTGAGTGAAAGGGTATGCTGTTGTTTTTGTGCTGAGAATACCAGGTATATAAAGTATGTTACTTAAAATCAACCATATAAATACTACAATGAAGTAACTCTTGATTATCATTTAAATTAATCAAATATACATGAAAAATTAATTAAAATATGTACATATATACAAAAAAACGTAACAATAATTATTAAGATAGTAAATTAAATTCATATAGTTTTTTTATCTGGAAATGGCAATAAACATGGTGTCAACCTCTTTGGCTGGGTTTATGAGTTAATTTACATTTGCTAGGTAGCAACATACAAAATATGTGAATTAACAATCGATCAGGCATCTTTTTATATAAAAAAATAAAAACAATACACAAGTCAATAAAAAATCAAACTTGCTTGAATTTGGATAAACAGGTAAATTAGACGAGGAAGACTAGACGAAAAAAAATAAACCAACTGAGCCTGTATAGTCTCAATCTAGTAATAAATTAGTATCGTTTTTTTTACAAGTAAAGCAACTGGGGATGAAAATGAATCTTCATGGCTGGCAGTCTTTTCGTGTTAGCTGAATCATCTCCAATAGTCACAAAGAATTCGATTTCCTAGCTCAGTGATTTCCTGGCTTTAACACATCAGAGGATTCCCAGTCCATAATCTGTATTGACATATGCACGAATCCAGATCACAAGACACATTTTTAAAGCTATTTAATGCAGCCATTAAAATTGACCATCACAAAAGCTGACGAACACAACAATCAGCATGCTATTGTTACCATGGCGACAACAATATCACACCTTGACTGGCCAAACTCTTGCATATACACACATGTGCTACACCATCAATTCAAAAGTAACTGTTCTCGAATTATCATTCAATGTCTTTTGTTGATTTTTCAACATGTTTTGTTTGGTTTCTGTATTTTTCGGTTTATAGATATCTTTTTGAGTTCTTGGAACATTTTTATTTAAATGATGTATTTCTTCTAATTCTAATGTTGACTCATTACTGCGACTAGCATTGTCTCTCCTATGTTCAAAAATAGGATTTTTTAATTTCCTAAATTGTTCTCTCTGATTATTTTTGCTTTCAATAACATCTATATTACACTTATTTTGTAGCTGTTTATTCCTGGCGTATCTTTCTCGGAGACGCCTTTTCCGCCGTCCACAATAATAAAAGAAAACAGCTACTGTTAACACAAGTCCTATTGAACCCAGAATTGAGCACAGTAGAGGTATTAAATGGCTGGCATCTGTATGGGAAAAAGAAAAAATATGGATCAACACTTGTTCCACTGAAGTAACTGCATTAGATAGTGCCTGTTCTGTTATAAAGTTTAATACGTATATAAAGTTTCAACATGATTGGTCAAGGCATGTCAGAGATACACATATGGCACTGGATAGCATTCATTAAAATAAAATACACACGAGGCGGACAACTTGAAAAACAAAATCAGATGCATGAAGTGACCTTCAGTGGGATTTAAAGTACAGCAGTGACACTAATCTGGGCATATATATAATCTTTCAAAAAAGCCAAAATAATAATCACACTCAGTATCTTAGTATATACCTACATGTATATGACCAACTCAATAGTTGTGTTCACGTTACACGAAGTAAGGGCTAAGATTTAAGCTGATTTAGGATTATCTAGCATATTTGCATTTCGGCTAGACCCAATTGCGTCCACGCACAGGGAGGGCCAGTCGTTAGCACGGGCTAAAGGGTGCCATTAGTCGGTGACCTTTGGTAAGCCACTATTTACGAATGAAAAATGAATGACACGCGTGAGGTTCTATTTCTGCTGCTGGCATGTTTCGTTCTAATTTTGAAGCGACGTGCACAGGAACGCGAGAAAAGACGTACCCAACTTATTTGGATGCACGGAAACAGTATACAACAGGCGTAACAGAATACAGAGTTTTATTAATGCATGTCGTAGACAGCGAACCAAATTTATTTTGTCTACAATTGAAGCTGCTGTACGCTCTACTTCAGCGACCCGATCAGTGTGGGCGCAGAGTAATGACTGGTGGAATAGAGTCATTATACCATGGTTATACTAACATGGGACAATTTTCATACCCAAAAGTCGCAGCAGAAGGCACATACATCGTTAGCCCATGCTAAGGGTCTAGACCGCGTCTTAAATTCGAATCAGATTTATCCCGTACTTAGGAATTTGACCTCTTAGCCCGTGCTAAGGAGCTGTGCGTGAACGCAACTATTATTCAGTATGTAACATTATTTTACCATCAACCCTTGTGTGTTTGTTTGTTTTTATGTGGATTGTAAATCACTATGGTTGTATTCATATGCAAATAGTAAACCTACATAGCAAATCTCTCATACAAATTTAAGATGTAATCTTATATTGATTTGTAGATTGTGAATTTACACACTGTGCAACTTAGCTAAACTAAGTTGACCAGGAGTGAAAGTTTTCCCCAAACAACTGGCCGAGGATGGAGTGCAAGCATCGCTGTAAAGTGGTTGGTAGATCATCACAATAATTTATTACCTGATCCTCCATAGTTAATAATGGTTGTTTCAATTTTGACTTCTTGAATTGCTGCTAATACTGAACTGTTATTTTGTTTACTAATATGGTTAGCTATGCTGTCCACTATTAATCTAATGTTATAGCTGCTTTTGTCTGGAGTTGACTGTAAAAAAAAAAGAAAAAATATAGTTACAATGTTAGACAACATTTTTCATACAATTCAATTTATTGGTCTAGTTTACTAGAGATCCCTGTTTAACATTCACACAATTTGAGCCACTGTTAAAAAAGATGCGCGAACTGATCAACTATGTGTTAACCCATGCTAGTCAACTCTGAGTGAACAGGCTGAATTTTGCACTAAACCCCAGAATTAAATTACAATGCTAATGATGCCATAAATACCATCACTCTAAATTGACAGTAAACACACAGGCAGTGGGAGAAGTAATATTTTGTCGTATAAGAAATAAGATTCTTAATTTCAATTTAGAGCAATGTTAGTGTTTTTAACATAGTGGTATGGACGACTTCAAATCACAATAAACCTTAACACTTAAAATGTATAAAAACAAGTCATGAATGACACAGCCTAAATTTTGCTAGTTGTCATTCTAAAGTTGCATGGACATAAATTGGCAAACATGATTTCTATGGCATTTTCAAATTGATAGCACTCTCCATCCAGGTCAGCATTATTCTCAGCAAGAAAACCAGATAGCACCAAACCAGTACAACAGGTAAAATGACAAGAAAGTATACAAATCAGATCTGCAAATATGTAGAAAAGTCAGCGTTGTGTCTGTTTGGATAAACTAGTTTGTGGCCCTGGATTAGTTTCAATATCTCTAATAAGGACAATAGTACCTCTCATACAACAATGATACAAATATTGTTTTTATTATCATACATTAATATTAACAAATCGTGTGAAATTTATGTACAGAGAAACACATATTTATGCTTTGGTTGACAGCACTTCACAAAGTAAAAAAAAAATAGGACCTGCGAAACTTTATACAATTGTCAGACACACAGTAAATAGTACCGGTATGTTTTTGTAATACATGCAATTCCAGTGGCTTTGCTTTCGGAAAAAAAATAATTCTGGCCTTGCACCTGCAAAAACAAACAAAAAAACATTTAGTTCAAAGTAAGCAAAGGTTGTAGCACATGTGCTCCCATTAGCTGTTAAATTTAATTAAAAAAGATATTTTTAGTCTTTTTAGTATGAAAACATAGTTGAACTCTGGTGACCTTGCCCTTTGTTATATAATATAATTCCCTTTAGGGAACTGATCATTACCACCAAGCCGGTTTCCTGTGAGTCTCCTGCGGCATGCGTTTCTTTACCGTACCGGCCGCTGCTTTACCGTACCGGCCGCTGCTTTACCGTACCGGCCGTTGCTTTACCGTACCGGCCGCTGCTTTACCGTACCCGAAGGTCATTAGCCGTACCGGCAAGGCCGTTACCGTACTGGCAGGAGGCAATTCACACTTCTGACAAGTTAATTTATGCATTGATTTTCCGGTTTACCGGTAAAATGCCGACCTGTTTAAATTTCAGTTTTATGCACAGGATCGCCTGAGAAAGCAAAACTGTAGAATTAATTTGAGTAGAATTTGTTTAGTTTGTAGTTATAGTCAGTTTATAAATCATTTTGTTCATGTTTGCTATGCAGTAGCTTTCGAGGTCAAATACACCACCAGGTCAATTTGTTGCGTCTTTTTATTTGTCAGAGATTAAACTTTACCATTATTATTGCATAATATTTACATTCAAGTTGCTACACATGATTTTTTTGAGACCATGGAGCTCCCAGTACGTCCATGTGAACTGTTGGATATGACTACAGACGGAACTGCGTCTTTATTTTATACGATATTTTTATTTTTTTTAAATTGGGATCAGTGCTCCCAAATCAACTGAGCCGACAAAGTGGGTTACAAAAATAACAGTTCCATGAAAGTGGCTATATTTGTGTATGATGAATCCTGAGTCGGTAGTTTTGGCATGTAACTTAATGGTTTTGGTTATTGTTAAAAATGCACAGTGCAGACGTAATTTTGTTTTCATTTTTTCACTTTATCTGGCGCCAGTGCACGTGTGCTTGGATGTTTTTTTATTCAGTGATTGGGCTAAATATTTGACGACGTTGCCAACGTATTCAACATACGAAAATAGCATGTGTGTGCGTTTGCGTGAATGATAGATGCAGACGAGATTTCTCGTCGCAACGCGTTTTATTAGTTTATTTCCAACGCAAGTGGTCGGCGCCTTTGATTGCGTTTAGTTTGTTCTTTCATTCGCAAAATCTATCGCTGGCACCGTTTATTTTGTTATGTCTCACAACTGAATGTCCAAGCTGACTTTGTATTGGCTGTAATTATATTTTTTTTGTAAAACAAAAAAAAGTCCCGACCTTTCCAGTCTAAATCGTATTCTGCCCCAAACCAAACAGCCCTTTTCAGGGCCAATCACATGTTCCAAAAAGAGATATACCGGCACACTTGCACACTCTGTTTTGTTATAATAAAGTTACATTGGGGATTGTTGGAGGAGGTGTGTAAATATCGGGTAAATATGTTTGGACAATTCCATAAGCAAACTCACAAAATGAGGTCGAAAAGCAATAGAAAAATGTTGACCTAGAGCAAGGTCAAATTCCGTTTTACGCACTTGAATTTTATCTGGACTACGTGCACGCGTTGCGCGTGTTATTGTCAACAAAGTATCAAAACAGATTTTCGAACGCCCAAGCCCGAATTTAAATACATGTGAGCTCGGCCAAGCGAGTCACGCTGACACATTATGCAAGTATCATCGAATTCATGCGACAGGTTGAGACGTTTTATTCAACGTCGTGGGTAAGCTACGATGTAGGACTGTCGTTTTATAGCGTTACAGGCGATCATGAATATGTGAATAACACACATATATTGAAAAAAAAACATGAAATTTCAGAAAGACTTTTTTATTTAATTTATTTATTTGTATTTCGACGGTTGTCCGACTTTCTTTCCACTGTGTGAGCTACTGACAAATATAAACAAATAATTAACCCATCGAGTCCTCTAGTCGACTGGGACGTAACACTCTGTTGTACAAGTCATGTCCTTTTCAAATTATTCACTTTCAATGGGTGGGTAAAAAAAAAATCTTATTGTTTGCAAAATGCCCAATTAATTCATGCATGACTCACGGTTACCGGCAGGGCGCAGATCAGTTACCGGGGCTTTGTTTACCATGCATTCATTAATCGAAGGTGATAAATAGTCGGTATTGGTCCTATCAGTACGGTAATTGTCCGGCCGGTACGGTAACGCAACGGTCGGTACGGTAAAGCAACGACCGGTACGGTAAAGCAACGACCGGTACGGTAAAGCAACGACCGGTACGGTAAACCGAGTCAAACTCACAGGAAACCGGCTGGGTGGTAATGATCAGTTCCCTTATCATAGTTTGTTTCAATATAAATATGCATTGTCATAATTAATTTTGAATACAAACAAGTTTTGGGGTTGAACCAACAGTGGGGATTCAGTCTACTGAATGTCCTTAAAAGATGTAAATATCTTACAAAAACATTGGTGCCTTATTTGTTTAATTATTTTAAGAGACATAATTTCCAGCTTTATTCAAAGTAATTCAGATATAAAGTAATTTAGTATAAAAAAAAATGTCTCATTGCAAAAAAGAGTGCTGCATTTAGATGTGAATACATTCATAAAACATGCAAGATAACAGAAAATTGTAGCTGGCTTTAGTCCAAGTATTTTGTACATGTGTCTGTCAAAAATTAATGATTCACTGAGACAAATATGAACTGCCTCATTGTGTGACTACTGTATTATATGAAAAGTAAAAAAAAAACCTTTATGAATAGCTATCATTTTGCAAGCTCTGCTTTGTATGCAAATCAACTTAAATAGTTAGTTGGTGTCCAGTGGAGGGAGAAGTCAACAGTACTGTTGCCTCCTGAGAACCTACATCTTCAAACACTGCAATCTTTGTTTGAAGTGAGTTTTTAAACTAGTATTATAAAAACTCTAGCATTCTGTTCTAATAGCTGAAACATATTCCTGTGAGTTTTCATTTGTCGAATGAACTGTTTGTCAAATACAGAATACATATATTTTAGAATAATTTTCTTTTTAAAATGTGGATGAAATGTTTTGCTTTTAATGTATTTTTTATGTATTGTTTTTGATTTGATAACTTTGAACTAAACAGATTTGTTATTATCTTCAGATCTTGATCAAAGTTAGGCACCCAGTTCATAGTGCTTATATTGATTTTCTGACATCTTGTTTTCTGTAAAGATTTTATTGGTAGGTTTGCAAATGTGTATCAGACTGTGCAATCTCTCCATGAGTTGGTTTTGAAACCCAGTATGGGATTCTGAGATACATTACCAAGGATATTATTACAAGATAAATCATTTGCTTCATTGAACACATACAACAATGCATATTTCCACTGAGATCAGTGACCTTTGATGTGTATCACATCAGATTTTTTCAATTTTTGCATGATATTTTCATACAGGACATATGTTGTTCAAACTTAGGGAAGACTTTATACTGATGAATAAGGTGACGAAGTTTGATAAAGTTTGGAATAGAATTAGTAAAGTTATTATGCACACAATAACAATTATTAACGATGACGATGATGACGACGACGACAACAACAACAACGACAACGCCGGACAAAATTTTTCCCTTAATATACCTTTCCCTTCCATCTTTGATGGTACGGGCAAGGTAAAAATATTACTTAATATATTTATACAGCCAGAAAGAAATTGCAGTTCACACTGTACTATTTTAAACATGTTCTACCAAAGTCTTGGATGAACTAATTCACCAGTCTGTTTCCACTCTACAAAGTTGTCAAATTAATATTCACGGGATTCTGCAAAAATAAAATATTAAGAATGTGCAAAAAGCCAGAGTACTTGTGTTTTCAATGACAATAGATTCTGACCAGGGATATGCAGAAAATTTCACTTGAGCTGAACCGAATGGATGCCAAGCTATCTAAAGAAATAAAAAAATACTATTGAGAAAAATACAAAAAAAAAATACATTTAATATAAATGCAGATAGAAGTGCATACAAAATTATTCAGCAGAGGTAGTGATCATGTAGCCTAAGTGTATGTCAAATTACCTTTGAATTGGATTGCAGTGTTCATTCTAGAAAATTGTCTCAGATTGGCTGCTAATTTGCATACTAATTAACATATTGTAGTTTTGTTTTTTAAATAAAGATTTACTGTATACAGTGAAACAAATTTAGATAATTAAAATGGGATATATTGCCAAAAATATATTAGTTAATATTGTTAACTGTTTACAATTATATAAAATAATATCTGGAGTTTTGAAAAAAAAAAATATGACTACAGTACAGTTCTTGCGGAAGCTTCGGATTTTGTGGCATCATTGTCGCATACACATGGCTTCATTGTCGCCTCAGCATCGCATCATTGTGGCATCAGCTTCGCGTCATTGAAAATTGAAGCTGTGTTCGCCTCTCTTATTTTGTGGCATCATTGTGGCCTCAGCTTCGCAGTTTCATGGCATCAACATGGCATCAGCTTCAAAGTATTGTGACATGAGTATGACCTCATTATTTTCACATGGAAAGGCAGTAGAGAAAAAAACACATGTACAGAAGTTCGATATGTAATCGATTTGAAATTCAAAGCGGTAAGGGGAATAAAATAATATGACCAAGAGTAAAATGACATTTTAAAAAGATATCTTGTTTAATTATTTAATGTTGCGAGTATTGGGTACCAAAAACTATGTGAAGTACATGTACATTGCAATCTGCAAGGTGACGAGTGTCATATTGACTGCAAGGAAAAACGTGATAAATTTAAATCACACGATGCAATCGTCGTTCGGAAACAACACAATTTGCTATACAAAATGAAACTGTTCTTGTTATAAAATTATCTTATTTTCGTTCATTTTATTTGCCGGTAAGAGAACAGATTCAGATTCCTCATTTTGGTGGTATTTTTCTGTGTTTCGTTTAGTTTTAGCCGAGTCAGATCCCATGCCCGGACTACTTTGACATGCAAAACACGCGAACGCCGCCTGGCGTTGTCGCCTGCCATCTTGATACAAGTTCCAAAACAAGTGCGTACATTTCCAACTATGATTGGATGGTTGTGGTGGCGTCGGTCTGGTAAAATTTTACATCCAATTTTGAAAATTAAGTCACGATCAGTGACCTGAGCTCGATCTATACGTACTTTAAAAGTATTCTCACAAAAAAATATTTTCAAATAAAAACGAGCCACAGGCCTGGTAAAAAATCGAATAGCACTTGACGTGCAGAAAAAAAGTGTTCATTTAGTTCTAGCCGTAAATTTTTGGTGACCAGTCGATGAACAATTTGAAACTCATTATACACATGGAAGTCCTTCGATACTGAATATCATCGACCCCAATCTGGTTTACCTTATTTCCCAACTTGCAAAACTGATTTGTATCTCAGCTCCGTTTTTCTTTTTTCTTTTTTTGAACTGAGGTCAAATCCCAGCCGTTTGTCAAAATATACCGACGTTTTTCAGTGAATGATTGTGAAGCCTGTCACAGCACAGTGAATCGACGCCGGAGATTGGACAGTACGACGACCCTTCAATTAGCGTCAAATATGCTTTGTTACAACATCATTGATTTGCTGAAAGTCACCTGATCAGAGCATGACCTGGGTCACAGAACCATATTTGTCTGTATTATCAACGGGACTTTGCGAGAGAACCACATCCACATTTTCAACCATTTTTAGCGCGGAAGTTGCCAACAAATGTCGAAAAACTCGTGAATTTTATGGATTCGAATAAAATAAAGCTAGCAATTGGTAAGACTGGTTAATAATATATCCCCCGACGCTCTTCTAATTTTTTTAATTTTATTTCAGGTCCTACTATTTAACGCCCGGACACGCGAGGGAGTGTCCAGGCACGCGCGGAGGCGAACAGGGGGGAATACCTAACGCGCGGGGCAGCGGCAGCAATCCTTGTACTGTATAATATTCGTTTATGCTCATAATTTGAACTGGGGTGGCGAATTCGAGCAGCTATCCACACTTTTTATGATCGACACCCGGGCATTCCGGCGAGTCGAGTCCGCCATGTTGTTTACCCCTTACAAAAGTTTCCTATAGGATTTTCAATATCTTATAGGATTTTAAAAAATCCTATAGGACTTTTCATGAAATCCTATAGGACATGTATAGTCCTATAAGATTTTATGTAAATTCCTATAGGAATTAACAAGTCCTATAGGACTTTACACTGCCAGTCCTATAGGACTGGTGCATGAGATCATAAGTCCTATAGGACTATACAATTCCTATAGGACTTTACACTGCCAGTCCTATAGAACTGGTATGTGAGATCATAAGTCCTATAGGACAATACAATTCCTATAGGACTTTACACTGCCAGTCATATTGGACTGGTGTGTGAGATCATGAGTCTTATAGGACTATAGAATTAATATAGGACTTTAAACTGCCAGTCCTATAGGACTGGATATTTCAACATGTAGAGTAAGTTACCTAGATTCATATCACTCCCCTACAAAAATATTACATACTATCATAAGATGTCAACATTTTTTCAAATTGAACTTTAGTCAATCTTATTACAATCAGTTGTATTGTACGGCATGTTTTTAAAATTTTTATTGTATTTATATTTGTTTTCATCCATCTTGCATCTTCGAAAAAACTCCCAGTAAATGAATAATATATTAAGATAAAATTTTACTTTAAAAAAAAATTAGTAAAAAAATCAGATTGATATACGTTATTTCTATAGACTTTTAAAAGTCAGCACATTGTGAAAAAAATATAAACAAATACTGATGAAAAATCATTTGTAAAAAAATTTAAAATATCCATGTTTAGTTTAATTTTTCTTTCAACTTTCCAAATGTCTATATTTTTATCACACAAAAGCAGAAATTCTCAAGTTTTTACTGAATTGTTAAAACTTCATACAGATGGTGTACTTCCATCAGCCTCCTTCTGAGTGTTTTACCCATCATGCACTACAAGTCACACATTGTTTGTGCCAGGGACTGTGGACCATGCTGTCACAATAACCTTGTAATATGGTGAAACTGATGTCATTTTACCTAATTTTTGGATCAAGAAGACCATAAACTTGTAGAGAACATGTGAGTAACATAATTATGGTATATCTTGGTGTTTTTAAGATATCAACATGAAATGAACAAACCTAAGAGAGGTCTACCCAAGGTACATATACACCAAGTATCAAAGCATTCAGGCTTGTAGTTTTCAAGAAGAAGTCGAAAAAGTAAAACATTGACACGGACGACGACGACGGACAATCACTCATATGATAAGCTCCGCTCGACAAAGTCGACAGCGGAGCTAAAAAAAAAGTTATATTCGCTAGACTTTTTTTTCACTGAATTATCCCTTCAGCGAAAATAGCAAAAAATAATTGCAAGTGAAAATAAAATATTTTACAGTATTTGGAATATTTTAATTAATATTTTAATGAAACATTTGAAACAAATTCTTTTTTGTATTACAGGTCCAATACTCAAATCCTATGAATGACTTAACTCACAGAAGACTGCATTGACAATATTTTATTTTGTATTTCTTTATCACAAATTGAACCTTCTGACCCAAAATGGAGAATCTCTCTCATACTAGTATTAGAAATCAATGAATTTGAATTGAGGGTTCTGTGGGTTTTTTTAGAAACACAATATGCATACCAGTATTTTTGTAATTGTACTTTTTATACATTTATTTTTTAAATTGTCTGGATACTGTGTATCACTCACTATGTACATCATTTTATTTCAAGGCAGTAAACTTTTATTTTATTTCAGTGTACATTTCTTGATTGACTGAAAAGTTTGTAATTGCTGGTTGAGATTGTTTACTGATTTGTATTTTGGAATTACTCGGTAATATAAAATAATTTTTATGAAAAAAATCTAGTATTTAGAAACAATGACAGAGTGGAGGGAATTACATTTATTAATCAAATTGTCTGAGTCATCAACTTTATATTTTCATTGCATTTTAAGAAATGTTGTGCAATATATTTATGGTAATAGTTTTATCTTTTATTTTTCTTACAATTGTATTAAATTTATGTCTGGTACATGTTAAGCAATAAAATACTCTTGTTTAACTAATTTTAGTTTATGATGTTATTTATGTGAGTGATTGATGGGCTCTTTCTCCAAAAGAGCTGGGACAAATTCATGTAGGATTCCTATAATATTTTGACACAAAATCCTATAGGACAAATTCTAATAGGATTCCTATAATATTTTGACACAAAATCTTATAGGATTCCTATAATATTTTGACACAAAATCCTATAGGATTCCTATAATATTTTGACACAAATCCTATAGCATTTCTATAGGACAAAATCCTATACGATTCCAATAGGACAAAATCCAATAGGATTCCTATAATATTTTGACACAAAATCCTATAGGATTCCAATAGGACAAAATCCTATAGGATTCCTATGGGACAAAATCCAATAGGATTCCTATAATATTTTCGCGCAAAATCCTATAGGATTCCTATAGGAAAACATGTGTCAAAATATTATAGGAATCCTACAGGAATTTGTTCTATAGGATTCTTATAGGAATCCTATAGGAAACTTTTGTAAGGGACTACTAGTAATTTTGGTTAGCGTTTAACAATAGGACAATACCATTCGATCCATGGGGGTGACAGTCCTACGAATGTGCCAACATTGTCGAAGGACAAGGACAGGAAAAGTTTGTGCAAGTGTGGCGAGACTCCCGTAGTTACGCGGAAATTATTTACCTCATGTGAAAAAAAAGCATTTTCGAGCATACGTATCGAGACCAAACATAATTTGTCGATAATCGAGTGTTGCAAGAAAAAGTGAGATTGTTGCAAAATGTAGCAAATCGTTTTCAAAACAGTGCCGCTAAGAAAGTCTCGCTTTGTTTGCGCCCACTGTAAAACAAGTATAGTAAACAAACCGCTCTTTTAGAAAATATTTTTATTAAAAATAAGTACAAGTCAACTAAAACGAAAATTCCATAAAGAGATTCCATAAAATAGAAATACAAGGTGGCGTTTATCACGCCATTAATTTATTCAAGACCTTTTGTTACCTGTTATAGCTCCAAACAGAAACAACAAATGCTTTGTCTCTCGACGCAACTCGCCCTGGTTATGTAAATGTTTTCCCTTACCATCAGGCTTCAAGCCGGAACAAATGACAACCTTTTTTTTCTGAATTACACAAGTTCATCATATTTGGTATGTCATGTTTATTTGAAAAAAAAACGTGCCTTGCTTGGGTTGAACCACAGTTACTAAAAAATAGTGACCGTGGTTGAACTGAATTAGGGACAGTGTATGTTCCCCTCTTTGTTGTAGTTGTACAATAGAGTGTCAATCACAGCTGAATACGTGTCGTGGCGTCAACCTTTGAAATATGTGGACAAAACGTAATATATTCCGTACGCTATACTGTGCACGAGATTGACCAAACTCTGTGTTTTCGACAAGAGGTATAAACCAGGTTTACCGTAAACTGCGTGTACAATAAGAAATTTACCGCATGCTGTAAGAGTGGGGACAGGGGGTGGGTGACTGGTACAGGAAATAAAAAAGGCATCTTAAGTTTTTACAGGAAGTTACCATTTACAGTAAAAAAATCGATTTTTACACTTAAAGATATATTTGATATTTTGTGTTTAAGAATCTATATTGAAAGCTTAATGTGGAAAATGCTTTATACACTTACAAAATAAACGATCTTTGTACAAATCATGGATGAATAAAACGGTTGATTAAATTTTAAATCTTGTCCATGGCTACGAATATACGTATTTTATTTGTTTGAATTACATTACAAAGTATAAAAACATTGGACGAAAATATCCCCTCTGTACCGTACACGAGATTTATCGAACTCTGTACCGTTCACGATATTTAACCGTATGCGATATTCTTAGGATACCGACTTTATTGCAAGTGTGCGTAGCATTGTCACCTACATACAATGCTGTGTTTACGGGGACACATAACAATGAGAAAACAACATGAGGTGAATAATTTCTGCGTAACAGACGTCTTACATGGTCATTTTTAAATGAATCTTACTAAACAATACTACGAGAGTCTCGCCACACTTGCACAAACTTGTCCTGTCCTTGTCCTTCGACAATGTCGGCACATTCGTAGGACTGTCACCCCCATGGATCGAATGGTATTGTTAAACGCAAACCAAAATTAGTAAACAACATGGCGGACTCGACTCGCCGGAATGCCCGGGCGTCGATCATAAAAAGTGTGGATAGCTGCTCAAATTCGCCACTCCGGTTCAAATTTTGAGCATAAACAAATATTATACAGTACAAGGATTGCTGCCGCTGCCCCGCGCGTTAGGTATTCCCCCCTGTTCGCCTCAGCGCGTGCCCGGACACTCCCTCGCGTGTCCGGGCGTTAAATAGTAGGACCGTTTATTTCAAGGCGTGAAATGGATAATTGAAGTTCCATCGATTTCAAGGCGACTGTTTCACCGCGACAACTCTACGCATTGTTGTAGTTTCACGAGGTAAAAAAATATATATAATAAATAGTACTTGTTTAATTATTTGGTTTTACAGCCTGCAAATTACGGGACATGATTCCCATGAATTACGATAAATAAATGCTGATTGTGTTGAATAATGGACGTTGGGACCATTTGGAGAAACCAACGGGGATCGATATTCCAAACAAACTATTGGGACACGGTCGGTAGACATTTCAAACAAATGAAATTATTAACGAAAGACGAGATTTTTCCAGATATTTGTCACAACAAATATATGCAAAACTGACAAATGCATAAAAAGATATTAGGTTTTATTTTAGCCTTAGAAATATTTTCTTTCACTCAGTCCATGCATGGGACTTCTATTTAGCTTCATGGTCCTTCGGCTTGTGTTCTCCTTGGGGGAAATAACAATAATTATACAAATCGTAAACTCAACACAGTCAGGAAAAGAAACCCGGACAACCATGACGTACTTCTGTTGAAATACATTTTGTTTCAGTGCGTCACGTCAGAATATTGTTTAAAATAAAATAGTCAATCCCAGCCAAATCTAGGTCAAAGGGTCAGATTGCGTGCATATATTTATAGATAGTTAAAACAAAAAGTATTTGCACTTTTGATGGTTGTTTAACATCTATGCACGGTTACTAAACTAGTAACCGTGATCTATGAAAACCAGAAAATTGTTAGTAGTCCGAATTTTTGCACAGTCGAAAATAAAGCAGAAATTCAACAAGTGGTCGCAAAAGCGAGCGATTGAAAAGTGGAAGCGGGCGAGAGGTTGGGCGAAATGAGTTCTGTACTTCTTTGTTTGATGAAGCAATGCTGATGCCACATTGTCGCCATAATGAGGCCACAATGAAGCAAAGCGATAACCGCCTAACTTTTTAATGTTGCGACATTGAAGCGATGCTGAAGCCATAACAATGCCATAATGATGCGATGCTGAAGCGAAGGTGAAGCTGAAGTGAAGCCAAAGCTTCCGCGAGAACTGTACTGTATTAAGTCAACATCATTAAAATTGAAGATTACGTGAATTTGACCCCCTTCCTAATCTTGTTTCACTGCCCCCTTAATAGAAGCGTGCTGGTAATTTGCATACTGCACATGGCCGCCGTTAAGAACTATCCATCTCAATCGGGGTCCGTAATTTATTTTCCTGCTCATAATGGAGATAAATTATGGTAGCTAAACATTGAAATTGCCATCCTGACTTAATCAGTACCAAAATAAATAGCTGATTGGGAAAATGTGTTGACAGAGGTTCGATTTACCCATAAACTTCAACATTGGTAGGTCCCCGTATGTAGTAGGGCACTTGGGTATCATATTTACTTCAAAGGTAATTTAAAAGTGATGACAGATTCATTGATATTGAATTACAGTACTTCTCAATTTCATCATTGCTTTCAAGCAGTCACGGTTGCTGAACTTGACTTGTGTTTTCGGTTGCTGAACTTGACTTGTGTTTTCTTGATAATTCTAGTCTAATATGTCGTCACGAAACCAAGTTTCACACTTCACCAATGAACACCGGAAATAGCAATCGTGCACGATCAACATGTTCTAAACTTTTACATTTTTATTATTCACGTATTTCATATGCCAAAAGTTATTCCCACGTTTCATAACCATTTTTTACAATAATAGCAGGACTGTTTTTTTCTGGCAAAGTGTGACACTGCGCGATCACTAGTTTCTCACCAAAGCCAGGACACAAAAGGATAAATCAAAGTTCATAATAAATACCATAAGCACAGATTCTTACCTTTAAAACTGACGAGATAGAATTAAATCTATATAAACCTTGTGCAAAGAAAGATACAGTCACGTAATACAATATCCTCGACACCGATTTCCTCAGTGGTTAGACTGGCGCATGCGCAAAAGGTTATGCCAGTTCTTTTGCGATATGTCGTTAAAACTCAGGTTTTTTCGGCAAATTTCAGCATTTTTACTAGTAAAATGTTGAAAATCACAGAAAAACACAGCGAAACTTTGGCGAATCAAAAAAATACTTGGCGTGCATATGTATGGCATTGAGAATTACACATTGGACAGATCATATCAAAGTTAAGAGAGATAAAAGACGGTCGAACACACGCACACATGCACGAACGTACGGACAGACGAAAGCCAATCTAGAAGCCTTCGTCAGACTTCGTCCGCGAAGGCTAAAAAAAAATGGACACAACAAGTGCCCATTGAAACAATGTCAATGCTGCCAGAAATGCAAAAGTTTGATGATTTTTGTAAAATATTACTTGTTCCACAACTGTATTTAACACTGGGTTTATCTGATCAATCTGCAATGTATGAACACATGTTGAGTTTAATCCACTTGCAAAGAATGCTTTTAGCCCTGTGTTTGTCAGCACATAGATGAACCAGGCTTTGAATGAAACATTTCTACTGAATTATCTTATTGAATACAATGTTCACTTACCACAGCTACTACTATTGAATCTTGGGCATCTACTGAATTATCACACAGTATTACTACAGAATTATCTACTTGCTGCATTGTAGTATGTTGTATCAAAGAACAAATGTAAGAAACTGAAACACCCTAAAAAGTAAAGAAAAAGTGATTTTCATAAATACCAGATTCTTTCAACATTAATGAAAGAAATTGTGTGGCTGAAAATGACTGGTGGCAATAGTGCAGTGGTTACCACTGGCTTATGGAGATGACCTGTGGTTACCACTGGCTTATGGAGATGACCTGTGGTTACCACTGGCTTATGGAGATGACCTGTGGTTACCACTGGCTTATGGAGATGACCTGTGGGTACCACTGGCTTATGGAGATGACCTGTGGTTACCACTGGCTTATGGAGATGACCTGTGGTTACCACTGGCTTATGGAGATGACCTGTGGTTACCACTGGCTTATGGAGATGACCTGTGGTTACCACTGATTCATGGTTACATTTAGTGATAGGATATTATGAGTACATGACAGTTTGTCTTACTTACCAATGGCATTTTCTTTTTATCAAAGAGAAGAGTAATCATTGCACAGGTATTATCAAGAGTGGCTTCATTTGGCAGACAATCAGAAATCATACTGGGAGCCTCTGTGTATAGACCATAGTTTAGACATACACCTACAGGACCACAAGGACTTGTAAAACAATCTTCACCAGATACTTGAGTTATTTCACATTTCTGATCCCGTTGACATTTGACGGCATTTATTCTATCTCCCTTACTATCAGCTTCACATTCTCCAGGCCCACACCACACCTGAAATATACCATATCCAGCTTACTGAAAATAACTTTGCCTTTACTGCTGTTTGCAAAACATATTACTGTGCAGTGAAAATGTGGATATAAACAAGAGTGAACTACAACCACAACTAAAGTAGGGTGTTGCTAAATGACATATTTACTCCTACATAATTTGAAACAACAAGCCATGCATGGCACAGTCCCCATTAGTTATCGATTTAAGATATATAGTTTTGTTTATAGTAATATAGCTGAACATAAACATGTCAGGAATATGATTATGATGATTATTTAACATTAAAATGATTGACATTTGTATCTGATCGTCAAACGAGTATTGAGAGATATTGCTCTGAAACAGCATTAATTAGAACAAGCCATGCATGGCACAGTCCCCGTTAGTTATCGAATTCAAGATATATAGTTTTGTTTATAGTAATATAGCTGAACATAAACATGTCAGGAATATGATTATGATGATTGTTTAACATTAAAATGATTGACATTTGTATCTGATCGTCAAACGAGTATTGAGAGATATTGCTTTGGAACAGCATTAATTAAAACAAAATCAGCCATTTTGAATACATGTATAATGAATATATAAAATTGGAACATAATCAGTCAAAGCAAGTCAGAAATATGGCACTAGAACTGCATTCATTAATACAAAATGGCCACCAGTCGGCCATTTTAAAAATAAAATGACGTGCATCAGGAACTCTTAATGTCTAATGTATGTAGCAAGTTTGAACAAAATCCATCCATAAATGCCAGGAATGCTTGATATTTGATGATTTTTTTAGCACAAAAATGGCCACCACTCAGCCATTTTGAATAGGATCGTCAAACCAATATATCCGTATATCTATGACATGATTATAATGAATATTTAAAATTTGAACATAATCAGTCTGAGCAAGTCAGAGATATGGCACTAGAACCACATTCATTAAAACAAAATGGCTGCCAGTCAGCCATTTTGAATCTTACATGTATCTGAAAAACAAGGTATCAAGGTCCTATAATGTCCAACGTATATACAAGGTTTGAACAAAATCCATCTGTAAACAGCCAGAAAATGCTTGATTTTGATGATTTCTTTAGCACAAAAATGGCCACCATGCAGCCATCTTGAATCAGATCGAGAAACAATGATGTATGTGTGCAGTTTGATTGTGATTGGTCCAGGACACATGCACGAACACATGGAAGCATGGACACACTGAGGTCAAAACACAAGACCCTAAAAAATCATAATAATTCGTTTCAGAATAAGCAGTCATGTATTAGAAATAGAGAAAGGTAAATATACCCAACCCAAAACACTCTTACAAAAAGGAATCTGTAAGCAATGTTACCAAAACAAAATTGAAATGGAGAGGCAAATTTAAAGTTATTTAGAAATATCAAGATTCCAAAAAAGGTAATATCCAGGTAGATTCTAGGCCTTTTGCCCCCGGCCCATTTCCCCCTGGGTCATCTGAAATACTTAAATATTATTGGAAGTTTAAATAATGTAGTATCTCTCCGACTCCGATTCTTGAGACAGCATAGGCCAGGTATAGTACTCATTTCGTCCAACCTTCTGCTTATCGCCTTATTTCCGACCACCTTTTAATCACCTTTTTTCCGCTTGCTCATTGAAAACACCAACTGCCCACCCCAACACTGATCCCTGATACATGAGTGGTCGAAATGGTGGTTTTGAAGGTAAAGTGTGAAGATACAACTAGTCATAACTATTATTGAATTTTGAGCAACACTTCAAATCTAATAGTTGTATGACACTTGTATCTTTCATGAAAGCAACTGAGTTGCGACCTCATGTTACTTATGTTATTTATACAGGACTTTTTTGCCAGATTTTCAACATTAGACAGCAACTGAATCCTACGTCCACCACAAGCGACTTTGAATCAGCAGCAATTAATGTTGCCGGTACCTTATTCTCTAATGCAACAAAGGGATGCTTTTACCCTCTGTCACAGTGCGTTTACAGAAGAGTACAGGCTGAAGGACTACAGCAACAATACCAAAACTACAATAACTTTGCAATAGAATTTTGCATCCAGCACTGGCATTCATATTAGAAGAGAAAGTGATTGAAGCATTTGAAACTTTACAACAAGAATCAGACGAAGCCAATATTATAGGAGACTATTTTGAAGACACATTTATTGGATGAGAACGTAGTCAACGCTAAAACCGTCATCGACAGCAGCCACGATTCCCTATATACCCGTACAATTAATCACATAGAGGGTTGGCATTGAAGACTTCAATCCAATGTCGGCACCCACCATCCATCCATATGGAGATTTCTGGATGTATTACACCTCGAACAAAGCTTAAATGAGGTAATCATTAACTAAATGGTTGCTGACCAGTCACAACTACCACATTGAAGAGCATACCATAACCGATCAGCTGCCATACAGCATATTGTACAGACATACAAAGTCAACAAATTGTTATATGTATATTATTTGATCCCTTATATCCTGATATTTCAGAGTAATAAAACTTACCTGGCTACACTGAGAGATACCATTATTACATTGACAGGAATTGCATCCTTGCTGCCAACTCTGATTATGAGAGTAGATTTGACCATCATAAACACAATGAAATGGCGAGGGTACAGAAACACCAATCACTAAACACAGAGAAAACACATAATACAGGTTATTTTGATCAGTTACATATATATTAAATATATTTTGACAGACAGATATGTTTGATATGCAACATATATGTGGTTGCCACAGAAACAACAATTTCAGGAATGAATTTTCATTAGGCCAGACTTTTTTTATTCCTTGTTTCCCGAGTTTTTATAAGGCAAATTTTTTGAGGAGGGCGAAAAAAAAAAAAAAATTAATTCTTTTTTTCCATTAGAATTGTGTGATTCTCAAAGAATTGTAAGTGAGATCATTGATCGGAAAAAAGAAATTAAATAAAACTGTATTCCATATGTATAACCTTGTTTCTCATCTGTGCAAGACTTCGGTACTTTGATCATGATACTCCCACGAAAATGCAACTTGGTTTTGTTATGCGGCGGGCGGGAAAAAATTTAAGATAAAAAGTAATATTTATTTTTTCCTTTATCATAGTTTGTTTCAATATGAACATGCATTGTCATAATTAATTTTGAACAAGTTTTAGGAATGAAACAGAGACAATTCTTGTATGTCATATATATCTCTGACTGAAGGCTCAGTTGAACACTCTTAAGTCAGTATTCCGAAAATAAACAGAACAAGTCATGAATGACACAGCCTTCGCTAGTTGTCATTCTAAAGTTGCATGGACATAAATTGGCAAATGTGATTTTTATGGCATTTTCAAGTTTATAGCACTCTCCATCCAGAAAAATATTATCAAGTTTTTATTATCATAAATTAATATTAACAAATCGTGTAAAATTGTATGTACAGAGAAACACATATTTATGCTTTGGTTGACAGCACTTCTCAAAGTAAAAAAAAGAGGACCTGCGAAACTTTATACAATTGTCAGACATGCAGCGAATAGTACCGGTATGTTTTTGTAATACATGCAGTTCCAGTGGCTTTGCTTTCTGAGAAAAAATTCTGGCTCTATGCCTGCAAAAAAAAAAAAAAAAATATTTACTCCAAAGTAACCACAGGTTGTAGCATATGTGCTCCCGTTGCCTGTTAAATTGAATTAAAAAAGATATTTGAGTTTTTTTAGTACGAAAAAATATTACTTAATATATTTATACAGCCAGAAAGAAATTGCAGTTCACACTGTACTATTTTAAATATGTTCTACCAAAGTCTAGGGTGAACTAATTCACAAGTCTGTTTCCACTCTACAAAGTTGTCAAATTAATATTCACAGGATTCTGAAAAATTAAATTATTAAGAATGTGCAAAAAGCCAGAGTACTTGTGTTTTCAATGTCATTAAAATCTGACCAGGGATATGCAGAAAATTTCACTTCAGCTGAACCAAATGGATGCCAAGCTAGCTAAAGAAATAAAAAAATACTATTGAGAAAAATAGAAAAAAAATAATACATTTAGTATAAACGCAGATAGAAGTGCATAAAAAAATAATCAGCAGAGGTAGTGATCATGTAGCCTAAGTGTATGTCAAATTTCCTTTGAACTGGATTTAGGCGAGGGTTCTCCGAACCCGCCTATTCACATAGTTCATATCCACCATAGACTCCGGTCAGTCAAAATGACTATTTTGAACTGTAGGCATTAATCAGCGATTCTGCCGGTGACAAAGAGATAGAATCTAGGTCAGGGGAAGCCCCATGACCTCAAGATTCTTTTACCCCTTACGTCACGAACCCACGTGAACGTAGCCTTCAATCCCTCTGGTTTCTTTCTCTCCGCCTCTAGGACTTAGACCAACGTGACGGAAAGAGTGGGGAGGTTGGGGGGACCCGGAGTCTATGGTGGGTATGAACTATGTGAATAGGCGGGTTCGGAGAACCATTGCCTAAATTCACCATGTTCAATTACCCACCATAGGCTCCGGTCAGTCAAAATGACTATTTTGAACTGTAGTCAGACACCGATAGGTGGCGGGTTTTTCCGAGCAAACAGAAAAAAAAAAGAATGATGAAAGTCTTTTCCCAGTCTGGGATGAAAACAAACTCAAAACCTTAGTTAAGACCCAAGAAGGGTGGTGTCTTACCTTGCCTGTGCTGTCCCCGAAGCAAGAAGCCAATGCTGCTGTGGTGACATTGTTCGGTGCGCCCGAGAAAGCTAGACCCAAGCCGAATTCGGGGGTGATAAGCTTGAAGTAGGACCGAAACAGTTCACATGATGGCGTAGGTCGAAAGAAGCGAAACCTTGGAGCTTCCAGGAAGTGCTGGTGGTACAGACAATCTGCCCGCAAGAATGCCGAGACTGACTTATCGCCTATGCGCAGGGGCCCCTGCGGTCGTTCAGGCTGGGTCAGTAAACAAAGCCTGACTCGCTACGACGGGGCCTAACCTGAAGAGATTGTGTGTCTCTTAGGTAGTAGTTGATGAAGACTTTCTGCGTTCTCCAGAAGCCTGCCCTCAGAATGTGTTCGAGGGGGCGCCTGACGCTAGTGCTAGTGAGTTAGCAATTGCACGGACATCAAGTGCTTGTACTTGGTGTCTCTGCAAGGTCTGTGTTGAGGAGGATAGTGTATTATAGACCTCCAGTACAGTCGCAGTAATCCACCTGGAGATGGAAGTCGGGGAAGCCGGCTTATCCTGTTTGCCAGGGCCGTAACATGAAAACATGTGTTTGGTTCCCCGTCTGGAAAACCTGGTATGGTTCTCGTAGCAACTCAGCGCTCGGACCAGGCAGAGAAGCAATTCCTCCTGATCCTCTGGACTGACAATATTTGACAGCCGGGGGATGACGATCGGTTGAAGATTGTGTCCTGGGATTTGGTTCTTGGCGAAAAACCCGATTCGTGTCTTTAGTACAACTTGATCTTCAATAAAGGCGGCACAACCGTCCCCGAAGGACAGTGCGCCTAGCTGTGACCGACGCCTACCTGAGGCGAGGGCCAGTAGGAAGACTGTTGTCCACGTCAAAAACTTGAGTGGTGCTGAAACGAGGGGCTCAAAAGGAGGTCTGCTTACGGCTGATAAAACAACTGACAGGTCCCAATTGGGTGGTTCCCTTGAACGGGCCCTGGGCCTCTGATTATGGAAAGCAGTAAACAGTCTCCTAATAATGGAACAATCGGCTAGACTTGACCCCCAAGAGGGTTTTCTATGGTGGGGGACAAGGCTGACCTGTAGCCAACGATCGCTGCGTGGGACAGACCCACTTCGTCAAACAAGTGGACAAAGAAGTCTGCTACCTGGCCATAGAGGGATGGCATGGATCAATCTCCCTTCCACTACACCAACTGGTGTATGCTCGCCATTTCGAGTCATAGGCAGCATTGGTGGTATCCGTGTTCGCCCTGGCCAGGATGTTGGCAGCCTGCTTAGATAGACCTTTCGTCTGAGCGAATCTACTGAGAGCCTCCATGTGTGTAAGTGGTACACTGCTGGGCTTGTTAGTAGTGTGCCGTCCGGTTGGGACAGCAAGTCCGGTATGTCCGGCAGCACTACCGGTGTTTCGACTATCATTTTCCGCAGAAGCGGAAACCAGGCCTTGGTCGGCCAATTGGGCGCCACCAGAGTTAATAAGCAGGTGGGCTCTTGTCGAAGTTTCTCCAGTACCTGGTGAATTAGCGGGAAGGGAGGAAAGGCGTACGCATCCATGTGGGACCAAGGGATCGATAAGGCGTCCACGACCCAGGTTCCTTGTGTCGGCAGGAGTGTTATGTACGTCGGGAGCTTGGCGTTCCGGGGTGCGGCGAACAAGCTATTTTTGGACCGTCCCATAGCCGAAACGTTTCACACCCCTGGAAGGTGGTGTGCTCCACATTGTATTCCAGGCATCAAAGGAGAATTTGCTCTGCTAGAACCGACAACGATGGGGAACTTGTCCCCCCCTCCTTGTTGATGTAGCAGACCATCGCTGAGTTGTTTGTGCAGAGCAGGACTCTGTGGTCTCGAACTTTGGGTCGAAAGCGTGAAAGTGCTAGGTGCACTGCTTTCAGCTCAAGCCAGTTGATATGGTGGTCCTGAACCCACTGCGGGGCCATATTCCTTGGGCTTGTTTGTCCAATAGATGCGCTCCCCACTCTTGGAGGAAGGCATTTGTTACCATAGTCAGAGTCATAGCTGTGACGAGTGGGTTCAAGGGGACCCCCTGTCTGAGGTTGGTCAGTGACGACCACCAGGACAGGGTTTCCTTTACTTGGTCTGGGATCAATACTCGCCTGTTTAGTTCCCGTAGGTGGGCTCGGTGTTCCAATAACAAGCGTTGGACCGGGCGGCTGCGTAGTGCGGCCTGGGGAACTACCCTTCGAACGGAGGTCATCATTCCGATGAGCCACATTAGTTCTCGGAGGGACACTGAAGGAACGCTGACTAGGCGTTCTGCTAGGTTGTTTAGCGCTAGGCAACGCGCTTGAGATGGATGAACCAGGCCTACTTCGGTGTCGAACACCATGCCCAGAAACACCAACTGTTGAGTCGGGTCGAGATGGGACTTTTTGTGATTTACTAGAAAGCCCCAACTGGTGAAGTAAATCCTGTGTAAGCCTTACATGTCTGGCTAATAACCCCTTGTCTGGGTTTTGTATCAACCAGTCATCTAGGTACGGATTGATGTGTACCGACATTTGGTTGAGCAGCAGTACTACCTGATTCATCACTCTGGTGAACACGTAGGGCGCTGTGGATAACCCGAAAGGGGAGCACCTGAAATTTGAATACTTGGTCCAGATGGGCGAGTCGAAGGAGAGGGCAACTCGCTGGGTGCATCGGTATGTGCAGGTAAGCGTCGCATAATTCTAAAGAGGCTAGCCAGTCGAGCCGGTGGATGGAGAGTAGGACACTGGATGGTGTCTCCATGCGGAACCGATCAAGAAGCACATACTGATTTAGTCTGTTTAGGTCCAGAACCGGGCGTCAACCGCCTGTAGATTTTGGTACTACGAATACATTTGAGTAGAAGCCCGGACTTAGTGCCGGCTGAACTATTCTGTGTATGGCGCCCTTTCTAAGCAAACTGTCTACTTCCTGTCTGATTGCTTCCGCCTTGCAGGGATCCCCTGGCAGTGCCCCCAACGGGGGGGACACTGACAGGGGCAGTAGAGATGACAGTGGTATTCTGTAACCGCGTGTGACCACCTGGAGCGTCCAGGGATCGGTTACCCGCTGCCCTTCAAGCCGGAATGCACCGGTGCGATCTGCGTGCGACAGGGATCTGTGGCCATGGGTTCGGCGGTTGCAAGAGGGGGGGTTCTCCTCTACCGTGAGGTGAGCCTCCCAGGAGATCACTGGGGATACTAAGCTGTAGCCTGATCTCTTGCCGAATGCAGACTCATTCCCCCGTCGCAGAGGTAAGCGTCAAACATGCTTATCCCGCTGCCAGGGTTGACGACCACCCGAGGTGGAGGAGTACGAGCCCTTACCTCCTGGCAGACTCTGTTTAGCGGAGCTAGTCCTAGGGCGTTGTACTTTCTGTGCTTGGAGTGCCCTCCATTTACACGTAACTGAGGCAGTGGCTAACCCCCTGACTCAGTTCGCCGGCAAAAACACACGCGTCTAAAACCACGTCCAGCTGCACAGTAGTAGCCCCGGCCAAGAGAGCCATATGACACTGGAAGATATCGCACCTAGCTGTGCGGTGGCGTACCATTAACTGTGTCGCCTGGTCTAGGAGGAGAGTCCGTTCTGCGTCTGAGGTCTCAGAGTCCTGGGCGCGCACAAGAATGTGCTCCAGTGTAGCGCCCACGAATTCAAGGAAATTGATGGGTCGCAACTCTGCCCTCAGGGCATGTTGGATAGTCTCAGAATGGGTCGATGAGAGTGACCAGGGAACGTGGCCGTCCCCCTTCACTCGGTTAGCAAAACAGAAGTTTGTGGTACCGGGGTCTGGGGAAGGAGACTTAGGGTCTGGTCGGGGTCTTCTTGTTTCGTCCCACGAATTTCGGTCCGAATCCGAGATTGCCCCGATGGGGTAGCGTTTAGTCCAGCTAAAGGAGTTATGCAAAGATTACTCCAGCCCGGGGCTTTTGGTGTTACCTCCTCCGCGGCTGACCAACGACCGCCCCTCAACACCATCTGCACGCCGTCCCCCACGCTCAGCGCTCGGCTGGACCAGGGAAGACGTGCGGATGGGGTCGATCTGAATCCCGGCGCCTACGATCCCATCAGCATAGAAGCGACCGTAAGTGGCTGCTTTAGGATCAAGGGTGGGGGAATATACATAGCGTCACCCCAATGACGTGGCTCATTGAGTCATCCACATGGAAGACTCTGATGGACCGTCCGAAGTACCGGCTGTATCCGACGTGAGCGAACTGCGTCCTCTTTCACTTTAAATATGTGAGAGGGAGCGTGTTAGACTGTGTGTCTCATGACAGGGTCGGTTCCCTCTGGGGACGCCCGTGGGTCGGTAAGAAGGGAGTCAAAACTCACAGCGGAGACCAGACACAAGGATAAATTCGTTACTGTTGTACCATTACCACGTGACGAACCCTAGCTGGCTGAAAGTCAACATGTGCCCTGCCCTGAAAGCCCTGCCCCGAGATCGGAGGCTTGGCTGCCAGCAGCCCGTTGGCATTCAGTGCCTGAGGCTCCAGAGGAGGCCCGATGCAATTAGCTTGAGTCTCGGCCTCCCCCCAAAATAGTGGGAGAGCCGCAGCTGGGAACGGGGGTTCCCTGGAAGAGACGTGTTTGAATGCAAACATGCTTTCGTGTTTCTTCCTGCTTGCCCACCGAGGGGACACAGTGGAGACAGCTCGCTTCGACTGCGTCTGATCTACCCGGCCTGCCAGAGACGCAATTGCCCCGACAGTCCTTCGACCAAAGCCCGCAACTCGGAGGCAAAACCGGTGCCGTGCGAGGAAGGGTCCACAAGGGGACTCGTAACGGGCCCCATAGGAGGAAAGCCTCCAGGAGCACAGCCTCGCTGCAGCCGGTAAAATCGGGTAAACCACCGTCTGAAAAAACAGACTGTGAGGATGCCCTCCGATCAGCAGGAAAGACCAAGAAAAATATCGGTACCTCCACCGTCGGGCCTCTTACTCGACGTACCGGTACACGAAGAACCGGTAGAAGAGCGTGAGGACTTTCCACTCATGCAAAACACGCAACTCACTTTAACCGATTTGTTTACTGTACGCGCAACCTTGCTGTGACTCGGTCAGTCTCAGCGATTTTGATGGCTCTGAAAGAAAATCTCAGGCCTCAGAACTCCAGTGAAAAAACACACACCTTCACACAAAAAACCCTGAACCCCGCACGCAGTTACGACAAAGTATCTCGAATGCTGGTTCTATGCTGGTAAATTCTGAATATAACCACTGCACGGTCGACTCGAAACACGAGGAGACCGGAAAGAAAATGGCAGCGAGCCCTGGTGCTGTCATTACATCTATATATGTACAAAGTGTACGAAAGCATTCCTTTATTTGACCTTATCATACGATCACAAAAACAACTTTTTAAAATCTTTTTTGGGGTGGTCCTCGGGTAAGCGCCCACCCCCATTTTTTCCCGATTTTGTATGTTCAGGCCCCTGGGCGCGTGCCCGAGGTAATACGGTATATACCAAGTTTGAACAAAATCCATCTGTAAACAGCCGAGAAATGCTTGATTTTTAGGATTTTTTAGCACAAAAATGGCCGCTATTCGGCCTTCTTGAATCAGATTGTGAAACAAAATGATGTGCATCAAGGTCCTATGTCTAATGTATATACCAAGTTTGAACAAAATCCAGGCATTTCTAAGATACAGGTCCGGACGCACGCACAGACGCATGCACGGACACACGGAGGTTAAAACATAAGTTCCCGTTTTTGGACTGCGTCCGAACAGGGACTAAAAATTATGACTATTAAGTCAACATCATTAAAATTGAGGATTACGTGAATTTGACCCCTTTCCTAATCTTGTTTCACTGCCCCCTTAATAGCTTCGCGCGCGTGCTGGTAATATGCATACTGCAAATTGTCAAAAATAAAAACATATCCGCCGTTAGGTATTATCCATCTCAATCGGGGTCCGTAATTTATTTTCCTGCTCATAATGGAGATAAATTATGGTAGCTAAACATTGAAATTGCCACCCTGATTTAATCAGTACCGAAATAAATAGCTGATTGGGAAAATGTGTCTTTGTTGACAGAGGTTTGATTTACCTACCCGTCATGGGTGTAGTAAGGCACTTGGATATCATATTTACTTCAACGGTAATTTAAAAGTGATTTCATCATTGCTTATAAGCAGTCACGGTTGACCAAACATGACTTGTGTTTTCTCAATAATTCTAATATGTCTAATTCTAATATGTCGTCACGAAACCAAGTTTCACACTTCCTTTCAATCTGCCAGCAAGTGCCAATGAACACCAATCATGCATAACAGAATCACGATCAGCATGTTCTAAACTTTTACATTTTTAGTATTCCAGAATTTTATATGCCAAACGTTATTCCCAAGCCTCCTAAATGACGGGATAAACCTTTGATTTACACGTTTCATAACTAGTTCTTACAATAATAGCAGGACTGTTTTTTTCTGGCAAAGTGTGACACTGCGTGATCGCTAGTTTCTCACCAAAGTCAGGACACAAAAGAATAAATCAAAGTTCATAATAAATACAATAAGCACAGTTTCTTACCTTTGAAAGTGACGAGATATAATTTAATCTATATTAAGCCTTGTGCAAAAAAAGATACAGTCACGGAATACAACATCCTCGACGCCAATTTCCTCAGCAGTTAGACTGGCGCATGCACAAAAGGTTATGCCAGTTCTCTTGCGAGATGTCGTTAAAACTCAGATTTTTCCGGCAAATTTCGGCATTTTTACTAGTAAGATGTTGAAAATCACAGGAAAAAACACAGCGAAACTTTGGCGAATCAAAAAAATACTTGGCGTGCATATGTATTGCATTGAGAATTACATATGCACCAACTTTGAAAACATTGGACGGAGCATCAAAGTTAAGTTAAGAGAGGTAAAAGACGAACGAACGAACGAACGGACAGACGGACAGACGAAAGCCAATCTAGAAGCCTTCGTCAGATTGCAATGTTTGAAGATGTAGATTCACAGGAGGCAACAGTACTGTTGACATGTCTCTCCACAGGATACCAACTATCTATTTTTAGGTACATGGTACATACTTCAAGGCACTTTTTACTTTTGAAATAATACAGTAATCACACAATGAATATAATGAGACAGTTCACATTCGTCTCAGTAAATCATTAATTTTTGACAGAGTTATCTGTACAAAATACTCCAGCTCTTGCATGTTTTACGATTTTTATCATGTCTAAATGCATTCTGAGATGAGGCATACTAAATAAGACATGAATATCACAGTCCCCGTTATTTAACTATAAAATACTCATGTTAAAATAATACATGGAACATCTGCAAACAATTGATTAAACATGTACTCTGTGTGGGTACAACTCATCATAAAGTGATTTTCCTTAATCTAGTATTGTACTGATAACTGAAAACTTTCATTGACCCATGTCAGTATCACCACTATAATTCCCATCAAAATGTAGCCCTGACACCCCCTCTACATATGATATGTCCATTCTTATTTTAAGGAAACATTAAACTTATTAGTACTGGTTTATAATTTGCACTGATGTCTTTCAACTTGATACAAGTTAAAATTTACTCAGAAACACATTCCCTCTATCCCGGTCACGCAACGGTAGATTTGTTATGGGTACACAAACTTCTTGTTCACGACAGAGATAGAAGGACTGTGTCATAAACATACGGACTCATCACTAACAAGCATTATATTTCTTCAGTATACAATCATTCCATGTCGATGATTTATCCCGGAACTGTGTGCTAATTAACACTTTGACCACATGAAATTTAACACCTGCGAGATGTGACTACTTTTGAATGGCATTGTTTTCATGTAATTAGTGGCGCGTGACACAGGGATCCAATTTTATAGGTGGGACCATGTGTTTTTACTGACATAAAATAAAATATTTACCATGGTTAGGAAATGGTGTGTGTATGGTTGACACGATGTTGATGCTGAGGCTTTTTTTTATTATTCGTTTAAGTGTGTATTTCAATAAGTTCTTTCAGTAGTTGGAATAGAACCTATGTGTGCTGTGAGGTATGTACAGTACCCTCTAGAAGGCATTTGAGACCAGTTTTGAGACTCTCCCACAGAGGAACATGTCATTTGAGACCGTGTTTGAGACCGATTTAGATACTCTCGGATGCCACATAGACCGGGAATAAGACCGTGTCTGAGACCAACTTTAGAGATTCGCGGATGCCACGCAGACCGGAAATGAGACCGTGTCTGAGACCAGCTTTAGAGACCGTCAATTTGCGCAGTCTGATTGGACAACCCTCTGACATCCGAAATTGTATTCTACTCTTTTCACCTTGAATTTAGGAATGGAAAAATTGTTGACAGATTTGTTAGCGTACGAGAAAATTAAGACGCTAAAAAAAAGAAAAGAAAGCATGATAACAACATGAATATCTCATTTGGAGAATAGTTTGACGACATACAAGACTGTATTATGATGTAGTGTATTCTGAAATATGAAGCTCGGAATATTTATTAACTGTGTGAATTGTTTGTAGCAGTTGACGTAATCGTTAACAAACCCGAAATCATCCAGAAAAACAGGCGCAAAATTCACCCAATTAGCCAGTTAACGGATAGTAACGGATAGTCTATCGATAACGATCGTATTTGAGTTGCAAGTGTTTCTTTATTTGTCAATGCTAGGTTGAGCGAGTCATGCAGCTAAAAAAAATTTTGTAGCTCCATGGGTGAGTGGGAGTACTTCATAATTTAGAGAAAAGTTTTGCGATTTGTGTTCCTTAGTACTAAGTATCAACAGAGGTGCGTGAAACCGCAGCTACCATTGGCTGGCGGTGCCTAAAAAAGTCGGCGTCCTGGCAACCAGGGAGACGGCTGTTCATTTCCCTTTCGCTGTATCTAGTTCTTGGCGCCACTGAGCAATGAACGAGATTACGTTGAACGTCGCATATGCACGAGTTCCTGTTTAGCGAGTTAACGTGTTTTCACCGATGATAACTACACTTCTGTGATTATTTCAACGCTGATATGCCCATTCTCCTTTTAACGAAACATATTACTACTGGTTTATATTTTGTGTTCATCTCTAATTTTATTTATACAAGTTCAAATGGTTAGGTTGAAGTGCTCGGGCTCGTACTTCTATTTACCCCTAAATCTCAGACCCAATACACAGCCCCTCTATCCCGGTCAAGCAACGCCACCCATTTTTTGTTTGTTTCAATCCGGGTTGAGGTTAAACAAACTTCTTGTCCACGACAGGGATAGAGGAACTTGTCACAAAACATGTACTTTATTTCTTCACATATTCTATGAATTCGTGTTTATGGTTTATATCGGAAATGTGTACTAAATAACTCTGTTACCGAACTACATCAGTAACAACCATTGTAGTTTTCATGTCCATTGTGGCAAATTTAACACCTTTGCGAGGTGTGACTACTTTTGAAGCCTTCTATTGTTTTCACGTAATCGGCGGCGCATGACACAGGAATTCCTTTTTAAAGCGTCACCACATATTTTTACTGACGTAAAATAAAATATTTACCATGGTAAGAAAATGGTGTGCGTTAGGAAGGCTTTTTTATTATTTATTTAAGTGGGTATATCGAACAGTTTTTTCTATAGTTTGTATAGAACCGTGATCACAGGAAGTGCTATTTGCATCTTGGTACTAGCATATGGTACATTTTCAGGTCATGCATACAGTAGATGTATGTTTGGGTACTAAATTCAGTGCGAAATGCCTGTACTGTTCAGTTATGGAATATTGTACTAAACTCTAGTTTATTTGTATTCCTTCTTTTTTAGTGTATTAATACTATATACTTTTACTATTATCTGTAACTATTCCCTCCGGGGAGTGAGTATGTGTTAATAAATAAATAATAATATTTATTGCATCTTTATAAATACAGTATTTCTATCAGCACAGTAGCAATAAAAGTATAACCAAGTATAATAATAATAATAATAATGAAATAATACAGAAAGAGAAGATATTATAATGTTAAGTATAAAAGTAAAATGTAATGTGTTAAATTTTTTACTAATACTAATAAGTTCAATAATAATAAAACTAAGACTAATAATAATAACATTCAAAACTGAGTAAATGAAATAAATATACGGGCTGCAGTACCGAATAGTCATCGTGCAACCACGCGAGGCAAATACTAGTAGTGAATCCCGGGGGAGTGAACCAAGAACTGCATGTTGGAAATAGCCGCTTTTTTTTCTTTTAGCAATGCAAATCAATCTTATTACTAGTATTATTAACTCTGGTAAAAATCTCAACATGTATTTGTATTAATATTCACGTCACTATTTGCATATACATGTTTTCAGGTTGAACTTCGTTGTTTGGGGTTTTCTAAAAGGTCGTGTTTAAACTTATAAAGACCGGCCGGAAAAATGGGTTTCAAAAGCGTTGAGTTTCGAATTTGCCGGCACTGAAAGCTCCACCCACATTGTTTCCAAAGTGCCTACTTTGCTTATGAGGTGAAACAAGCAGCCTGTCGGCTGAGATAGCTCCGCTGTTAGCAATGCACATGGCAATTAAAGAACAGAAGATATCATTACAAAATGAACAAATCTGAGAGAGGTCCACATGTAGTACCTATATGTATAATATATCAAAGCAATTGGACTTGCGGTTTTCAACAAGAAGTCGAAAGTATCACTTTTTACCAAAAATTACAAAAATATTCATCAAAATTAGAGAATAAAAGATATCATTATGAAATGAACAAATCTGAGAGAGGTCCACATGTAGTACCTATATATGTAATATCAAAGCAATTGGACTTGTGGTTTTCAACAAGAAGTCGAAAATATCACTTTTTACCAAAAATTACAAAAATATTCACCAAAATTAGAGAATTGAAGATATCATTACAAAATGAACAAATCTGAGAGAGGTCCACATGTAGTACCTATATATGTAATATCAAAGCAATTGGACTTGCGGTTTTCAACAAGAAGTCGAAAATATAATTTTTTACCAAAAATGACAAAAATATTCACCAAAATTAGAGAATTGAAGATATCATTACAAAATGAACAAATCTGAGAGAGGTCCACATGTAGTACCTATATATGTAATATCAAAGCAATTGGACTTGTGGTTTTCAACAAGAAGTCGAAAATATCACTTTTTACCAAAAATTACAAAAATATTCACCAAAATTAGAGAATTGAAGATATCATTACAAAATGAACAAATCTGAGAGAGGTCCACATGTAGTACCTATATATGTAATATCAAAGCAATTGGACTTGCGGTTTTCAACAAGAAGTCGAAAATATCACTTTTTACCAAAAATTACAAAAATATTCACCGAAATTAGAGAATTAAAGATATCATTACAAAATGAACAAATCTGAGAGAGGTCCACATGTAGTACCTATATATGTAATATCAAAGCAATTGGACTTGTGGTTTTCAACAAGAAGTCGAAAATATCACTTTTTACCAAAAATTACAAAAATATTCACCAAAATTAGAGAATTGAAGATATCATTACAAAATGAACAAATCTGAGAGAGGTCCACATGTAGTACCTATATATGTAATATCAAAGCAATTGGACTTGCGGTTTTCAACAAGAAGTCGAAAATATCACTTTTTACCAAAAATTACAAAAATATTCACCAAAATTAGAGAATTAAAGATATCATTACAAAATGAACAAATCTGAGAGAGGTCCACATGTAGTACCTATATATGTAATATCAAAGCAATTGGACTTGCGGTTTTCAACAAGAAGTCGAAAATATCACTTTTTACCAAAAATTACAAAAATATTCACCAAAATTAGAGAATTAAAGATATCATTACAAAATGAACAAATCTGAGAGAGGTCCACATGTAGTACCTATATATGTAATATCAAAGCAATTGGACTTGCGGTTTTCAACAAGAAGTCGAAAATATCACTTTTTACCAAAAATTACAAAAATATTCACCAAAATTAGAGAATTGAAGATATCATTACAAAATGAACAAATCTGAGAGAGGTCGACATGTAGTACCTATATATGTAATATCAAAGCAATTGGACTTGTGGTTTTCAACAAGAAGTCGAAAATATCACTTTTTACCAAAAATGAAAAAATATTCACCAAAATTAGAGAATTAAAGATATCATTACAAAATGAACAAATCTGAGAGAGGTCCACATGTAGTACCTATATATGTAATATCAAAGCAATTGCACTTGCGGTTTTCAACAAGAAGTCGAAAATATCACTTTTTACTAAAAATGACAAAAATATTCACCAAAATTAGAGAATTGAAGATATCATCATGAAATGAACAAATCTGAGAGAGGTCTACCCAAGGTACATATACACCAAGTATCAAAGCATTCAGGCTTGTAGTTTTCAAGAAGAAGTCGAAAAAGTAAAACATTGACACGGACGACGGACGACGGACGACGACGACGGACGACGACGGACAATCACTCATATGATAAGCTCCGCTCGACAAAGTCGACAGCGGAGCTAAAAAACGTTACTAGTGTGTTGTTTATGTTAGAGAATACAATGATATGAATTACAGGAAAGAAAACACAGACGAACTTCTTTGCAACGTCAAAACCAGACAGAATATAAAGTGTCTGTTTGAAAACACATCCGGCGGTTGAAATCAACTTGTCAACGATAAATGGCATTCAGAAGCTGTTCCCAACAATTTTGCCTGTAGTTATGACATACATAATTCTGAATAAATGAGCGAAAGAGATTCGCTGCCGCTGTGCTGGTTGGTAATATTCTCATTATTTATCATCTCATTATTTCCGGATCGTAGCGAGGATGATTATTTTTATAGTGATAATAAGACATCCACGTACAATTTTGTATGCAAAATGAGTAAGGACAGAGTACATTTTGTCGTGATATTGCTCGACCAAGTTTTGCCGTGACTGCATTTCGGGCCAAATTGATATATATCCGATAAAAATGCACATTTACGCATTCTTGAGTTTGACTAGACCGGCATAGTTTGGAATGCTTTTTAGTTTGTCAAAAAATAGACGACAACCTGTGGCTGCGAAAGAAATCTTGAGCACTTTCACAATTCGTATTTCTCTGCCCGATGTCTGTGAACGACCTATCAATCAAATTCAAAATTTCAGACAGCCATGGTAAATATTTTATTTTACGTCAGTAAAAATACGTGGTCACGCCTGTAAAAAAGGAATTTGTGAAAACAGTAGAAGGCTTCAAATGTAGTCACACCTCGCAGAGGTGTTAAATTTGCCACAATGGACATGATAACTACAATGGTTGTTACTGTTGTAGTTCGGACACATAGTTAATTAGCACACATTTCCGAGATAAACCATAAACACGAATTCATAGAATATGTGAAGAAATAAAGTACATGTTTTGTGACAAGTTTCTCTATCCCTGTCGTGGACAAGAAGTTTGTTTAACCGCAACCCGGATTGAAAAAAAAACAAGCAACCTCTCGGCTGAGATAGCTCCGCTGTTATCATTAAAAAATGAACAATATGTAGACTTGCTGTTTTTAACAAGAATTCAAAAATATCACTTTTCAAAAAAAATGACAAAAATAATCATTAAAATTAGATACCCGGTAATTGAAGATATCACCACGAAATTAACAATCTGAAAGAGGTCCACATGTAGTACCTATATATGTAGTATAAAAGCAATCGAACTTGTGGTTTTTAACAAGAAGTCGAAAATATCACTTTTTACCAAAAATTGCAAAAATATTCATCAAAATTAGAGAATTGAAGATATCATCATGAAATGAACAAATCTTAGAGAGGACCACATGTAGTACCAATATAAGTAATATCAAAGCAATTGGACTTGCGGTTTTTAACAAGAAGTCGAAAATATCACTTTTTACCAAAAATGACAAAAATATTCACCAAAATTATAGAATTAAAGATATCATTACAAAATGAATAAATCAGAGAGAGGTCCACATGTAGTACCTATATATGTAATATCAAAGCAATTGGAATTGCGGTTTTTAACAATACGTCGAAAATATCACTTTTTACCAAAAAAGACAAAAATATTCATCAAAATTAGAGAATTGAAGATATCATCATGAAATGAACAAATCTTAGAGAGGACCACATGTAGTGCCTATATATGAAATATCAAAGCAAATGGACTTGCGGTTTTTAACAAGAAGTCAAAAATATCACTTTTTACCAAAAATGACAAAAATATTCACCAAAATTAGAGAATTAAAGATATCATCATGAAATGAACAAAGCTGAGAGAGGTCCACATTTAGTATACATATATGTAATATAAAAGCAATTGGAATTGCGGTTTTTAACAATAAGTCGAAAATATCACTTTTTACCAAAAATGACAAAATATTCATCAAAATTAGAGAATTGAAGATATCATCATGAAATGAACAAATCTGAGAGAGGTTCACATGTAGTACCTATATATGTGATATCAAAGCAATTGGACTTGCGGTTTTTAACTAGAAGTCGAAAATATCACTTTTTACCAAAAATGACAAAAATATTCATCAAAATTAGAGAATTGAAGATATCATCACGAAATGAACAAATCTAAGAGAGGTCTACCCAAGGTACATATACACCAAGTATCAAAGCATTCAGGCTCATAGTTTTCAAGAAGAAGTCGAACAAGTAAAACATTGACACGGACGACGACGAACAATCACTCATATGATAAGCTCCGCTCGACAAAGTCGACAGCGGAGCTAAAAAAAAAAATGGCTGGCGTTGCTTGACCGGGATAGAGGGGCTGTGTATTGGGTTTAAGTTTAGGGGTAAATAGAAGTACGAGCCCGAGCACTTCAACCTAACCATTTTAACTTGTATAAATAAAATTAGAGATGGACACAAAATATAAACCAGTAGTAATATGTTTTGCTAAAATGAAATGGGCATATCAGCGTTGAAATTAGTTATCATCGGTAAAAATACGTTAACTCACTAAACAGGAACTCGTGCATATACGACCCAACGTTCAACAAATGTAATCTCGTTCGCTGCTCAATAGCGCCAAGAACTAGATACAGCTAAATGGAAATGAACAGCCATCTCCCCGGTTGCCAGGACGCCGACAGCCAATGGTATATGTAGTTTCACGCACCTCTATTGATACTTAGTACTAAGGAACGCAAATCGCGGAACTTTTCTCTAAACTATGACGTACTCCCACTCACCCATGGAGCTAAAAATCTTTTTTTTTTAGCTCCATGACTCGCCTCAACCTAGCATTGACAAATAAAGAAACACTTGCAACTCAAATACGATCGTTATCGATGGACACAGACCATATACCATTGTTACTATCCGTTAACTGGCTACTTGGGTGAATTTTGCGCCTGTTTATCTGAATAATATCGGGTTTGTTAACGATTACGTCAACTGCTACAACAATTCACACAGTTAATAAATATTCCGAACTTCATATTTCAGAATACACTACATCATAATACAGTCTTGTATGTCGTCAAACTATTCTCCAAATGAGATGTTTATGTTGTTGTCTCGTTTTCTTTTCTCTTTTTTAGCGTCTTAATTTTCTCATAGCTAACAAATCTATCAACAATTTTTCCGTTTCTAAATCTATGGTGAAAAGGGTAGAGAATACAATTTCGGATATCAGAGGATTGTCCAATCAGACTACGCGAATTGGCGGTCTCTGAAGGTGGTCTCAGACACGGTCTCATTCCCGGTCTATGTGGCATCTGAGAGTCTCTAAATCGGTCTCAAACACGGTCTCAAATGGCATCTTCTTCTGTGGGAGAGTCTCAAAACTGGTCTTAAATGCCTTCTAGAGGGTACCATACATACCTCGTGCTGTTCACACAGTCATAAAACAGAAGACTCAGTATAAAATCTGAAAATTGTATGATAATAAGTATGACCTGTGGTTTGGGATAAAAGAACCACAGAATTAAACCCATGATTAAACACACTCAAACTTGCCACGTACGTTATATATGCAAGTATTCACAGCCAGTTCTGGCGTACAATCTATATTCTAGTCAATGCATGAATAATTCTTTCCTCTCACTCTTTTTTTTACGAACATTCTAGTATATAAACAAAACAAAAAATGCAATCACTGATTGTTAAAATACTATCACTGATTGTCAAAATGTTATCACTGATTGTCAAAATGCTATCACTGATTGTTAAAATGCTATCACTGATTGTCAAAATGCTATCACTGATTGTTAAAATGCTATCACTGATTGTTAAAATGCTATCACTGATTGTTAAAATGCTATCCCTGATTGTTAAAATGCTATCACTGATTGTTAAAATGCTATCACTGATTGTTAAAATGCTATCACTGATTGTTAAAATGTTATCACTGATTGTTAAAATGCTATCACTGATTGTTAAAATGCTATCACTGATTGTTAAAATGCTATCACTGATTGTTAAAATGTTATCACTGATTGTTAAAATGCTATCACTGATTGTTAAAATGTTATCACTGATTGTTAAAATGCTATCACTGATTGTTAAAATGCTATCACTGATTGTCAAAATGCTATCACTGATTGTTAAAATGCTATCACTGATTGTTAAAATGCTAGATTGTTAGAATGCAATCACTGATTGTTAAAATGCCATCACTGAATGTTAAAATGCTATTACTGATTGTTAAAATGCAATCACTGATTGTTAAAATGCTATCACTGATTGTCAAAATGCTATCACTGACTGTTAAAATGTTATCACTGATTGTCAAAATGTTATCACTGATTGTTAAAATGCTATCCCTGATTGTTAAAATGCTAGATTGTTAGAATGCAATCACTGATTGTTAAAATGCCATCACTGATTGTTAAAATGCTATTACTGATTGTTAAAATGCTATCACTGATTGTTAAAATGCTATCACTGATTGTCAAAATGCTATCACTGATTGTTAAAATGCTATCACTGATTGTTAAAATGCTAGATTGTTAGAATGCAATCACTGATTGTTAAAATGCCATCACTGATTGTTAAAATGCTATCCCTGATTGTTAAAATGCTATCACTGATTGTCAAAATGCTATCACTGATTGTTAAAATGCTATCACTGATTGTTAAAATGCTATCACTGATTGTTAAAATGCTATCACAGAGTCAAAATGCTATCACTGATTGTTAAAATGTTATCACTGATTGTTAAAATGTTATCACTGAGTGTTAAAATGCTAACATTATTTGTTAAAATGCTATCACTGATTGTCAAAATGTTATCACTGATTATCAAAATGCTATCACAGATTGTGAAAATGCTATCACTGATTGTTAAAACGCTATCACTGATTGTTAAAATGCTATCACTGATTGTTAAAATACTATCACTGATTGTTAAAATGCTAACATTATTTGTTAAAATGCTATCACTGATTGTCAAAATGTTATCACTGATTGTCAAAATGCTATCACAGATTGTGAAAATGCTATCACTGATAGTCAAAATGCTATCACAGATAGTCAAAATGCTATCACCGATAGTCAAAATGCTATCACTGATTGTCAAAATGCTATCACAGATAGTCAAAATGCTATCACTGATTGTCAAAATGTTATCACAGATTGTCAAAATGTTATCACTGATAGTCAAAATGCTATCACTGATTGTCAAAATGCTATCACTGATAGTCAAAATGTTATCACTGATTGTCAAAATATTATCACTGATAGTCAAAATGCTACCACTGATTGTCAAAATGCTATCACAGATAGTCAAAATGTTATCACTGATAGTCAAAATGCTACCACTGATTGTTAAAATGCTATCACTGATAGTCAAAATGCTATCACAGATAGTCAAAATGCTATCACTGATTGTCAAAATGCTATCACTGATTGGCAAAATGCTATCACTGATTGTCAAAATGTTATCACTGATTGTGAAAATGCTATCACTGATAGTCAAAATGCTATCACAGATAGTCAAAATGCTATCACTGATTGTCAAAATGCTATCACTGATTGGCAAAATGCTATCACTGATTGTCAAAATGTTATCACTGATTGTCTATGTGGCATCTGAGAGTCTCTAAATCGGTCTCAAACACGGTCTCAAATGGCATCTTCCTCTGTGGGAGAGTCTCAAAACTGGTCTCAAATGCCTTCTAGAGGGTACCGTACATAGCTCGTGCAGTTCACACATTCATAAAACAGAAGACTCAGTATAAAATCTGAAAATTGTATGATAATAAGTATGACCTGTGGTTTGGGATAAAAGAACCACAGAATTAAACCCATGATTAAACACACTCAAACTTGCCACGTACGTTATATATGCAAGTATTCACAGCCAGTTCTGGCGTACAATCTATATTCTAGTCAATGCATGAATAATTCTTTCCTCTCACTCTTTTTTTTACGAACATTCTAGTATATAAACAAAACAAAAAATGCAATCACTGATTGTTAAAATACTATCACTGATTGTCAAAATGTTATCACTGATTGTTAAAATGCTATCACTGATTGTTAAAATGCTATCACTGATTGTTAAAAAGCTACCACTGATTGTTAAAATGCTATCACTGATTGTTAAAATGCTATCACTGATTGTTAGAATGCAATCACTAATTGTTAAAATGCTATCACTGATTGTCAAAATGCTATCACAGATTGTTAAAATGCTATCACTGATTGTTAAAATGCAATCACTGATTGTCAAAATGCTATCACTGATTGGCAAAATGCTATCACTGATAGTCAAAATGCTATCACTGATTGTCAAAATGCTATCACCGATAGTCAAAATGCTATCACTGATTGTCAAAATGCTATCACAGATAGTCAAAATGCTATCACTGATTGTCAAAATGTTATCACAGATTGTCAAAATGTTATCACTGATAGTCAAAATGCTATCACTGATTGTCAAAATGCTATCACTGATAGTCAAAATGTTATCACTGATTGTCAAAATATTATCACTGATAGTCAAAATGCTACCACTGATTGTCAAAATGCTATCACAGATAGTCAAAATGTTATCACTGATAGTCAAAATGCTATCACAGATAGTCAAAATGTTATCACTGATTGTCAAAATGCTATCACAGATTGTTAAAATGCTATCACTGATTGTTAAAATGCAATCACTGATTGTCAAAATGCTATCACTGATTGTTAAAATGTTATCACTGATTGTTAAAATGATATCACTGATTGTTAAAATGCAATCACTGATTGTTAAAATGATATCACTGATTGTTAAAATGCTATCACTGATAGTCAAAATGCTATCACAGATAGTCAAAATGCTATCACTGATTGTCAAAATGCTATCACTGATTGGCAAAATGCTATCACTGATTGTCAAAATGTTATCACTGATTGTGAAAATGCTATCACTGATAGTCAAAATGCTATCACAGATAGTCAAAATGCTATCACTGATTGTCAAAATGCTATCACTGATTGGCAAAATGCTATCACTGATTGTCAAAATGTTATCACTGATTGTCTATGTGGCATCTGAGAGTCTCTAAATCGGTCTCAAACACGGTCTCAAATGGCATCTTCCTCTGTGGGAGAGTCTCAAAACTGGTCTCAAATGCCTTCTAGAGGGTACCGTACATAGCTCGTGCAGTTCACACATTCATAAAACAGAAGACTCAGTATAAAATCTGAAAATTGTATGATAATAAGTATGACCTGTGGTTTGGGATAAAAGAACCACAGAATTAAACCCATGATTAAACACACTCAAACTTGCCACGTACGTTATATATGCAAGTATTCACAGCCAGTTCTGGCGTACAATCTATATTCTAGTCAATGCATGAATAATTCTTTCCTCTCACTCTTTTTTTTACGAACATTCTAGTATATAAACAAAACAAAAAATGCAATCACTGATTGTTAAAATACTATCACTGATTGTCAAAATGTTATCACTGATTGTTAAAATGCTATCACTGATTGTTAAAAAGCTACCACTGATTGTCAAAATGCTATCACTGATTGTTAAAATGCTATCACTGATTGTTAGAATGCAATCACTAATTGTTAAAATGCTATCACTGATTGTCAAAATGCTATCACAGATTGTTAAAATGCTATCACTGATTGTTAAAATGCAATCACTGATTGTCAAAATGCTATCACTGATTGTCAAAATGTTATCACTGATTATCAAAATGCTATCACAGATTGTGAAAATGCTATCACTGATAGTCAAAATGCTATCACTGATTGGCAAAATGCTATCACTGATTGTCAAAATGTTATCACTGATTGTCAAAATGTTATCACTGATAGTCAAAATGTTATCACTGATAGTCAAAATGCTATCACAGATAGTCAAAATGTTATCACTGATTATCAAATGCTATCACAGATTGTTAAAATGCTATCACTGATTGTTAAAATGCTATCACTGATAGTCAAAATGCTATCACAGATAGTCAAAATGCTATCACTGATTGGCAAAATGCTATCACTGATTGGCAAAATGCTATCACTGATTGTCAAAATGTTATCACTGATTGTGAAAATGCTATCACTGATAGTCAAAATGCTATCACAGATAGTCAAAATGCTATCACTGATTGTCAAAATGCTATCACTGATTGGCAAAATGCTATCACTGATTGTCAAAATGTTATCACTGATTGTCTATGTAGCATCTGAGAGTCTCTAAATCGGTCTCAAACACGGTCTCAAATGGCATCTTCCTCTGTGGGAGAGTCTCAAAACTGGTCTCAAATGCCTTCTAGAGGGTACCGTACATAGCTCGTGCAGTTCACACATTCATAAAACAGAAGACTCAGTATAAAATCTGAAAATTGTATGATAATAAGTATGACCTGTGGTTTGGGATAAAAGAACCACAGAATTAAACCCATGATTAAACACACTCAAACTTGCCACGTACGTTATATATGCAAGTATTCACAGCCAGTTCTGGCGTACAATCTATATTCTAGTCAATGCATGAATAATTCTTTCCTCTCACTCTTTTTTTTACGAACATTCTAGTATATAAACAAAACAAAAAATGCAATCACTGATTGTTAAAATACTATCACTGATTGTCAAAATGTTATCACTGATTGTTAAAATGCTATCACTGATTGTTAAAATGCTATCGCTGATTGTTAAAAAGCTACCACTGATTGTCAAAATGCTATCACTGATTGTTAAAATGCTATCACTGATTGTTAGAATGCAATCACTAATTGTTAAAATGCTATCACTGATTGTCAAAATGCTATCACAGATTGTTAAAATGCTATCACTGATTGTTAAAATGCAATCACTGATTGTCAAAATGCTATCACTGATTGGCAAAATGCTATCACAGATAGTCAAAATGCTATCACTGATTGTCAAAATGCTATCACTGATTGGCAAAATGCTATCACTGATTGTCAAAATGTTATCACTGATTGTGAAAATGCTATCACTGATAGTCAAAATGCTATCACAGATAGTCAAAATGCTATCACTGATTGTCAAAATGCTATCACTGATTGGCAAAATGCTATCACTGATTGTCAAAATGTTATCACTGATTGTCTATGTGGCATCTGAGAGTCTCTAAATGGGTCTCAAACACGGTCTCAAATGGCATCTTCCTCTGTGGGAGAGTCTCAAAACTGGTCTCAAATGCCTTCTAGAGGGTACCGTACATAGCTCGTGCAGTTCACACATTCATAAAACAGAAGACTCAGTATAAAATCTGAAAATTGTATGATAATAAGTATGACCTGTGGTTTGGGATAAAAGAACCACAGAATTAAACCCATGATTAAACACACTCAAACTTGCCACGTACGTTATATATGCAAGTATTCACAGCCAGTTCTGGCGTACAATCTATATTCTAGTCAATGCATGAATAATTCTTTCCTCTCACTCTTTTTTTTACGAACATTCTAGTATATAAACAAAACAAAAAATGCAATCACTGATTGTTAAAATACTATCACTGATTGTCAAAATGTTATCACTGATTGTTAAAATGCTATCACTGATTGTTAAAATGCTATCACTGATTGTTAAAACGCTATCACTGATTGTTAAAATGCTATCACTGATTGTTAAAATACTATCACTGATTGTTAAAATGCTAACATTATTTGTTAAAATGCTATCACTGATTGTCAAAATGTTATCACTGATTGTCAAAATGCTATCACAGATTGTGAAAATGCTATCACTGATAGTCAAAATGCTATCACAGATAGTCAAAATGCTATCACCGATAGTCAAAATGCTATCACTGATTGTCAAAATGCTATCACAGATAGTCAAAATGCTATCACTGATTGTCAAAATGTTATCACAGATTGTCAAAATGTTATCACTGATAGTCAAAATGCTATCACTGATTGTCAAAATGCTATCACTGATAGTCAAAATGTTATCACTGATTGTCAAAATATTATCACTGATAGTCAAAATGCTACCACTGATTGTCAAAATGCTATCACAGATAGTCAAAATGTTATCACTGATAGTCAAAATGCTATCACAGATTGTTAAAATGCTATCACTGATTGTTAAAATGCAATCACTGATTGTCAAAATGCTATCACTGATTGTTAAAATGTTATCACTGATTGTTAAAATGATATCACTGATTGTTAAAATGCAATCACTGATTGTTAAAATGATATCACTGATTGTTAAAATGCTATCACTGATAGTCAAAATGCTATCACAGATAGTCAAAATGCTATCACTGATTGGCAAAATGCTATCACTGATTGGCAAAATGCTATCACTGATTGTCAAAATGTTATCACTGATTGTGAAAATGCTATCACTGATAGTCAAAATGCTATCACAGATAGTCAAAATGCTATCACTGATTGTCAAAATGTTATCACTGATTATCAAAATGCTATCACAGATTGTGAAAATGCTATCACTGATAGTCAAAATGCTATCACTGATTGGCAAAATGCTATCACTGATTGTCAAAATGTTATCACTGATTGTCAAAATGTTATCACTGATAGTCAAAATGTTATCACTGATAGTCAAAATGCTATCACAGATAGTCAAAATGTTATCACTGATTATCAAATGCTATCACAGATTGTTAAAATGCTATCACTGATTGTTAAAATGCTATCACTGATAGTCAAAATGCTATCACAGATAGTCAAAATGCTATCACTGATTGGCAAAATGCTATCACTGATTGGCAAAATGCTATCACTGATTGTCAAAATGTTATCACTGATTGTGAAAATGCTATCACTGATAGTCAAAATGCTATCACAGATAGTCAAAATGCTATCACTGATTGTCAAAATGCTATCACTGATTGGCAAAATGCTATCACTGATTGTCAAAATGTTATCACTGATTGTCTATGTAGCATCTGAGAGTCTCTAAATCGGTCTCAAACACGGTCTCAAATGGCATCTTCCTCTGTGGGAGAGTCTCAAAACTGGTCTCAAATGCCTTCTAGAGGGTACCGTACATAGCTCGTGCAGTTCACACATTCATAAAACAGAAGACTCAGTATAAAATCTGAAAATTGTATGATAATAAGTATGACCTGTGGTTTGGGATAAAAGAACCACAGAATTAAACCCATGATTAAACACACTCAAACTTGCCACGTACGTTATATATGCAAGTATTCACAGCCAGTTCTGGCGTACAATCTATATTCTAGTCAATGCATGAATAATTCTTTCCTCTCACTCTTTTTTTTACGAACATTCTAGTATATAAACAAAACAAAAAATGCAATCACTGATTGTTAAAATACTATCACTGATTGTCAAAATGTTATCACTGATTGTTAAAATGCTATCACTGATTGTTAAAATGCTATCGCTGATTGTTAAAAAGCTACCACTGATTGTCAAAATGCTATCACTGATTGTTAAAATGCTATCACTGATTGTTAGAATGCAATCACTAATTGTTAAAATGCTATCACTGATTGTCAAAATGCTATCACAGATTGTTAAAATGCTATCACTGATTGTTAAAATGCAATCACTGATTGTCAAAATGCTATCACTGATTGGCAAAATGCTATCACAGATAGTCAAAATGCTATCACTGATTGTCAAAATGCTATCACTGATTGGCAAAATGCTATCACTGATTGTCAAAATGTTATCACTGATTGTGAAAATGCTATCACTGATAGTCAAAATGCTATCACAGATAGTCAAAATGCTATCACTGATTGTCAAAATGCTATCACTGATTGGCAAAATGCTATCACTGATTGTCAAAATGTTATCACTGATTGTCTATGTGGCATCTGAGAGTCTCTAAATGGGTCTCAAACACGGTCTCAAATGGCATCTTCCTCTGTGGGAGAGTCTCAAAACTGGTCTCAAATGCCTTCTAGAGGGTACCGTACATAGCTCGTGCAGTTCACACATTCATAAAACAGAAGACTCAGTATAAAATCTGAAAATTGTATGATAATAAGTATGACCTGTGGTTTGGGATAAAAGAACCACAGAATTAAACCCATGATTAAACACACTCAAACTTGCCACGTACGTTATATATGCAAGTATTCACAGCCAGTTCTGGCGTACAATCTATATTCTAGTCAATGCATGAATAATTCTTTCCTCTCACTCTTTTTTTTACGAACATTCTAGTATATAAACAAAACAAAAAATGCAATCACTGATTGTTAAAATACTATCACTGATTGTCAAAATGTTATCACTGATTGTTAAAATGCTATCACTGATTGTTAAAATGCTATCACTGATTGTTAAAACGCTATCACTGATTGTTAAAATGCTATCACTGATTGTTAAAATACTATCACTGATTGTTAAAATGCTAACATTATTTGTTAAAATGCTATCACTGATTGTCAAAATGTTATCACTGATTGTCAAAATGCTATCACAGATTGTGAAAATGCTATCACTGATAGTCAAAATGCTATCACAGATAGTCAAAATGCTATCACCGATAGTCAAAATGCTATCACTGATTGTCAAAATGCTATCACAGATAGTCAAAATGCTATCACTGATTGTCAAAATGTTATCACAGATTGTCAAAATGTTATCACTGATAGTCAAAATGCTATCACTGATTGTCAAAATGCTATCACTGATAGTCAAAATGTTATCACTGATTGTCAAAATATTATCACTGATAGTCAAAATGCTACCACTGATTGTCAAAATGCTATCACAGATAGTCAAAATGTTATCACTGATAGTCAAAATGCTATCACAGATTGTTAAAATGCTATCACTGATTGTTAAAATGCAATCACTGATTGTCAAAATGCTATCACTGATTGTTAAAATGTTATCACTGATTGTTAAAATGATATCACTGATTGTTAAAATGCAATCACTGATTGTTAAAATGATATCACTGATTGTTAAAATGCTATCACTGATAGTCAAAATGCTATCACAGATAGTCAAAATGCTATCACTGATTGGCAAAATGCTATCACTGATTGGCAAAATGCTATCACTGATTGTCAAAATGTTATCACTGATTGTGAAAATGCTATCACTGATAGTCAAAATGCTATCACAGATAGTCAAAATGCTATCACTGATTGTCAAAATGCTATCACTGATTGGCAAAATGCTATCACTGATTGTCAAAATGTTATCACTGATTGTCTATGTGGCATCTGAGAGTCTCTAAATCGGTCTCAAACACGGTCTCAAATGGCATCTTCCTCTGTGGGAGAGTCTCAAAACTGGTCTCAAATGCCTTCTAGAGGGTACCGTACATAGCTCGTGCAGTTCACACATTCATAAAACAGAAGACTCAGTATAAAATCTGAAAATTGTATGATAATAAGTATGACCTGTGGTTTGGGATAAAAGAACCACAGAATTAAACCCATGATTAAACACACTCAAACTTGCCACGTACGTTATATATGCAAGTATTCACAGCCAGTTCTGGCGTACAATCTATATTCTAGTCAATGCATGAATAATTCTTTCCTCTCACTCTTTTTTTTACGAACATTCTAGTATATAAACAAAACAAAAAATGCAATCACTGATTGTTAAAATACTATCACTGATTGTCAAAATGTTATCACTGATTGTTAAAATGCTATCACTGATTGTTAAAATGCTATCACTGATTGTTAAAAAGCTACCACTGATTGTTAAAATGCTATCACTGATTGTTAAAATGCTATCACTGATTGTTAGAATGCAATCACTAATTGTTAAAATGCTATCACTGATTGTCAAAATGCTATCACAGATTGTTAAAATGCTATCACTGATTGTTAAAATGCAATCACTGATTGTCAAAATGCTATCACTGATTGGCAAAATGCTATCACTGATAGTCAAAATGCTATCACTGATTGTCAAAATGCTATCACCGATAGTCAAAATGCTATCACTGATTGTCAAAATGCTATCACAGATAGTCAAAATGCTATCACTGATTGTCAAAATGTTATCACAGATTGTCAAAATGTTATCACTGATAGTCAAAATGCTATCACTGATTGTCAAAATGCTATCACTGATAGTCAAAATGTTATCACTGATTGTCAAAATATTATCACTGATAGTCAAAATGCTACCACTGATTGTCAAAATGCTATCACAGATAGTCAAAATGTTATCACTGATAGTCAAAATGCTATCACAGATAGTCAAAATGTTATCACTGATTGTCAAAATGCTATCACAGATTGTTAAAATGCTATCACTGATTGTTAAAATGCAATCACTGATTGTCAAAATGCTATCACTGATTGTTAAAATGTTATCACTGATTGTTAAAATGATATCACTGATTGTTAAAATGCAATCACTGATTGTTAAAATGATATCACTGATTGTTAAAATGCTATCACTGATAGTCAAAATGCTATCACAGATAGTCAAAATGCTATCACTGATTGTCAAAATGCTATCACTGATTGGCAAAATGCTATCACTGATTGTCAAAATGTTATCACTGATTGTGAAAATGCTATCACTGATAGTCAAAATGCTATCACAGATAGTCAAAATGCTATCACTGATTGTCAAAATGCTATCACTGATTGGCAAAATGCTATCACTGATTGTCAAAATGTTATCACTGATTGTCTATGTGGCATCTGAGAGTCTCTAAATCGGTCTCAAACACGGTCTCAAATGGCATCTTCCTCTGTGGGAGAGTCTCAAAACTGGTCTCAAATGCCTTCTAGAGGGTACCGTACATAGCTCGTGCAGTTCACACATTCATAAAACAGAAGACTCAGTATAAAATCTGAAAATTGTATGATAATAAGTATGACCTGTGGTTTGGGATAAAAGAACCACAGAATTAAACCCATGATTAAACACACTCAAACTTGCCACGTACGTTATATATGCAAGTATTCACAGCCAGTTCTGGCGTACAATCTATATTCTAGTCAATGCATGAATAATTCTTTCCTCTCACTCTTTTTTTTACGAACATTCTAGTATATAAACAAAACAAAAAATGCAATCACTGATTGTTAAAATACTATCACTGATTGTCAAAATGTTATCACTGATTGTTAAAATGCTATCACTGATTGTTAAAATGCTATCGCTGATTGTTAAAAAGCTACCACTGATTGTCAAAATGCTATCACTGATTGTTAAAATGCTATCACTGATTGTTAGAATGCAATCACTAATTGTTAAAATGCTATCACTGATTGTCAAAATGCTATCACAGATTGTTAAAATGCTATCACTGATTGTTAAAATGCAATCACTGATTGTCAAAATGCTATCACTGATTGTCAAAATGTTATCACTGATTATCAAAATGCTATCACAGATTGTGAAAATGCTATCACTGATAGTCAAAATGCTATCACTGATTGGCAAAATGCTATCACTGATTGTCAAAATGTTATCACTGATTGTCAAAATGTTATCACTGATAGTCAAAATGTTATCACTGATAGTCAAAATGCTATCACAGATAGTCAAAATGTTATCACTGATTATCAAAATGCTATCACAGATTGTTAAAATGCTATCACTGATTGTTAAAATGCTATCACTGATAGTCAAAATGCTATCACAGATAGTCAAAATGCTATCACTGATTGGCAAAATGCTATCACTGATTGGCAAAATGCTATCACTGATTGTCAAAATGTTATCACTGATTGTGAAAATGCTATCACTGATAGTCAAAATGCTATCACAGATAGTCAAAATGCTATCACTGATTGTCAAAATGCTATCACTGATTGGCAAAATGCTATCACTGATTGTCAAAATGTTATCACTGATTGTCTATGTGGCATCTGAGAGTCTCTAAATCGGTCTCAAACACGGTCTCAAATGGCATCTTCCTCTGTGGGAGAGTCTCAAAACTGGTCTCAAATGCCTTCTAGAGGGTACCGTACATAGCTCGTGCAGTTCACACATTCATAAAACAGAAGACTCAGTATAAAATCTGAAAATTGTATGATAATAAGTATGACCTGTGGTTTGGGATAAAAGAACCACAGAATTAAACCCATGATTAAACACACTCAAACTTGCCACGTACGTTATATATGCAAGTATTCACAGCCAGTTCTGGCGTACAATCTATATTCTAGTCAATGCATGAATAATTCTTTCCTCTCACTCTTTTTTTTACGAACATTCTAGTATATAAACAAAACAAAAAATGCAATCACTGATTGTTAAAATACTATCACTGATTGTCAAAATGTTATCACTGATTGTTAAAATGCTATCACTGATTGTTAAAATGCTATCGCTGATTGTTAAAAAGCTACCACTGATTGTCAAAATGCTATCACTGATTGTTAAAATGCTATCACTGATTGTTAGAATGCAATCACTAATTGTTAAAATGCTATCACTGATTGTCAAAATGCTATCACAGATTGTTAAAATGCTATCACTGATTGTTAAAATGCAATCACTGATTGTCAAAATGCTATCACTGATTGGCAAAATGCTATCACAGATAGTCAAAATGCTATCACTGATTGTCAAAATGCTATCACTGATTGGCAAAATGCTATCACTGATTGTCAAAATGTTATCACTGATTGTGAAAATGCTATCACTGATAGTCAAAATGCTATCACAGATAGTCAAAATGCTATCACTGATTGTCAAAATGCTATCACTGATTGGCAAAATGCTATCACTGATTGTCAAAATGTTATCACTGATTGTCTATGTGGCATCTGAGAGTCTCTAAATGGGTCTCAAACACGGTCTCAAATGGCATCTTCCTCTGTGGGAGAGTCTCAAAACTGGTCTCAAATGCCTTCTAGAGGGTACCGTACATAGCTCGTGCAGTTCACACATTCATAAAACAGAAGACTCAGTATAAAATCTGAAAATTGTATGATAATAAGTATGACCTGTGGTTTGGGATAAAAGAACCACAGAATTAAACCCATGATTAAACACACTCAAACTTGCCACGTACGTTATATATGCAAGTATTCACAGCCAGTTCTGGCGTACAATCTATATTCTAGTCAATGCATGAATAATTCTTTCCTCTCACTCTTTTTTTTACGAACATTCTAGTATATAAACAAAACAAAAAATGCAATCACTGATTGTTAAAATACTATCACTGATTGTCAAAATGTTATCACTGATTGTTAAAATGCTATCACTGATTGTTAAAATGCTATCACTGATTGTTAAAAAGCTACCACTGATTGTCAAAATGCTATCACTGATTGTTAAAATGCTATCACTGATTGTTAGAATGCAATCACTAATTGTTAAAATGCTATCACTGAATTTCAAAATGCTATCACAGATTGTTAAAATGCTATCACTGATTGTTAAAATGTTATCACTGATTGTTAAAATGATATCACTGATTGTTAAAATGCAATCACTGATTGTTAAAATGATATCACTGATTGTCAAAATGTTATCACTGATTGTCAAAATGTTATCACTGATAGTCAAAATGTTATCACTGATAGTCAAAATGCTATCACAGATAGTCAAAATGTTATCACTGATTATCAAAATGCTATCACAGATTGTTAAAATGCTATCACTGATTGTTAAAATGCTATCACTGATAGTCAAAATGCTATCACAGATAGTCAAAATGCTATCACTGATTGGCAAAATGCTATCACTGATTGGCAAAATGCTATCACTGATTGTCAAAATGTTATCACTGATTGTGAAAATGCTATCACTGATAGTCAAAATGCTATCACAGATAGTCAAAATGCTATCACTGATTGTCAAAATGCTATCACTGATTGGCAAAATGCTATCACTGATTGTCAAAATGTTATCACTGATTGTCTATGTGGCATCTGAGAGTCTCTAAATCGGTCTCAAACACGGTCTCAAATGGCATCTTCCTCTGTGGGAGAGTCTCAAAACTGGTCTCAAATGCCTTCTAGAGGGTACCGTACATAGCTCGTGCAGTTCACACATTCATAAAACAGAAGACTCAGTATAAAATCTGAAAATTGTATGATAATAAGTATGACCTGTGGTTTGGGATAAAAGAACCACAGAATTAAACCCATGATTAAACACACTCAAACTTGCCACGTACGTTATATATGCAAGTATTCACAGCCAGTTCTGGCGTACAATCTATATTCTAGTCAATGCATGAATAATTCTTTCCTCTCACTCTTTTTTTTACGAACATTCTAGTATATAAACAAAACAAAAAATGCAATCACTGATTGTTAAAATACTATCACTGATTGTCAAAATGTTATCACTGATTGTTAAAATGCTATCACTGATTGTTAAAATGCTATCGCTGATTGTTAAAAAGCTACCACTGATTGTCAAAATGCTATCACTGATTGTTAAAATGCTATCACTGATTGTTAGAATGCAATCACTAATTGTTAAAATGCTATCACTGATTGTCAAAATGCTATCACAGATAGTCAAAATGCTATCACTGATTGTCAAAATGCTATCACTGATTGGCAAAATGCTATCACTGATTGTCAAAATGTTATCACTGATTGTGAAAATGCTATCACTGATAGTCAAAATGCTATCACAGATAGTCAAAATGCTATCACTGATTGTCAAAATGCTATCACTGATTGGCAAAATGCTATCACTGATTGTCAAAATGTTATCACTGATTGTCTATGTGGCATCTGAGAGTCTCTAAATCGGTCTCAAACACGATCTCAAATGGCATCTTCCTCTGTGGGAGAGTCTCAAAACTGGTCTCAAATGCCTTCTAGAGGGTACCGTACATAGCTCGTGCAGTTCACACATTCATAAAACAGAAGACTCAGTATAAAATCTGAAAATTGTATGATAATAAGTATGACCTGTGGTTTGGGATAAAAGAACCACAGAATTAAACCCATGATTAAACACACTCAAACTTGCCACGTACGTTATATATGCAAGTATTCACAGCCAGTTCTGGCGTACAATCTATATTCTAGTCAATGCATGAATAATTCTTTCCTCTCACTCTTTTTTTTACGAACATTCTAGTATATAAACAAAACAAAAAATGCAATCACTGATTGTTAAAATACTATCACTGATTGTCAAAATGTTATCACTGATTGTTAAAATGCTATCACTGATTGTTAAAATGCTATCACTGATTGTTAAAAAGCTACCACTGATTGTCAAAATGCTATCACTGATTGTTAAAATGCTATCACTGATTGTTAGAATGCAATCACTAATTGTTAAAATGCTATCACTGATTGTCAAAATGCTATCACAGATTGTTAAAATGCTATCACTGATTGTTAAAATGTTATCACTGATTGTTAAAATGATATCACTGATTGTTAAAATGCAATCACTGATTGTTAAAATGATATCACTGATTGTCAAAATGTTATCACTGATTGTCAAAATGTTATCACTGATAGTCAAAATGTTATCACTGATAGTCAAAATGCTATCACAGATAGTCAAAATGTTATCACTGATTATCAAAATGCTATCACAGATTGTTAAAATGCTATCACTGATTGTTAAAATGCTATCACTGATAGTCAAAATGCTATCACAGATAGTCAAAATGCTATCACTGATTGGCAAAATGCTATCACTGATTGGCAAAATGCTATCACTGATTGTCAAAATGTTATCACTGATTGTGAAAATGCTATCACTGATAGTCAAAATGCTATCACAGATAGTCAAAATGCTATCACTGATTGTCAAAATGCTATCACTGATTGGCAAAATGCTATCACTGATTGTCAAAATGTTATCACTGATTGTCTATGTGGCATCTGAGAGTCTCTAAATCGGTCTCAAACACGGTCTCAAATGGCATCTTCCTCTGTGGGAGAGTCTCAAAACTGGTCTCAAATGCCTTCTAGAGGGTACCGTACATAGCTCGTGCAGTTCACACATTCATAAAACAGAAGACTCAGTATAAAATCTGAAAATTGTATGATAATAAGTATGACCTGTGGTTTGGGATAAAAGAACCACAGAATTAAACCCATGATTAAACACACTCAAACTTGCCACGTACGTTATATATGCAAGTATTCACAGCCAGTTCTGGCGTACAATCTATATTCTAGTCAATGCATGAATAATTCTTTCCTCTCACTCTTTTTTTTACGAACATTCTAGTATATAAACAAAACAAAAAATGCAATCACTGATTGTTAAAATACTATCACTGATTGTCAAAATGTTATCACTGATTGTTAAAATGCTATCACTGATTGTTAAAATGCTATCGCTGATTGTTAAAAAGCTACCACTGATTGTCAAAATGCTATCACTGATTGTTAAAATGCTATCACTGATTGTTAGAATGCAATCACTAATTGTTAAAATGCTATCACTGATTGTCAAAATGCTATCACAGATTGTTAAAATGCTATCACTGATTGTTAAAATGCAATCACTGATTGTCAAAATGCTATCACTGATTGGCAAAATGCTATCACTGATAGTCAAAATGCTATCACTGATTGTCAAAATGCTATCACCGATAGTCAAAATGCTATCACTGATTGTCAAAATGCTATCACAGATAGTCAAAATGCTATCACTGATTGTCAAAATGTTATCACAGATTGTCAAAATGTTATCACTGATAGTCAAAATGCTATCACTGATTGTCAAAATGCTATCACTGATAGTCAAAATGTTATCACTGATTGTCAAAATATTATCACTGATAGTCAAAATGCTACCACTGATTGTCAAAATGCTATCACAGATAGTCAAAATGTTATCACTGATAGTCAAAATGCTATCACAGATAGTCAAAATGTTATCACTGATTGTCAAAATGCTATCACAGATTGTTAAAATGCTATCACTGATTGTTAAAATGCAATCACTGATTGTCAAAATGCTATCACTGATTGTTAAAATGTTATCACTGATTGTTAAAATGATATCACTGATTGTTAAAATGCAATCACTGATTGTTAAAATGATATCACTGATTGTTAAAATGCTATCACTGATAGTCAAAATGCTATCACAGATAGTCAAAATGCAATCACTGATTGTTAAAATGATATCACTGATTGTTAAAATGCTATCACTGATAGTCAAAATGCTATCACAGATAGTCAAAATGCTATCACTGATTGTCAAAATGCTATCACTGATTGGCAAAATGCTATCACTGATTGTCAAAATGTTATCACTGATTGTGAAAATGCTATCACTGATAGTCAAAATGCTATCACAGATAGTCAAAATGCTATCACTGATTGTCAAAATGCTATCACTGATTGGCAAAATGCTATCACTGATTGTCAAAATGTTATCACTGATTGTCTATGTGGCATCTGAGAGTCTCTAAATCGGTCTCAAACACGGTCTCAAATGGCATCTTCCTCTGTGGGAGAGTCTCAAAACTGGTCTCAAATGCCTTCTAGAGGGTACCGTACATAGCTCGTGCAGTTCACACATTCATAAAACAGAAGACTCAGTATAAAATCTGAAAATTGTATGATAATAAGTATGACCTGTGGTTTGGGATAAAAGAACCACAGAATTAAACCCATGATTAAACACACTCAAACTTGCCACGTACGTTATATATGCAAGTATTCACAGCCAGTTCTGGCGTACAATCTATATTCTAGTCAATGCATGAATAATTCTTTCCTCTCACTCTTTTTTTTACGAACATTCTAGTATATAAACAAAACAAAAAATGCAATCACTGATTGTTAAAATACTATCACTGATTGTCAAAATGTTATCACTGATTGTTAAAATGCTATCACTGATTGTTAAAATGCTATCACTGATTGTTAAAAAGCTACCACTGATTGTCAAAATGCTATCACTGATTGTTAAAATGCTATCACTGATTGTTAGAATGCAATCACTAATTGTTAAAATGCTATCACTGATTGTCAAAATGCTATCACAGATTGTTAAAATGCTATCACTGATTGTTAAAATGCAATCACTGATTGTCAAAATGCTATCACTGATTGGCAAAATGCTATCACTGATAGTCAAAATGCTATCACTGATTGTCAAAATGCTATCACCGATAGTCAAAATGCTATCACTGATTGTCAAAATGCTATCACAGATAGTCAAAATGCTATCACTGATTGTCAAAATGTTATCACAGATTGTCAAAATGTTATCACTGATAGTCAAAATGCTATCACAGATTGTCAAAATGTTATCACTGATAGTCAAAATGCTATCACTGATTGTCAAAATGCTATCACTGATAGTCAAAATGTTATCACTGATTGTCAAAATATTATCACTGATAGTCAAAATGCTACCACTGATTGTCAAAATGCTATCACAGATAGTCAAAATGTTATCACTGATAGTCAAAATGCTATCACAGATAGTCAAAATGTTATCACTGATTGTCAAAATGCTATCACAGATTGTTAAAATGCTATCACTGATTGTTAAAATGCAATCACTGATTGTCAAAATGCTATCACTGATTGTTAAAATGTTATCACTGATTGTTAAAATGATATCACTGATTGTTAAAATGCAATCACTGATTGTTAAAATGATATCACTGATTGTTAAAATGCTATCACTGATAGTCAAAATGCTATCACAGATAGTCAAAATGCAATCACTGATTGTTAAAATGATATCACTGATTGTTAAAATGCTATCACTGATAGTCAAAATGCTATCACAGATAGTCAAAATGCTATCACTGATTGTCAAAATGCTATCACTGATTGGCAAAATGCTATCACTGATTGTCAAAATGTTATTGTGAAAATGCTATCACTGATAGTCAAAATGCTATCACAGATAGTCAAAATGCTATCACTGATTGTCAAAATGCTATCACTGATTGGCAAAATACTATCACTGATTGTCAAAATGTTATCACTGATTGTCTATGTGGCATCTGAGAGTCTCTAAATCGGTCTCAAACACGGTCTCAAATGGCATCTTCCTCTGTGGGAGAGTCTCAAAACTGGTCTCAAATGCCTTCTAGAGGGTACCGTACATAGCTCGTGCAGTTCACACATTCATAAAACAGAAGACTCAGTATAAAATCTGAAAATTGTATGATAATAAGTATGACCTGTGGTTTGGGATAAAAGAACCACAGAATTAAACCCATGATTAAACACACTCAAACTTGCCACGTACGTTATATATGCAAGTATTCACAGCCAGTTCTGGCGTACAATCTATATTCTAGTCAATGCATGAATAATTCTTTCCTCTCACTCTTTTTTTATGAACATTCTAGTATATAAACAAAACAAAAAATGCAATCACTGATTGTTAAAATACTATCACTGATTGTCAAAATGTTATCACTGATTGTTAAAATGCTATCACTGATTGTTAAAATGCTATCACTGATTGTTAAAAAGCTACCACTGATTGTCAAAATGCTATCACTGATTGTTAAAATGCTATCACTGATTGTTAGAATGCAATCACTAATTGTTACAAGTCATTGTCAATGACACGTCCCCGTTCCGTTCATATTTGAGTGACATATACATTCAAAGCAGATCATGACAGAAATGCACCTGCATATGTACAACACATTGTGCTAAATCTGAACAAAATCCATCCATGCATGACTGAGATCCGGTTCTGGAATTGTGAAAATATGTGATTTTGATGCATTTTCGGCCTTAAAATGGCCATCATTCCGCTATTGTTAAGCAGATCATGAAACAAATGCACATATCTATTTGTGACATGATGTACCATGTGTGTGTGAAGTTTGAACTTGATCAATCCAGACATGTCTTGGATACGGATCCAGAACTGAATTCTTTAACAAAATGGCCGCCAGTCGGCCATTTCGAACTTGATCCGAAAAAAAAAAAGACGTGCATCAAGGTCCTATTATGTTTAATGTATGTACCAAATTTGAACAAAATCCATCCATGCATAACTGAGATACGGGTCCGGAATGGTGAAAATGTGCCATTTCATTGCATTTTCGGCCTTAAAGCGGCCCCCATTTGGCTATCGTTAATGAGATCATGAAACAAATGCACATACATATTTGTGACATGATGTACCTTGTGTGTGTGAAGTTTGAACTTGATCAATCCAGACATGTCTCGGATACGGATCCAGAACTGAATTCTTTAAAACTAAATGGCCGCCAGTCGGCTATTTCGAACTTGATCCGAAAAAAAAATGACGTGCATCAAGGTCCTATTATGTTTAATGTATGTACCAAATTTGAATGAAATCCGTCCATGCATAACTGAGATCCGGGTCCGGAATGGTGAAAATGTGCGATTTCAATGCATTTTCGGCCTTAAAGCGGCCCCCATTTGGCTATCGTTAATGAGATCATGAAACAAATGCACATACATATTTGTGACATGATGTACCTTGTGTGTGTGAAGTTTGAACTTGATCAATCCAGACATGTCTCGGATACGGATCCAGAACTGAATTCTTTAAAACAAAATGGCCGCCAGTCGGCTATTTCAAACTTGATCCGAAAAAAAAATGACGTGCATCAAGGTCCTATTATGTTTAATGTATGTACCAAATTTGAATGAAATCCGTCCATGCATAACTGAGATCCGGGTCCGGAATGGTGAAAATGTGCGATTTCAATGCATTTTCGGCCTTAAAGCGGCCGCCATTTGGCTATCGTTAATGAGATCATGAAACAAATGCACATACATATTTGTGACATGATGTACCTTGTGTGTGTGAAGTTTGAACTCGATCAATCCAAGCATGTCTCAGATACGGATCCAGAACTGAATTCTTTAAAACAAAATGGCCGCCAGTCGGCCATTTCGAACCCGATCCAAAAAAAAAAATGACGTGCATCAAGGTCCTATTATGTTTAATGTATGTACCAAATTTGAACAAAATCCATCCATGCATAACTGAGATCCGGGTCCGGAATGGTGAAAATGTGCGATTTTGATGCATTTTCGGCCTTAAAATGGCCGCTATTCGGCTATCGTTAATCGGATCATGAAAAAAATTCATGTGCATATGTCCCATATAAGGTGTGATGTATGAGTGAAGTTTGAACTTAATCGGTCCATGCATGTTCGAGATACAGGTGATCACGGACGCACGGACGCACGGACGCACACAGGGCAAAACATAAGTCCCCGTTTTCGGACTGCGTTCGAACGGGGACTAAAAATGCTATCACTGATTGTCAAAATGCTATCACAGATTGTTAAAATGCTATCACTGATTGTTAAAATGCAATCACTGATTGTCAAAATGCTATCACTGATTGGCAAAATGCTATCACTGATAGTCAAAATGCTATCACTGATTGTCAAAATGCTATCACCGATAGTCAAAATGCTATCACTGATTGTCAAAATGCTATCACAGATAGTCAAAATGCTATCACTGATTGTCAAAATGTTATCACAGATTGTCAAAATGTTATCACTGATAGTCAAAATGCTATCACTGATTGTCAAAATGCTATCACTGATAGTCAAAATGTTATCACTGATTGTCAAAATATTATCACTGATAGTCAAAATGCTACCACTGATTGTCAAAATGCTATCACAGATAGTCAAAATGTTATCACTGATAGTCAAAATGCTATCACAGATAGTCAAAATGTTATCACTGATTGTCAAAATGCTATCACAGATTGTTAAAATGCTATCACTGATTGTTAAAATGCAATCACTGATTGTCAAAATGCTATCACTGATTGTTAAAATGTTATCACTGATTGTTAAAATGATATCACTGATTGTTAAAATGCAATCACTGATTGTTAAAATGATATCACTGATTGTTAAAATGCTATCACTGATAGTCAAAATGCTATCACAGATAGTCAAAATGCTATCACTGATTGTCAAAATGCTATCACTGATTGGCAAAATGCTATCACTGATTGTCAAAATGTTATCACTGATTGTGAAAATGCTATCACTGATAGTCAAAATGCTATCACAGATAGTCAAAATGCTATCACTGATTGTCAAAATGCTATCACTGATTGGCAAAATGCTATCACTGATTGTCAAAATGTTATCACTGATTGTCTATGTGGCATCTGAGAGTCTCTAAATCGGTCTCAAACACGGTCTCAAATGGCATCTTCCTCTGTGGGAGAGTCTCAAAACTGGTCTCAAATGCCTTCTAGAGGGTACCGTACATAGCTCGTGCAGTTCACACATTCATAAAACAGAAGACTCAGTATAAAATCTGAAAATTGTATGATAATAAGTATGACCTGTGGTTTGGGATAAAAGAACCACAGAATTAAACCCATGATTAAACACACTCAAACTTGCCACGTACGTTATATATGCAAGTATTCACAGCCAGTTCTGGCGTACAATCTATATTCTAGTCAATGCATGAATAATTCTTTCCTCTCACTCTTTTTTTTACGAACATTCTAGTATATAAACAAAACAAAAAATGCAATCACTGATTGTTAAAATACTATCACTGATTGTCAAAATGTTATCACTGATTGTTAAAATGCTATCACTGATTGTTAAAATGCTATCACTGATTGTTAAAAAGCTACCACTGATTGTCAAAATGCTATCACTGATTGTTAAAATGCTATCACTGATTGTTAGAATGCAATCACTAATTGTTAAAATGCTATCACTGATTGTCAAAATGCTATCACAGATTGTTAAAATGCTATCACTGATTGTTAAAATGCAATCACTGATTGTCAAAATGCTATCACTGATTGGCAAAATGCTATCACTGATAGTCAAAATGCTATCACTGATTGTCAAAATGCTATCACCGATAGTCAAAATGCTATCACTGATTGTCAAAATGCTATCACAGATAGTCAAAATGCTATCACTGATTGTCAAAATGTTATCACAGATTGTCAAAATGTTATCACTGATAGTCAAAATGCTATCACTGATTGTCAAAATGCTATCACTGATAGTCAAAATGTTATCACTGATTGTCAAAATATTATCACTGATAGTCAAAATGCTACCACTGATTGTCAAAATGCTATCACAGATAGTCAAAATGTTATCACTGATAGTCAAAATGCTATCACAGATAGTCAAAATGTTATCACTGATTGTCAAAATGCTATCACAGATTGTTAAAATGCTATCACTGATTGTTAAAATGCAATCACTGATTGTCAAAATGCTATCACTGATTGTTAAAATGTTATCACTGATTGTTAAAATGATATCACTGATTGTTAAAATGCAATCACTGATTGTTAAAATGATATCACTGATTGTTAAAATGCTATCACTGATAGTCAAAATGCTATCACAGATAGTCAAAATGCTATCACTGATTGTCAAAATGCTATCACTGATTGGCAAAATGCTATCACTGATTGTCAAAATGTTATCACTGATTGTGAAAATGCTATCACTGATAGTCAAAATGCTATCACAGATAGTCAAAATGCTATCACTGATTGTCAAAATGCTATCACTGATTGGCAAAATGCTATCACTGATTGTCAAAATGTTATCACTGATTGTCTATGTGGCATCTGAGAGTCTCTAAATCGGTCTCAAACACGGTCTCAAATGGCATCTTCCTCTGTGGGAGAGTCTCAAAACTGGTCTCAAATGCCTTCTAGAGGGTACTGTACATAGCTCGTGCAGTTCACACATTCATAAAACAGAAGACTCAGTATAAAATCTGAAAATTGTATGATAATAAGTATGACCTGTGGTTTGGGATAAAAGAACCACAGAATTAAACCCATGATTAAACACACTCAAACTTGCCACGTACGTTATATATGCAAGTATTCACAGCCAGTTCTGGCGTACAATCTATATTCTAGTCAATGCATGAATAATTCTTTCCTCTCACTCTTTTTTTTACGAACATTCTAGTATATAAACAAAAAAAAAAATGCAATCACTGATTGTTAAAATACTATCACTGATTGTCAAAATGTTATCACTGATTGTTAAAATGCTATCACTGATTGTTAAAATGCTATCACTGATTGTTAAAAAGCTACCACTGATTGTCAAAATGCTATCACTGATTGTTAAAATGCTATCACTGATTGTTAGAATGCAATCACTAATTGTTAAAATGCTATCACTGATTGTCAAAATGCTATCACAGATTGTTAAAATGCTATCACTGATTGTTAAAATGCAATCACTGATTGTCAAAATGCTATCACTGATTGTCAAAATGTTATCACTGATTATCAAAATGCTATCACAGATTGTGAAAATGCTATCACTGATAGTCAAAATGCTATCACTGATTGGCAAAATGCTATCACTGATTGTCAAAATGTTATCACTGATTGTCAAAATGTTATCCCTGATAGTCAAAATGTTATCACTGATAGTCAAAATGCTATCACAGATAGTCAAAATGTTATCACTGATTATCAAAATGCTATCACAGATTGTTAAAATGCTATCACTGATTGTTAAAATGCAATCACTGATTGTCAAAATGCTATCACTGATTGTTAAAATGTTATCACTGATAGTCAAAATGCTATCACTGATTGTCAAAATGTTATCACTGATAGTCAAAATGCTATCTCTGATTGTCAAAATGCTATCACAGATTGTTAAAATGTTATCACTGATTGTTAAAATGATATCACTGATTGTTAAAATGCAATCACTGATTGTTAAAATGATATCACTGATTGTTAAAATGCTATCACTGATAGTCAAAATGCTATCACAGATAGTCAAAATGCTATCACTGATTGTCAAAATGCTATCACTGATTGGCAAAATGCTATCACTGATTGTCAAAATGTTATCACTGATTGTGAAAATGCTATCACTGATAGTCAAAATGCTATCACAGATAGTCAAAATGCTATCACTGATTGTCAAAATGCTATCACTGATTGGCAAAATGCTATCACTGATTGTCAAAATGTTATCACTGATTGTCTATGTGGCATCTGAGAGTCTCTAAATCGGTCTCAAACACGGTCTCAAATGGTATCTTCCTCTGTGGGAGAGTCTCAAAACTGGTCTCAAATGCCTTCTAGAGGGTACCGTACATAGCTCGTGCAGTTCACACATTCATAAAACAGAAGACTCAGTATAAAATCTGAAAATTGTATGATAATAAGTATGACCTGTGGTTTGGGATAAAAGAACCACAGAATTAAACCCATGATTAAACACACTCAAACTTGCCACGTACGTTATATATGCAAGTATTCACAGCCAGTTCTGGCGTACAATCTATATTCTAGTCAATGCATGAATAATTCTTTCCTCTCACTCTTTTTTTTACGAACATTCTAGTATATAAACAAAACAAAAAATGCAATCACTGATTGTTAAAATACTATCACTGATTGTCAAAATGTTATCACTGATTGTTAAAATGCTATCACTGATTGTTAAAATGCTATCACTGATTGTTAAAAAGCTACCACTGATTGTCAAAATGCTATCACTGATTGTTAAAATGCTATCACTGATTGTTAGAATGCAATCACTAATTGTTAAAATGCTATCACTGATTGTCAAAATGCTATCACAGATTGTTAAAATGCTATCACTGATTGTTAAAATGCAATCACTGATTGTCAAAATGCTATCACTGATTGTCAAAATGTTATCACTGATTATCAAAATGCTATCACAGATTGTGAAAATGCTATCACTGATAGTCAAAATGCTATCACTGATTGGCAAAATGCTATCACTGATTGTCAAAATGTTATCACTGATTGTCAAAATGTTATCCCTGATAGTCAAAATGTTATCACTGATAGTCAAAATGCTATCACAGATAGTCAAAATGTTATCACTGATTATCAAAATGCTATCACAGATTGTTAAAATGCTATCACTGATTGTTAAAATGCAATCACTGATTGTCAAAATGCTATCACTGATTGTTAAAATGTTATCACTGATAGTCAAAATGCTATCACTGATTGTCAAAATGTTATCACTGATAGTCAAAATGCTATCTCTGATTGTCAAAATGCTATCACAGATAGTCAAAATGTTATCACTGATTGTTAAAATGCTATCACTGATTGTTAAAATGCTAACATTATTTGTTAAAATGCTATCACTGATTGTCAAAATGTTATCACTGATTGTCAAAATGCTATCACAGATTGTGAAAATGCTATCACTGATAGTCAAAATGCTATCACAGATAGTCAAAATGCTATCACTGATTGTCAAAATGTTATCACTGATTGTCAAAATGCTATCACAGATTGTGAAAATGCTATCACTGATAGTCAAAATGCTATCACTGATTGGCAAAATGCTATCACTGATTGTCAAAATGTTATCACTGATAGTCAAAATGCTATCACAGATAGTCAAAATGCTATCACTGATTGTCAATATGTTATCACTGATTGTCAAAATGCTATCACAGATTGTGAAAATGCTATCACTGATAGTCAAAATGCTATCACTGATTGGCAAAATGCAATCACTGATTGTCAAAATGTTATCACTGATTGTCAAAATGTTATCACTGATAGTCAAAATGCTATCACAGATAGTCAAAATGCTATCACTGATTGTCAAAATGTTATCACTGATTATCAAAATGCTATCACTGATTATCAAAATGCTATCACAGATTGTGAAAATGCTATCACTGATTATCAAAATGCTATCACAGATTGTGAAAATGCTATCACTGATAGTCAAAATGCTATCACTGATAGGCAAAATGCTATCACTGATTGTCAAAATGCTATCACTGATAGTCAAAATGCTATCACTGATTATCAAAATGCTATCACAGATTGTGAAAATGCTATCACTGATAGTCAAAATGCTATCACTGATTGGCAAAATGCTATCACTGATTGTTAAAATGCTATCACTGAATGTCAAAATGCTATCACTGATAGTCAAAATGTTATCACTGATTGTCAAAATGTTATCACTGATAGTCAAAATGCTATCACAGATAGTCAAAATGTTATCACTGATTATCAAAATGCTATCACAGATTGTTAAAATGCTATCACTGATAGTCAAAATGCTATCACAGATAGTCAAAATGTTATCACTGATTGTCAAAATGCAATCACAGATAGTCAAAATGCAATCACTGATTGTTAAAATGCTATCACTGATTGTTAAAATGCTACCACTGATTGTTAAAATGCTATCACTGATTGTTAAAAGGCTATCACTGATTGTTAAAATGATATCACTGATTGTTAAAATGATATCACTGATTGTTAAAATGCTATCACTGATTGTTGAAATGCTATCACTGATTGTTAAAATGCAATCACTGATTGTTAAAATGCTATCACTGATTGTTAAAATGCTACCACTGATTGTTAAAATGCTATCACTGATTGTTAAAAGGCTATCACTGATTGTTAAAATGTTATCACTGATTGTTAAAATGCTAACACTATTTGTCGAAATGTTATCACTGATTGTGAAAATGCTATCACAGATTGTAAAAATGCTATCACTGATAGTCAAAATGCTATCACTGATTGTTAAAATGCTATCACTGATTGTTAAAATGCTTTCACTGATTGTTAAAATGCTACCACTGATTGTTAAAATGTTATCACTGATTGTTAAAATGCTATCACTGATTGTTAAAATGCTAACATTATTTGTTAAAATGCTATCACTGATTGTCAAAATGTTATCACTGATTGTCAAAATGCTATCACAGATTGTAAAAATGCTATCACTGATAGTCAAAATGCTATCACTGATTGGCAAAATGCTATCACTGATTGTCAAAATGTTATCACTGATTGTCAAAATGTTATCACTGATAGTCAAAATGCTATCACTGATTGGCAAAATGCTATCACTGATTGTTAAAATGCTATCACTGATTGTTAAAATGCTACCACTGATTGTTAAAATGCTATCACTGATTGTTAAAATGCAATCACTGATTGACAAAATGGTATCACTGATTGTTAAAATGCTATCACTGATTGTTAAAATGCTATCACTGATTGTTAAAATGCAATCACTGATTGACAAAATGGTATCACTGATTGTTAAAATGCTATCACTGATTGTTAAAATGCTATCACTGCTATCACTGATTGTTAAAATGCTATCACTGATTGTTAAAATGCTATCACTGATTGTTAAAATGCTATCACTGATTGTCAAAATGCTATCACTGATTGTTAAAATGTTATCACTGATTGTCAAAATGTTATCACTGATTATCAAAATGCTATCACTGATTATCAAAATGCTATCACAGATTGTGAAAATGCTATGACAGATAGTCAAAATGTTATCACTGATAGTCAAAATGCTATCACAGATAGTCAAAATGTTATCACTGATTGTCAAAATGCTATCACAGATTGTTAAAATGCTATCACTGATTGTTAAAATGCAATCACTGATTGTCAAAATGCTATCACTGTTTGTTAAAATGTTATCACTGATTGTTAAAATGCTATCACTGATTGTCAAAATGCTATCACTGCTATCACTGATTGTTAAAATGCTATCACTGATTGTTAAAATGCTATCACTGATTGTTAAAATGCTATCACTGATTGTCAAAATGCTATCACTGATTGTTAAAATGTTATCACTGATTGTTAAAATGCAATCACTGATTGTTAAAATGCAATCACTGATTGTTAAAATGCTATCACTGATTGTTAAAATGCTATCACTGATTGTTAAAATGCTATCACTGATTGTTAAAATGCTATCACTGATTGTTAAAATGCTATCCCTGATTGTTAAAATGCTATCTCCGATTGTTAAAATGCTATCACTGATTGTTAAAATGTAATCACTGATTGTTAAAATGCTATCACTGATTGTTAAAATGCTATCACTGATTGTTAAAATGCTAACATTATTTGTTAAAATGCTATCACTGATTGTCAAAATGTTATCACTGATTGTCAAAATGCTATCACTGATAGTCAAAATGCTATCACTGATTATCAAAATGCTATCACAGATTGTGAAAATGCTATCACTGATAGTCAAAATGCTATCACTGATTGGCAAAATGCTATCACTGATTGTTAAAATGCTATCACTGATTGTCAAAATGCTATCACTGATAGTCAAAATGTTATCACTGATTGTCAAAATGTTATCACTGATAGTCAAAATGCTATCACAGATAGTCAAAATGTTATCACTGATTATCAAAATGCTATCACAGATTGTTAAAATGCTATCACTGATAGTCAAAATGCTATCACAGATAGTCAAAATGTTATCACTGATTGTCAAAATGCAATCACAGATAGTCAAAATGCAATCACTGATTGTTAAAATGCTATCACTGATTGTTAAAATGCTACCACTGATTGTTAAAATGCTATCACTGATTGTTAAAAGGCTATCACTGATTGTTAAAATGTTATCACTGATTGTTAAAATGCTATCACTGATTGTAAAAATGCTATCACTGATAGTCAAAATGCTATCACTGATTGTTAAAATGCTATCACTGATTGTTAAAATGCTATCACTGATTGTTAAAATGCTACCACTGATTGTTAAAATGTTATCACTGATTGTTAAAATGCTATCACTGATTGTCAAAATGCTAACATTATTTGTTAAAATGCTATCACTGATTGTCAAAATGTTATCACTGATTGTCAAAATGCTATCACAGATTGTAAAAATGCTATCACTGATAGTCAAAATGCTATCACTGATTGGCAAAATGCTATCACTGATTGTCAAAATGTTATCACTGATAGTCAAAATGCTATCACAGATAGTCAAAATTCTATCACTGATTGTCAAAATGTTATCACTGATTATCAAAATGCTATCACTGATTATCAAAATGCTATCACAGATTGTGAAAATGCTATGACAGATAGTCAAAATGTTATCACTGATAGTCAAAATGCTATCACAGATAGTCAAAATGTTATCACTGATTGTCAAAATGCTATCACAGATTGTTAAAATGCTATCACTGATTGTTAAAATGCAATCACTGATTGTCAAAATGCTATCACTGATTGTTAAAATGCTATCACTGATTGTTAAAATGCTACCACTGATTGTTAAAATGCTATCACTGATAGTCAAAATGCTATCACAGATAGTCAAAATGTTATCACTGATTGTCAAAATGCTATCACAGATTGTTAAAATGCTATCACTGATTGTTAAAATGCAATCACTGATTGTCAAAATGCTATCACTGATTGTTAAAATGCTATCACTGATTGTTAAAATGCTACCACTGATTGTTAAAATGCTATCACTGATTGTTAAAAGGCTATCACTGATTGTTAAAATGTTATCACTGATTGTCAAAATGCTATCACAGATTGTTAAAATGCTATCACTGATTGTTAAAATGCAATCACTGATTGTCAAAATGCTATCACTGATTGTTAAAATGTTATCACTGATTGTTAAAATGATATCACTGATTGTTAAAATGCAATCACTGATTGTTAAAATAATATCACTGATTGTTAAAATGCTATCACTGATTGTTAAAATGCTACCACTGATTGTTAAAATGCTATCACTGATTGTTAAAATGCAATCACTGATTGACAAAATGGTATCACTGATTGTTAAAATGCTATCACTGATTGTTAAAATGCTATCACTGATTGTTAAAATGCTATCACTGCTATCACTGATTGTTAAAATGCTATCACTGATTGTTAAAATGCTATCACTGATTGTTAAAATGCTATCACTGATTGTCAAAATGCTATCACTGATTGTTAAAATGTTATCACTGATTGTTAAAATGCAATCACTGATTGTTAAAATGCAATCACTGATTGTTAAAATGCTATCACTGATTGTTAAAATGCTATCACTGATTGTTAAAATGCTATCACTGATTGTTAAAATGCTATCACTGATTGTTAAAATGCTATCACTGATTGTTAAAATGCTATCCCTGATTGTTAAAATGCTATCTCCGATTGTTAAAATGCTATCACTGATTGTTAAAATGTAATCACTGATTGTTAAAATGCTATCACTGATTGTTAAAATGCTATCACTGATTGTTAAAATGCTAACATTATTTGTTAAAATGCTATCACTGATTGTCAAAATGTTATCACTGATTGTCAAAATGCTATCACAGATTGTGAAAATGCTATCACTGATAGTCAAAATGCTATCACTGATTGGCAAAATGCTATCACTGATTGTCAAAATGTTATCACTGATTGTCAAAATGTTATCACTGATAGTCAAAATGCTATCACAGATAGTCAAAATGCTATCACTGATTGTCAAAATGTTATCACTGATTGTCAAAATTTTATCACTGATAGTCAAAATGCTATCACTGATTGTCAAAATGCTATCACTGATAGTCAAAATGTTATCACTGATTGTCAAAATGTTATCACTGATAGTCAAAATGCTATCACAAATAGTCAAAATGCTATCACAGATAGTCAAAATGTTATCACTGATAGTCAAAATGATATCACTGATTGTTAAAATGCTATCACTGATTGTTAAAATGCTATCACTGATTGTTAAAATGCTACCACTGATTGTTAAAATGCTATCACTGATTGTTAAAATGCTATCACTGATTGTCAAAATGCTATCACTGATAGTCAAAATGTTATCACTGATTGTCAAAATGCTATCACAGATTGTTAAAATGCTATCACTGATTGTTAAAATGCAATCACTGATTGTCAAAATGCTATCACTGATTGTTAAAATGTTATCACTGATTGTCAAAATGCTATCACTGATAGTCAAAATGCTATCACTGATTATCAAAATGCTATCACAGATTGTGAAAATGCTATCACTGATAGTCAAAATGCTATCACTGATTGGCAAAATGCTATCACTGATTGTTAAAATGCTATCACTGATTGTCAAAATGCTATCACTGATAGTCAAAATGTTATCACTGATTGTCAAAATGTTATCACTGATAGTCAAAATGCTATCACAGATAGTCAAAATGTTATCACTGATTATCAAAATGCTATCACAGATTGTTAAAATGCTATCACTGATAGTCAAAATGCTATCACAGATAGTCAAAATGTTATCACTGATTGTCAAAATGCAATCACAGATAGTCAAAATGCAATCACTGATTGTTAAAATGCTATCACTGATTGTTAAAATGCTACCACTGATTGTTAAAATGCTATCACTGATTGTTAAAAGGCTATCACTGATTGTTAAAATGATATCACTGATTGTTAAAATGATATCACTGATTGTTAAAATGCTATCACTGATTGTTAAAATGCTATCACTGATTGTTAAAATGCAATCACTGATTGTCAAAATGCTATCACTGATTGTTAAAATGCTATCACTGATTGTTAAAATGCTACCACTGATTGTTAAAATGCTATCACTGATTGTTAAAAGGCTATCACTGATTGTTAAAATGTTATCACTGATTGTCAAAATGCTATCACAGATTGTTAAAATGCTATCACTGATTGTTAAAATGCAATCACTGATTGTCAAAATGCTATCACTGATTGTTAAAATGTTATCACTGATTGTTAAAATGATATCACTGATTGTTAAAATGCAATCACTGATTGTTAAAATAATATCACTGATTGTTAAAATGCTATCACTGATTGTTAAAATGCTACCACTGATTGTTAAAATGCTATCACTGATTGTTAAAATGCAATCACTGATTGACAAAATGGTATCACTGATTGTTAAAATGCTATCACTGATTGTTAAAATGCTATCACTGATTGTTAAAATGCTATCACTGCTATCACTGATTGTTAAAATGCTATCACTGATTGTTAAAATGCTATCACTGATTGTTAAAATGCTATCACTGATTGTCAAAATGCTATCACTGATTGTTAAAATGTTATCACTGATTGTTAAAATGCAATCACTGATTGTTAAAATGCAATCACTGATTGTTAAAATGCTATCACTGATTGTTAAAATGCTATCACTGATTGTTAAAATGCTATCACTGATTGTTAAAATGCTATCACTGATTGTTAAAATGCTATCACTGATTGTTAAAATGCTATCCCTGATTGTTAAAATGCTATCTCCGATTGTTAAAATGCTATCACTGATTGTTAAAATGTAATCACTGATTGTTAAAATGCTATCACTGATTGTTAAAATGCTATCACTGATTGTTAAAATGCTAACATTATTTGTTAAAATGCTATCACTGATTGTCAAAATGTTATCACTGATTGTCAAAATGCTATCACAGATTGTGAAAATGCTATCACTGATAGTCAAAATGCTATCACTGATTGGCAAAATGCTATCACTGATTGTCAAAATGTTATCACTGATTGTCAAAATGTTATCACTGATAGTCAAAATGCTATCACAGATAGTCAAAATGCTATCACTGATTGTCAAAATGTTATCACTGATTGTCAAAATTTTATCACTGATAGTCAAAATGCTATCACTGATTGTCAAAATGCTATCACTGATAGTCAAAATGTTATCACTGATTGTCAAAATGTTATCACTGATAGTCAAAATGCTATCACAAATAGTCAAAATGCTATCACAGATAGTCAAAATGTTATCACTGATAGTCAAAATGATATCACTGATTGTTAAAATGCTATCACTGATTGTTAAAATGCTATCACTGATTGTTAAAATGCTACCACTGATTGTTAAAATGCTATCACTGATTGTTAAAATGCTATCACTGATTGTCAAAATGCTATCACTGATAGTCAAAATGTTATCACTGATTGTCAAAATGCTATCACAGATTGTTAAAATGCTATCACTGATTGTTAAAATGCAATCACTGATTGTCAAAATGCTATCACTGATTGTTAAAATGTTATCACTGATTGTCAAAATGCTATCACTGATAGTCAAAATGCTATCACTGATTATCAAAATGCTATCACAGATTGTGAAAATGCTATCACTGATAGTCAAAATGCTATCACTGATTGGCAAAATGCTATCACTGATTGTTAAAATGCTATCACTGATTGTCAAAATGCTATCACTGATAGTCAAAATGTTATCACTGATTGTCAAAATGTTATCACTGATAGTCAAAATGCTATCACAGATAGTCAAAATGTTATCACTGATTATCAAAATGCTATCACAGATTGTTAAAATGCTATCACTGATAGTCAAAATGCTATCACAGATAGTCAAAATGTTATCACTGATTGTCAAAATGCAATCACAGATAGTCAAAATGCAATCACTGATTGTTAAAATGCTATCACTGATTGTTAAAATGCTACCACTGATTGTTAAAATGCTATCACTGATTGTTAAAAGGCTATCACTGATTGTTAAAATGATATCACTGATTGTTAAAATGATATCACTGATTGTTAAAATGCTATCACTGATTGTTGAAATGCTATCACTGATTGTTAAAATGCAATCACTGATTGTTAAAATGCTATCACTGATTGTTAAAATGCTACCACTGATTGTTAAAATGCTATCACTGATTGTTAAAAGGCTATCACTGATTGTTAAAATGTTATCACTGATTGTTAAAATGCTATCACTGATTGTAAAAATGCTATCACTGATAGTCAAAATGCTATCACTGATTGTTAAAATGCTATCACTGATTGTTAAAATGCTATCACTGATTGTTAAAATGCTACCACTGATTGTTAAAATGTTATCACTGATTGTTAAAATGCTATCACTGATTGTCAAAATGCTAACATTATTTGTTAAAATGCTATCACTGATTGTCAAAATGTTATCACTGATTGTCAAAATGCTATCACAGATTGTAAAAATGCTATCACTGATAGTCAAAATGCTATCACTGATTGGCAAAATGCTATCACTGATTGTCAAAATGTTATCACTGATAGTCAAAATGCTATCACAGATAGTCAAAATTCTATCACTGATTGTCAAAATGTTATCACTGATTATCAAAATGCTATCACTGATTATCAAAATGCTATCACAGATTGTGAAAATGCTATGACAGATAGTCAAAATGTTATCACTGATAGTCAAAATGCTATCACAGATAGTCAAAATGTTATCACTGATTGTCAAAATGCTATCACAGATTGTTAAAATGCTATCACTGATTGTTAAAATGCAATCACTGATTGTCAAAATGCTATCACTGATTGTTAAAATGCTATCACTGATTGTTAAAATGCTACCACTGATTGTTAAAATGCTATCACTGATTGTTAAAAGGCTATCACTGATTGTTAAAATGTTATCACTGATTGTCAAAATGCTATCACAGATTGTTAAAATGCTATCACTGATTGTTAAAATGCAATCACTGATTGTCAAAATGCTATCACTGATTGTTAAAATGTTATCACTGATTGTTAAAATGATATCACTGATTGTTAAAATGCAATCACTGATTGTTAAAATAATATCACTGATTGTTAAAATGCTATCACTGATTGTTAAAATGCTACCACTGATTGTTAAAATGCTATCACTGATTGTTAAAATGCAATCACTGATTGACAAAATGGTATCACTGATTGTTAAAATGCTATCACTGATTGTTAAAATGCTATCACTGATTGTTAAAATGCTATCACTGCTATCACTGATTGTTAAAATGCTATCACTGATTGTTAAAATGCTATCACTGATTGTTAAAATGCTATCACTGATTGTCAAAATGCTATCACTGATTGTTAAAATGTTATCACTGATTGTTAAAATGCAATCACTGATTGTTAAAATGCAATCACTGATTGTTAAAATGCTATCACTGATTGTTAAAATGCTATCACTGATTGTTAAAATGCTATCACTGATTGTTAAAATGCTATCACTGATTGTTAAAATGCTATCACTGATTGTTAAAATGCTATCCCTGATTGTTAAAATGCTATCTCCGATTGTTAAAATGCTATCACTGATTGTTAAAATGTAATCACTGATTGTTAAAATGCTATCACTGATTGTTAAAATGCTATCACTGATTGTTAAAATGCTAACATTATTTGTTAAAATGCTATCACTGATTGTCAAAATGTTATCACTGATTGTCAAAATGCTATCACAGATTGTGAAAATGCTATCACTGATAGTCAAAATGCTATCACTGATTGGCAAAATGCTATCACTGATTGTCAAAATGTTATCACTGATTGTCAAAATGTTATCACTGATAGTCAAAATGCTATCACAGATAGTCAAAATGCTATCACTGATTGTCAAAATGTTATCACTGATTGTCAAAATTTTATCACTGATAGTCAAAATGCTATCACTGATTGTCAAAATGCTATCACTGATAGTCAAAATGTTATCACTGATTGTCAAAATGTTATCACTGATAGTCAAAATGCTATCACAAATAGTCAAAATGTTATCACTGATTGTCAAAATGCTATCACAGATAGTCAAAATGTTATCACTGATAGTCAAAATGATATCACTGATTGTTAAAATGCTATCACTGATTGTTAAAATGCTATCACTGATTGTTAAAATGCTACCACTGATTGTTAAAATGCTATCACTGATTGTTAAAATGCTATCACTGATTGTCAAAATGCTATCACTGATAGTCAAAATGTTATCACTGATTGTCAAAATGCTATCACAGATTGTTAAAATGCTATCACTGATTGTTAAAATGCAATCACTGATTGTCAAAATGCTATCACTGATTGTTAAAATGTTATCACTGATTGTTAAAATGATATCACTGATTGTCAAAATGCAATCACTGATTGTTAAAATAATATCACTGATTGTTAAAATGCTATCACTGATTGTTAAAATGCTACCACTGATTGTTAAAATGCTATCACTGATTGTTAAAATGCAATCACTGATTGACAAAATGGTATCACTGATTGTTAAAATGCTATCACTGATTGTTAAAATGCTATCACTGATTGTTAAAATGCTATCACTGCTATCACTGATTGTTAAAATGCTATCACTGATTGTTAAAATGCTATCACTGATTGTCAAAATGCTATCACTGATTGTCAAAATGCTATCACTGATTGTTAAAATGTTATCACTGATTGTTAAAATGCAATCACTGATTGTTAAAATGCAATCACTGATTGTTAAAATGCTATCACTGATTGTTAAAATGCTATCACTGATTGTTAAAATGCTATCACTGATTGTTAAAATGCTATCACTGATTGTTAAAATGCTATCACTGATTGTTAAAATGCTATCCCTGATTGTTAAAATGCTATCTCCGATTGTTAAAATGATATCACTGATTGTTAAAATGTAATCACTGATTGTTAAAATGCTATCACTGATTGTTAAAATGCTATCACTGATTGTTAAAATGCTAACATTATTTGTTAAAATGCTATCACTGATTGTCAAAATGTTATCACTGATTGTCAAAATGCTATCACAGATTGTGAAAATGCTATCACTGATAGTCAAAATGCTATCACTGATTGGCAAAATGCTATCACTGATTGTCAAAATGTTATCACTGATTGTCAAAATGTTATCACTGATAGTCAAAATGCTATCACAGATAGTCAAAATGCTATCACTGATTGTCAAAATGTTATCACTGATTGTCAAAATTTTATCACTGATAGTCAAAATGCTATCACTGATTGTCAAAATGCTATCACTGATAGTCAAAATGTTATCACTGATTGTCAAAATGTTATCACTGATAGTCAAAATGCTATCACAAATAGTCAAAATGTTATCACTGATTGTCAAAATGCTATCACAGATAGTCAAAATGTTATCACTGATAGTCAAAATGATATCACTGATTGTTAAAATGCTATCACTGATTGTTAAAATGCTACCACTGATTGTTAAAATGCTATCACTGATTGTTAAAATGCTATCACTGATTGTCAAAATGCTATCACTGATTGTTAAAATGCTATCACTGATTGTTAAAATGCTAGATTGTTAGAATGCAATCACTGATTGTTAAAATGCCATCACTGAATGTTAAAATGCTATTACTAATTGTTAAAATGCTATCACTGATTGTTAAAATGCTATCACTGATTGTTAAAATGCTATCACTGATTGTTAAAATGCTACCACTGATTGTTAAAATGTTATCACTGATTGTTAAAATGCTATCACTGATTGTTAAAATGCTAACATTATTTGTTAAAATGCTATCACTGATTGTCAAAATGTTATCACTGATTGTCAAAATGCTATCACAGATTGTAAAAATGCTATCACTGATAGTCAAAATGCTATCACTGATTGGCAAAATGCTATCACTGATTGTCAAAATGTTATCACTGATAGTCAAAATGCTATCACAGATAGTCAAAATTCTATCACTGATTGTCAAAATGTTATCACTGATTATCAAAATGCTATCACTGATTATCAAAATGCTATCACAGATTGTGAAAATGCTATGACAGATAGTCAAAATGTTATCACTGATAGTCAAAATGCTATCACAGATAGTCAAAATGTTATCACTGATTGTCAAAATGCTATCACAGATTGTTAAAATGCTATCACTGATTGTTAAAATGCAATCACTGATTGTCAAAATGCTATCACTGATTGTTAAAATGCTATCACTGATTGTTAAAATGCTACCACTGATTGTTAAAATGCTATCACTGATTGTTAAAAGGCTATCACTGATTGTTAAAATGTTATCACTGATTGTCAAAATGCTATCACAGATTGTTAAAATGCTATCCCTGATTGTTAAAATGCTATCTCCGATTGTTAAAATGATATCACTGATTGTTAAAATGTAATCACTGATTGTTAAAATGCTATCACTGATTGTTAAAATGCTATCACTGATTGTTAAAATGCTAACATTATTTGTTTAAATGCTATCACTGATTGTCAAAATGTTATCACTGATTGTCAAAATGCTATCACAGATTGTGAAAATGCTATCACTGATAGTCAAAATGCTATCTCCGATTGTTAAAATGATATCACTGATTGTTAAAATGTAATCACTGATTGTTAAAATGCTATCACTGATTGTTAAAATGCTATCACTGATTGTTAAAATGCTAACATTATTTGTTAAAATGCTATCACTGATTGTCAAAATGTTATCACTGATTGTCAAAATGCTATCACAGATTGTGAAAATGCTATCACTGATAGTCAAAATGCTATCACTGATTGGCAAAATGCTATCACTGATTGTCAAAATGTTATCACTGATTGTCAAAATGTTATCACTGATAGTCAAAATGCTATCACAGATAGTCAAAATGCTATCACTGATTGTCAAAATGTTATCACTGATTGTCAAAATTTTATCACTGATAGTCAAAATGCTATCACTGATTGTCAAAATGCTATCACTGATAGTCAAAATGTTATCACTGATTGTCAAAATGTTATCACTGATAGTCAAAATGCTATCACAAATAGTCAAAATGTTATCACTGATTGTCAAAATGCTATCACAGATAGTCAAAATGTTATCACTGATAGTCAAAATGATATCACTGATTGTTAAAATGCTATCACTGATTGTTAAAATGCTACCACTGATTGTTAAAATGCTATCACTGATTGTTAAAATGCTATCACTGATTGTCAAAATGCTATCACTGATTGTTAAAATGCTATCACTGATTGTTAAAATGCTAGATTGTTAGAATGCAATCACTGATTGTTAAAATGCCATCACTGAATGTTAAAATGCTATTACTAATTGTTAAAATGCTATCACTGATTGTTAAAATGCTATCACTGATTGTTAAAATGCTATCACTGATTGTTAAAATGCTACCACTGATTGTTAAAATGTTATCACTGATTGTTAAAATGCTATCACTGATTGTTAAAATGCTAACATTATTTGTTAAAATGCTATCACTGATTGTCAAAATGTTATCACTGATTGTCAAAATGCTATCACAGATTGTAAAAATGCTATCACTGATAGTCAAAATGCTATCACTGATTGGCAAAATGCTATCACTGATTGTCAAAATGTTATCACTGATAGTCAAAATGCTATCACAGATAGTCAAAATTCTATCACTGATTGTCAAAATGTTATCACTGATTATCAAAATGCTATCACTGATTATCAAAATGCTATCACAGATTGTGAAAATGCTATGACAGATAGTCAAAATGTTATCACTGATAGTCAAAATGCTATCACAGATAGTCAAAATGTTATCACTGATTGTCAAAATGCTATCACAGATTGTTAAAATGCTATCACTGATTGTTAAAATGCAATCACTGATTGTCAAAATGCTATCACTGATTGTTAAAATGCTATCACTGATTGTTAAAATGCTACCACTGATTGTTAAAATGCTATCACTGATTGTTAAAAGGCTATCACTGATTGTTAAAATGTTATCACTGATTGTCAAAATGCTATCACAGATTGTTAAAATGCTATCACTGATTGTTAAAATGCAATCACTGATTGTCAAAATGCTATCACTGATTGTTAAAATGTTATCACTGATTGTTAAAATGATATCACTGATTGTTAAAATGCAATCACTGATTGTTAAAATAATATCACTGATTGTTAAAATGCTATCACTGATTGTTAAAATGCTACCACTGATTGTTAAAATGCTATCACTGATTGTTAAAATGCAATCACTGATTGACAAAATGGTATCACTGATTGTTAAAATGCTATCACTGATTGTTAAAATGCTATCACTGATTGTTAAAATGCTATCACTGCTATCACTGATTGTTAAAATGCTATCACTGATTGTTAAAATGCTATCACTGATTGTCAAAATGCTATCACTGATTGTTAAAATGTTATCACTGATTGTTAAAATGCAATCACTGATTGTTAAAATGCAATCACTGATTGTTAAAATGCTATCACTGATTGTTAAAATGCTATCACTGATTGTTAAAATGCTATCACTGATTGTTAAAATGCTATCACTGATTGTTAAAATGCTATCACTGATTGTTAAAATGCTATCCCTGATTGTTAAAATGCTATCTCCGATTGTTAAAATGCTATCACTGATTGTTAAAATGTAATCACTGATTGTTAAAATGCTATCACTGATTGTTAAAATGCTATCACTGATTGTTAAAATGCTAACATTATTTGTTAAAATGCTATCACTGATAGTCAAAATGCTATCACTGATTGGCAAAATGCTATCACTGATTGTCAAAATGTTATCACTGATTGTCAAAATGTTATCACTGATAGTCAAAATGCTATCACAGATAGTCAAAATGCTATCACTGATTGTCAAAATGTTATCACTGATTGTCAAAATTTTATCACTGATAGTCAAAATGCTATCACTGATTGTCAAAATGCTATCACTGATAGTCAAAATGTTATCACTGATTGTCAAAATGTTATCACTGATAGTCAAAATGCTATCACAAATAGTCAAAATGTTATCACTGATTGTCAAAATGCTATCACAGATAGTCAAAATGTTATCACTGATAGTCAAAATGCTATCACTGATTGTTAAAATGCTATCACTGATTGTTAAAATGCTACCACTGATTGTTAAAATGCTATCACTGATTGTTAAAATGCTATCACTGATTGTCAAAATGCTATCACTGATAGTCAAAATGTTATCACTGATTGTCAAAATGCTATCACAGATTGTTAAAATGCTATCACTGATTGTTAAAATGCAATCACTGATTGTCAAAATGCTATCACTGATTGTTAAAATGTTATCACTGATTGTTAAAATGATATCACTGATTGTCAAAATGCAATCACTGATTGTTAAAATAATATCACTGATTGTTAAAATGCTATCACTGATTGTTAAAATGCTACCACTGATTGTTAAAATGCTATCACTGATTGTTAAAATGCAATCACTGATTGACAAAATGGTATCACTGATTGTTAAAATGCTATCACTGATTGTTAAAATGCTATCACTGATTGTTAAAATGCTATCATTGCTATCACTGATTGTTAAAATGCTATCACTGATTGTTAAAATGCTATCACTGATTGTCAAAATGCTATCACTGATTGTCAAAATGCTATCACTGATTGTTAAAATGTTATCACTGATTGTTAAAATGCAATCACTGATTGTTAAAATGCAATCACTGATTGTTAAAATGCTATCACTGATTGTTAAAATGCTATCACTGATTGTTAAAATGCTATCACTGATTGTTAAAATGCTATCACTGATTGTTAAAATGCTATCACTGATTGTTAAAATGCTATCCCTGATTGTTAAAATGCTATCTCCGATTGTTAAAATGCTATCACTGATTGTTAAAATGTAATCACTGATTGTTAAAATGCTATCACTGATTGTTAAAATGCTATCACTGATTGTTAAAATGCTAACATTATTTGTTAAAATGCTATCACTGATTGTCAAAATGTTATCACTGATTGTCAAAATGCTATCACAGATTGTGAAAATGCTATCACTGATAGTCAAAATGCTATCACTGATTGGCAAAATGCTATCACTGATTGTCAAAATGTTATCACTGATTGTCAAAATGTTATCACTGATAGTCAAAATGCTATCACAGATAGTCAAAATGCTATCACTGATTGTCAAAATGTTATCACTGATTGTCAAAATTTTATCACTGATAGTCAAAATGCTATCACTGATTGTCAAAATGCTATCACTGATAGTCAAAATGTTATCACTGATTGTCAAAATGTTATCACTGATAGTCAAAATGCTATCACAAATAGTCAAAATGTTATCACTGATTGTCAAAATGCTATCACAGATAGTCAAAATGTTATCACTGATAGTCAAAATGATATCACTGATTGTTAAAATGCTATCACTGATTGTTAAAATGCTACCACTGATTGTTAAAATGCTATCACTGATTGTTAAAATGCTATCACTGATTGTCAAAATGCTATCACTGATTGTTAAAATGCTATCACTGATTGTTAAAATGCTAGATTGTTAGAATGCAATCACTGATTGTTAAAATGCCATCACTGAATGTTAAAATGCTATTACTAATTGTTAAAATGCAATCACTGATTGTTAAAATGCTATCACTGATTGTCAAAATGCTATCACTGACTGTTAAAATGTTATCACTGATTGTCAAAATGTTATCACTGATTGTTAAAATGCTATCACTGATTGTTAAAATGCTATCACTGATTGTCAAAATGCTATCACTGATTGTTAAAATGTTATCACTGATTGTTAAAATGCAATCGCTGATTGTTAAAATGCAATCACTGATTGTTAAAATGCTATCACTGATTGTTAAAATGCTATCACTGATTGTTAAAATGCTATCACTGATTGTTAAAATGCTATCACTGATTGTTAAAATGCTATCCCTGATTGTTAAAATGCTATCTCCGATTGTTAAAATGCTATCACTGATTGTTAAAATGTAATCACTGATTGTTAAAATGCTATCACTGATTGTTAAAATGCTATCACTGATTGTTAAAATGCTAACATTATTTGTTAAAATGCTATCACTGATTGTCAAAATGTTATCACTGATTGTCAAAATGCTATCACAGATTGTGAAAATGCTATCACTGATAGTCAAAATGCTATCACTGATTGGCAAAATGCTATCACTGATTGTCAAAATGTTATCACTGATTGTCAAAATGTTATCACTGATAGTCAAAATGCTATCACAGATAGTCAAAATGCTATCACTGATTGTCAAAATGTTATCACTGATTGTCAAAATTTTATCACTGATAGTCAAAATGCTATCACTGATTGTCAAAATGCTATCACTGATAGTCAAAATGTTATCACTGATTGTCAAAATGTTATCACTGATAGTCAAAATGCTATCACAAATAGTCAAAATGTTATCACTGATTGTCAAAATGCTATCACAGATAGTCAAAATGTTATCACTGATAGTCAAAATGATATCACTGATTGTTAAAATGCTATCACTGATTGTTAAAATGCTATCACTGATTGTTAAAATGCTACCACTGATTGTTAAAATGCTATCACTGATTGTTAAAATGCTATCACTGATTGTCAAAATGCTATCACTGATTGTTAAAATGCTATCACTGATTGTTAAAATGCTAGATTGTTAGAATGCAATCACTGATTGTTAAAATGCCATCACTGAATGTTAAAATGCTATTACTGATTGTTAAAATGCAATCACTGATTGTTAAAATGCTATCACTGATTGTCAAAATGCTATCACTGACTGTTAAAATGTTATCACTGATTGTCAAAATGTTATCACTGATTGTTAAAATGCTATCCCTGATTGTTAAAATGCTAGATTGTTAGAATGCAATCACTGATTGTTAAAATGCCATCACTGATTGTTAAAATGCTATTACTGATTGTCAAAATGCTATCACTGATTGTCAAAATGTTATCACTGATTGTCAAAATGTTATCACTGATAGTCAAAATGCTATCACAGATAGTCAAAATGCTATCACTGATTGTCAAAATGTTATCACTGATTATCAAAATGCTATCACTGATTATCAAAATGCTATCACAGATTGTGAAAATGCTATCACTGATTGTTAAAATGCTATCACTGCTATCACTGATTGTTAAAATGCTATCACTGATTGTTAGAATGCAATCACTAATTGTTAAAATGCTATCACTGATTGTCAAAATGCTATCACAGATTGTTAAAATGCTATCACTGATTGTTAAAATGCAATCACTGATTGTCAAAATGTTATCACTGATTGTGAAAATGCTATCACAGATTGTAAAAATGCTATCACTGATAGTCAAAATGCTATCACTGATTGTTAAAATGCTATCACTGATTGTTAAAATGCTACCACTGATTGTTAAAATGTTATCACTGATTGTTAAAATGCTATCACTGATTGTTAAAATGCTAACATTATTTGTTAAAATGCTATCACTGATTGTCAAAATGTTATCACTGATTATCAAAATACTATCACAGATTGTAAAAATGCTATCACTGATAGTCAAAATGCTATCACTGATTGGCAAAATGCTATCACTGATTGTCAAAATGTTATCACTGATTGTCAAAATGTTGTCACTGATAGTCAAAATGCTATCACAGATAGTCAAAATGCTATCACTGATTGTCAAAATGTTATCACTGATTATCAAAATGCTATCACTGATTATCAAAATGCTATCACAGATTGTGAAAATGCTATTACAGATAGTCAAAATGTTATCACTGATAGTCAAAATGCTATCACAGATAGTCAAAATGTTATCACTGATTGTCAAAATGCTATCACAGATTGTGAAAATGCTATTACAGATAGTCAAAATGTTATCACTGATAGTCAAAATGCTATCACAGATAGTCAAAATGTTATCACTGATTGTCAAAATGCTATCACAGATTGTTAAAATGCTATCACTGATTGTTAAAATGCAATCACAGATTGTTAAAATGCTATCACTGATTGTTAAAATGCAATCACTGATTGTCAAAATGCTATCACTGATTGTTAAAATGTTACCACTGATTGTTAAAATGATATCACTGATTGTTAAAATGCAATCACTGATTGTTAAAATAATATCACTGATTGTTAAAATGCTATCACTGATTGTTAAAATGCTACCACTGATTGTTAAAATGCTATCACTGATTGTTAAAATGCAATCACTGATTGACAAAATGGTATCACTGATTGTTAAAATGCTATCACTGATTGTTAAAATGCTATCACTGATTGTTAAAATGCTATCACTGCTATCACTGATTGTTAAAATGCTATCACTGATTGTTAAAATGCTATCACTGATTGTCAAAATGCTATCACTGATTGTTAAAATGTTATCACTGATTGTTAAAATGCAATCACTGATTGTTAAAATGCAATCACTGATTGTTAAAATGCTATCACTGATTGTTAAAATGCTATCACTGATTGTTAAAATGCTATCACTGATTGTTAAAATGCTATCACTGATTGTTAAAATGCTATCCCTGATTGTTAAAATGCTATCTCTGATTGTTAAAATGCTATCACTGATTGTTAAAATGTTATCACTGATTGTTAAAATGCTATCACTGATTGTTAAAATGCTATCACTGATTGTTAAAATGTTATCACTGATTGTTAAAATGCTATCACTGATTGTTAAAATGCTACCACTGATTGTTAAAATGCTATCACTGATTGTTAAAATGCAATCACTGATTGACAAAATGGTATCACTGATTGTTAAAATGCTATCACTGATTGTTAAAATGCTATCACTGATTGTTAAAATGCTATCACTGATTGTTAAAATGCTATCACTGATTGTTAAAATGATAACACTGATTGTTAAAATGCTATCACTGATTGTTAAAATGCTATCACTGATTGTTAAAATGCTACCACTGATTGTTAAAATGTTCTCACTGATTGTTAAAATGCTATCACTGATTGTTAAAATGCTATCACTGATTGTTAAAATGCTATCACTGATTGTTAAAATGATAACACTGATTGTTAAAATGCTATCACTGATTGTTAAAATGCTATCACTGATTGTCAAAATGCTATCACTGATTGTTAAAATGCTATCACTGATTGTCAAAATGCTATCACTGATTATCAAAATGCTATCACTGATTGTTAAAATGCTATCACTGATTGTTAAAATGTTATCACTGATTGTTAAAATGCTATCACTGATTGTTAAAATGCTATCACTGATTGTTAAAATGCTATCACTGATTGTTAGAATGCAATCACTAATTGTTAAAATGCTATCACTGATTGTCAAAATGTTATCACAGATTGTTAAAATGCTATCACTGATTGTTAAAATGCTATCACTGATTGTTAAAATGCTATCCCTGATTGTTAAAATGCTATCTCTGATTGTTAAAATGCTATCACTGATTGTTAAAATGCTATCACTGATTGTTAAAATGCTATCCCTGATTGTCAAAATGTTATCACTGATTATCAAAATGCTATCACAGATTGTGAAAATGCTATCACTGATAGTCAAAATGCTATCACTGATTGGCAAAATGCTATCACTGATTGTTAAAATGTTATCACTGATTGTCAAAATGTTATCACTGATAGTCAAAATGCTATCACAGATAGTCAAAATGTTATCACTGATTATCAAAATGCTATCACAGATTGTTAAAATGCTATCACTGATTGTTAAAATGCAATCACTGATTGTCAAAATGCTATCACTGATTGTTAAAATGTTATCACTGATAGTCAAAATGCTATCACTGATTGTCAAAATGTTATCACTGATAGTCAAAATGCTATCTCTGATTGTCAAAATGCTATCACAGATAGTCAAAATGTTATCACTGATTGTTAAAATGCTATCACTGATTGTTAAAATGCTAACATTATTTGTTAAAATGCTATCACTGATTGTCAAAATGCTATCACTGATTGTTAAAATGTTATCACTGATTGTTAAAATGCAATCACTGATTGTTAAAATGCAATCACTGATTGTTAAAATGCTATCACTGATTGTTAAAATGCTATCACTGATTGTTAAAATGCTATCACTGATTGTTAAAATGCTATCACTGATTGTTAAAATGCTATCCCTGATTGTTAAAATGCTATCACTGATTGTTAAAATGCTATCACTGATTGTTAAAATGTTATCACTGATTGTTAAAATGCTATCACTGATTGTTAAAATGCTATCACTGATTGTCAAAATGTTATCACTGATTGTCAAAATGCTATCACAGATTGTAAAAATGCTATCACTGATAGTCAAAATGCTATCACTGATTGGCAAAATGCTATCACTGATTGTCAAAATGTTATCACTGATTGTCAAAATGTTATCACTGATAGTCAAAATGCTATCACAGATAGTCAAAATTCTATCACTGATTGTCAAAATGTTATCACTGATTATCAAAATGCTATCACTGATTATCAAAATGCTATCACAGATTGTGAAAATGCTATGACAGATAGTCAAAATGTTATCACTGATAGTCAAAATGCTATCACAGATAGTCAAAATGTTATCACTGATTGTCAAAATGCTATCACAGATTGTTAAAATGCTATCACTGATTGTTAAAATGCAATCACTGATTGTCAAAATGCTATCACTGATTGTTAAAATGTTATCACTGATTGTTAAAATGATATCACTGATTGTTAAAATGCAATCACTGATTGTTAAAATAATATCACTGATTGTTAAAATGCTATCACTGATTGTTAAAATGCTACCACTGATTGTTAAAATGCTATCACTGATTGTTAAAATGCAATCACTGATTGACAAAATGGTATCACTGATTGTTAAAATGCTATCACTGATTGTTAAAATGCTATCACTGATTGTTAAAATGCTATCACTGCTATCACTGATTGTTAAAATGCTATCACTGATTGTTAAAATGCTATCACTGATTGTTAAAATGCTATCACTGATTGTCAAAATGCTATCACTGATTGTTAAAATGTTATCACTGATTGTTAAAATGCAATCACTGATTGTTAAAATGCAATCACTGATTGTTAAAATGTTATCACTGATTGTTAAAATGCTATCACTGATTGTTAAAATGCTATCACTGATTGTTAAAATGCTATCACTGATTGTTAAAATGCTATCACTGATTGTTAAAATGCTATCCCTGATTGTTAAAATGCTATCTCCGATTGTTAAAATGCTATCACTGATTGTTAAAATGTAATCACTGATTGTTAAAATGCTATCACTGATTGTTAAAATGCTATCACTGATTGTTAAAATGCTAACATTATTTGTTAAAATGCTATCACTGATTGTCAAAATGTTATCACTGATTGTCAAAATGCTATCACAGATTGTGAAAATGCTATCACTGATAGTCAAAATGCTATCACTGATTGTCAAAATGCTATCACTGATAGTCAAAATGTTATCACTGATTGTCAAAATGTTATCACTGATAGTCAAAATGCTATCAGAAATAGTCAAAATGTTATCACTGATTGTCAAAATGCTATCACAGATAGTCAAAATGTTATCACTGATAGTCAAAATGATATCACTGATTGTTAAAATGCTATCACTGATTGTTAAAATGCTATCACTGATTGTTAAAATGCTACCACTGATTGTTAAAATGCTATCACTGATTGTTAAAATGCTATCACTGATTGTCAAAATGCTATCACTGATTGTTAAAATGCTATCACTGATTGTTAAAATGCTAGATTGTTAGAATGCAATCACTGATTGTTAAAATGCCATCACTGAATGTTAAAATGCTATTACTAATTGTTAAAATGCAATCACTGATTGTTAAAATGCTATCACTGATTGTCAAAATGCTATCACTGACTGTTAAAATGTTATCACTGATTGTCAAAATGGTATCACTGATTGTTAAAATGCTATCACTGATTGTTAAAATGTTATCACTGATTGTCAAAATGCTATCACTGATTGTTAAAATGTTATCACTGATTGTTAAAATGCAATCACTGATTGTTAAAATGCAATCACTGATTGTTAAAATGCAATCACTGATTGTTAAAATGCTATCACTGATTGTTAAAATGCTATCACTGATTGTTAAAATGCTATCACTGATTGTTAAAATGCTATCACTGATTGTTAAAATGCTATCCCTGATTGTTAAAATGCTATCTCCGATTGTTAAAATGCTATCACTGATTGTTAAAATGTAATCACTGATTGTTAAAATGCTATCACTGATTGTTAAAATGCTATCACTGATTGTTAAAATGCTAACATTATTTGTTAAAATGCTATCACTGATTGTCAAAATGTTATCACTGATTGTCAAAATGCTATCACAGATTGTGAAAATGCTATCACTGATAGTCAAAATGCTATCACTGATTGGCAAAATGCTATCACTGATTGTCAAAATGTTATCACTGATTGTCAAAATGTTATCACTGATAGTCAAAATGCTATCACAGATAGTCAAAATGCTATCACTGATTGTCAAAATGTTATCACTGATTGTCAAAATTTTATCACTGATAGTCAAAATGCTATCACTGATTGTCAAAATGCTATCACTGATAGTCAAAATGTTATCACTGATTGTCAAAATGTTATCACTGATAGTCAAAATGCTATCACAAATAGTCAAAATGTTATCACTGATTGTCAAAATGCTATCACAGATAGTCAAAATGTTATCACTGATAGTCAAAATGATATCACTGATTGTTAAAATGCTATCACTGATTGTTAAAATTCTATCACTGATTGTTAAAATGCTACCACTGATTGTTAAAATGCTATCACTGATTGTTAAAATGCTATCACTGATTGTCAAAATGCTATCACTGATTGTTAAAATGCTATCACTGATTGTTAAAATGCTAGATTGTTAGAATGCAATCACTGATTGTTAAAATGCCATCACTGAATGTTAAAATGCTATTACTGATTGTTAAAATGCAATCACTGATTGTTAAAATGCTATCACTGATTGTCAAAATGCTATCACTGACTGTTAAAATGTTATCACTGATTGTCAAAATGTTATCACTGATTGTTAAAATGCTATCCCTGATTGTTAAAATGCTAGATTGTTAGAATGCAATCACTGATTGTTAAAATGCCATCACTGATTGTTAAAATGCTATTACTGATTGTTAAAATGCTATCACTGATTGTCAAAATGTTATCACTGATTGTCAAAATGTTATCACTGATAGTCAAAATGCTATCACAGATAGTCAAAATGCTATCACTGATTGTCAAAATGTTATCACTGATTATCAAAATGCTATCACTGATTATCAAAATGCTATCACAGATTGTGAAAATGCTATCACTGATTGTTAAAATGCTATCACTGCTATCACTGATTGTTAAAATGCTATCACTGATTGTTAGAATGCAATCACAAATTGTTAAAATGCTATCACTGATTGTCAAAATGCTATCACAGATTGTTAAAATGCTATCACTGATTGTTAAAATGCAATCACTGATTGTCAAAATGTTATCACTGATTGTGAAAATGCTATCACAGATTGTAAAAATGCTATCACTGATAGTCAAAATGCTATCACTGATTGTTAAAATGCTATCACTGATTGTTAAAATGCTACCACTGATTGTTAAAATGTTATCACTGATTGTTAAAATGCTATCACTGATTGTTAAAATGCTAACATTATTTGTTAAAATGCTATCACTGATTGTCAAAATGTTATCACTGATTATCAAAATACTATCACAGATTGTAAAAATGCTATCACTGATAGTCAAAATGCTATCACTGATTGGCAAAATGCTATCACTGATTGTCAAAATGTTATCACTGATTGTCAAAATGTTGTCACTGATAGTCAAAATGCTATCACAGATAGTCAAAATGCTATCACTGATTGTCAAAATGTTATCACTGATTATCAAAATGCTATCACTGATTATCAAAATGCTATCACAGATTGTGAAAATGCTATTACAGATAGTCAAAATGTTATCACTGATAGTCAAAATGCTATCACAGATAGTCAAAATGTTATCACTGATTGTCAAAATGCTATCACAGATTGTGAAAATGCTATTACAGATAGTCAAAATGTTATCACTGATAGTCAAAATGCTATCACAGATAGTCAAAATGTTATCACTGATTGTCAAAATGCTATCACAGATTGTTAAAATGCTATCACTGATTGTTAAAATGCAATCACAGATTGTTAAAATGCTATCACTGATTGTTAAAATGCAATCACTGATTGTCAAAATGCTATCACTGATTGTTAAAATGCTATCACTGATTGTTGAAATGCTATCACTGATTGTTAAAATGCTATCCCTGATTGTTAAAATGCTATCTCTGATTGTTAAAATGCTATCACTGATTGTTAAAATGCTATCACTGATTGTTAAAATGCTATCCCTGATTGTCAAAATGTTATCACTGATTATCAAAATGCTATCACAGATTGTGAAAATGCTATCACTGATAGTCAAAATGCTATCACTGATTGTTAAAATGCTATCACTGATTGTTAAAATGCTATCACTGATTGTTAAAATGCTATCACTGATTGTTAAAATGATAACACTGATTGTTAAAATGCTATCACTGATTGTTAAAATGCTATCACTGATTGTCAAAATGCTATCACTGATTGTTAAAATGCTATCACTGATTGTCAAAATGCTATCACTGATTATCAAAATGCTATCACTGATTGTTAAAATGCTATCACTGATTGTTAAAATGTTATCACTGATTGTTAAAATGCTATCACTGATTGTTAAAATGCTATCACTGATTGTTAAAATGCTATCACTGATTGTTAGAATGCAATCACTAATTGTTAAAATGCTATCACTGATTGTCAAAATGCTATCACAGATTGTTAAAATGCTATCACTGATTGTTAAAATGCAATCACTGATTGTCAAAATGCTATCACTGATTGTCAAAATGTTATCACTGATTATCAAAATGCTATCACAGACTGTGAAAATGCTATCACTGATAGTCAAAATGCTATCACTGATTGGCAAAATGCTATCACTGATTGTCAAAATGTTATCACTGATTGTCAAAATGTTATCACTGATAGTCAAAATGCTATCACAGATAGTCAAAATGTTATCACTGATTATCAAAATGCTATCACAGATTGTTAAAATGCTATCACTGATTGTTAAAATGCAATCACTGATTGTTAAAATGCTATCACTGATTGTCAAAATGTTATCACTGATTGTCAAAATGTTATCACTGATAGTCAAAATGCTATCACAGATAGTCAAAATGCTATCACTGATTGTCAAAATGTTATCACTGATTGTCAAAATTTTATCACTGATAGTCAAAATGCTATCACTGATTGTCAAAATGCTATCACTGATAGTCAAAATGTTATCACTGATTGTCAAAATGTTATCACTGATAGTCAAAATGCTATCACAAATAGTCAAAATGTTATCACTGATTGTCAAAATGCTATCACAGATAGTCAAAATGTTATCACTGATAGTCAAAATGATATCACTGATTGTTAAAATGCTATCACTGATTGTTAAAATTCTATCACTGATTGTTAAAATGCTACCACTGATTGTTAAAATGCTATCACTGATTGTTAAAATGCTATCACTGATTGTCAAAATGCTATCACTGATTGTTAAAATGCTATCACTGATTGTTAAAATGCTAGATTGTTAGAATGCAATCACTGATTGTTAAAATGCCATCACTGAATGTTAAAATGCTATTACTGATTGTTAAAATGCAATCACTGATTGTTAAAATGCTATCACTGATTGTCAAAATGCTATCACTGACTGTTAAAATGTTATCACTGATTGTCAAAATGTTATCACTGATTGTTAAAATGCTATCCCTGATTGTTAAAATGCTAGATTGTTAGAATGCAATCACTGATTGTTAAAATGCCATCACTGATTGTTAAAATGCTATTACTGATTGTTAAAATGCTATCACTGATTGTCAAAATGTTATCACTGATTGTCAAAATGTTATCACTGATAGTCAAAATGCTATCACAGATAGTCAAAATGCTATCACTGATTGTCAAAATGTTATCACTGATTATCAAAATGCTATCACTGATTATCAAAATGCTATCACAGATTGTGAAAATGCTATCACTGATTGTTAAAATGCTATCACTGCTATCACTGATTGTTAAAATGCTATCACTGATTGTTAGAATGCAATCACAAATTGTTAAAATGCTATCACTGATTGTCAAAATGCTATCACAGATTGTTAAAATGCTATCACTGATTGTTAAAATGCAATCACTGATTGTCAAAATGTTATCACTGATTGTGAAAATGCTATCACAGATTGTAAAAATGCTATCACTGATAGTCAAAATGCTATCACTGATTGTTAAAATGCTATCACTGATTGTTAAAATGCTACCACTGATTGTTAAAATGTTATCACTGATTGTTAAAATGCTATCACTGATTGTTAAAATGCTAACATTATTTGTTAAAATGCTATCACTGATTGTCAAAATGTTATCACTGATTATCAAAATACTATCACAGATTGTAAAAATGCTATCACTGATAGTCAAAATGCTATCACTGATTGGCAAAATGCTATCACTGATTGTCAAAATGTTATCACTGATTGTCAAAATGTTGTCACTGATAGTCAAAATGCTATCACAGATAGTCAAAATGCTATCACTGATTGTCAAAATGTTATCACTGATTATCAAAATGCTATCACTGATTATCAAAATGCTATCACAGATTGTGAAAATGCTATTACAGATAGTCAAAATGTTATCACTGATAGTCAAAATGCTATCACAGATAGTCAAAATGTTATCACTGATTGTCAAAATGCTATCACAGATTGTGAAAATGCTATTACAGATAGTCAAAATGTTATCACTGATAGTCAAAATGCTATCACAGATAGTCAAAATGTTATCACTGATTGTCAAAATGCTATCACAGATTGTTAAAATGCTATCACTGATTGTTAAAATGCAATCACAGATTGTTAAAATGCTATCACTGATTGTTAAAATGCAATCACTGATTGTCAAAATGCTATCACTGATTGTTAAAATGCTATCACTGATTGTTGAAATGCTATCACTGATTGTTAAAATGCTATCCCTGATTGTTAAAATGCTATCTCTGATTGTTAAAATGCTATCACTGATTGTTAAAATGCTATCACTGATTGTTAAAATGCTATCCCTGATTGTCAAAATGTTATCACTGATTATCAAAATGCTATCACAGATTGTGAAAATGCTATCACTGATAGTCAAAATGCTATCACTGATTGTTAAAATGCTATCACTGATTGTTAAAATGCTATCACTGATTGTTAAAATGCTATCACTGATTGTTAAAATGATAACACTGATTGTTAAAATGCTATCACTGATTGTTAAAATGCTATCACTGATTGTCAAAATGCTATCACTGATTGTTAAAATGCTATCACTGATTGTCAAAATGCTATCACTGATTATCAAAATGCTATCACTGATTGTTAAAATGCTATCACTGATTGTTAAAATGTTATCACTGATTGTTAAAATGCTATCACTGATTGTTAAAATGCTATCACTGATTGTTAAAATGCTATCACTGATTGTTAGAATGCAATCACTAATTGTTAAAATGCTATCACTGATTGTCAAAATGCTATCACAGATTGTTAAAATGCTATCACTGATTGTTAAAATGCAATCACTGATTGTCAAAATGCTATCACTGATTGTCAAAATGTTATCACTGATTATCAAAATGCTATCACAGACTGTGAAAATGCTATCACTGATAGTCAAAATGCTATCACTGATTGGCAAAATGCTATCACTGATTGTCAAAATGTTATCACTGATTGTCAAAATGTTATCACTGATAGTCAAAATGCTATCACAGATAGTCAAAATGTTATCACTGATTATCAAAATGCTATCACAGATTGTTAAAATGCTATCACTGATTGTTAAAATGCAATCACTGATTGTCAAAATGCTATCACTGATTGTTAAAATGTTATCACTGATAGTCAAAATGCTATCACTGATTGTCAAAATGTTATCACTGATAGTCAAAATGCTATCTCTGATTGTCAAAATGCTATCACAGATAGTCAAAATGTTATCACTGATTGTTAAAATGTTATCACTGATTGTCAAAATGCTATCACAGATTGTAAAAATGCTATCACTGATAGTCAAATTGCTATCACTGATTGGCAAAATGCTATCACTGATTGTCAAAATGTTATCACTGATTGTCAAAATGTTATCACTGATAGTCAAAATGCTATCACAGATAGTCAAAATGCTATCACTGATTGTCAAAATGTTATCACTGATTATCAAAATGCTATCACTGATTATCAAAATGCTATCACAGATTGTGAAAATGCTATCACTGATTGTTAAAATGCTATCACTGCTATCACTGATTGTTAAAATGCTATCACTGATTGTTAAAATGCTATCACTGATTGTCAAAAATGCTATCACTGATTGTTAAAATGTTATCACTGATTGTTAAAATGCAATCACTGATTGTTAAAATGCTATCACTGATTATCAAAATGCTATCACAGATTGTGAAAATGCTATTACAGATAGTCAAAATGTTATCACTGATAGTCAAAATGCTATCACAGATAGTCAAAATGTTATCACTGATTGTCAAAATGCTATCACAGATTGTGAAAATGCTATTACAGATAGTCAAAATGTTATCACTGATAGTCAAAATGCTATCACAGATAGTCAAAATGTTATCACTGATTGTCAAAATGCTATCACAGATTGTTAAAATGTTATCACTGATTGTTAAAATGCAATCACAGATTGTTAAAATGCTATCACTGATTGTTAAAATGCAATCACTGATTGTCAAAATGCTATCACTGATTGTTAAAATGCTATCACTGATTGTTGAAATGCTATCACTGATTGTTAAAATGCTATCCCTGATTGTTAAAATGCTATCTCTGATTGTTAAAATGCTATCACTGATTGTTAAAATGCTATCACTGATTGTTAAAATGCTATCCCTGATTGTCAAAATGTTATCACTGATTATCAAAATGCTATCACAGATTGTGAAAATGCTATCACTGATAGTCAAAATGCTATCACTGATTGTTAAAATGCTATCACTGATTGTTAAAATGCTATCACTGATTGTTAAAATGCTATCACTGATTGTTAAAATGATAACACTGATTGTTAAAATGCTATCACTGATTGTTAAAATGCTATCACTGATTGTTAAAATGCTATCACTGATTGTCAAAATGCTATCACTGATTGTTAAAATGCTATCACTGATTGTCAAAATGCTATCACTGATTATCAAAATGCTATCACTGATTGTTAAAATGCTATCACTGATTGTTAAAATGTTATCACTGATTGTTAAAATGCTATCACTGATTGTTAAAATGCTATCACTGATTGTTAAAATGCTATCACTGATTGTTAGAATGCAATCACTAATTGTTAAAATGCTATCACTGATTGTCAAAATGCTATCACAGATTGTTAAAATGCTATCACTGATTGTTAAAATGCAATCACTGATTGTCAAAATGCTATCACTGATTGTCAAAATGTTATCACTGATTATCAAAATGCTATCACAGACTGTGAAAATGCTATCACTGATAGTCAAAATGCTATCACTGATTGGCAAAATGCTATCACTGATTGTCAAAATGTTATCACTGATTGTCAAAATGTTATCACTGATAGTCAAAATGCTATCACAGATAGTCAAAATGTTATCACTGATTATCAAAATGCTATCACAGATTGTTAAAATGCTATCACTGATTGTTAAAATGCAATCACTGATTGTCAAAATGCTATCATTGATTGTTAAAATGTTATCACTGATAGTCAAAATGCTATCACTGATTGTCAAAATGTTATCACTGATAGTCAAAATGCTATCTCTGATTGTCAAAATGCTATCACAGATAGTCAAAATGTTATCACTGATTGTTAAAATGTTATCACTGATTGTCAAAATGCTATCACAGATTGTAAAAATGCTATCACTGATAGTCAAATTGCTATCACTGATTGGCAAAATGCTATCACTGATTGTCAAAATGTTATCACTGATTGTCAAAATGTTATCACTGATTATCAAAATGCTATCACTGATTATCAAAATGCTATCACAGATTGTGAAAATGCTATCACTGATTGTTAAAATGCTATCACTGCTATCACTGATTGTTAAAATGCTATCACTGATTGTTAAAATGCTATCACTGATTGTCAAAAATGCTATCACTGATTGTTAAAATGTTATCACTGATTGTTAAAATGCAATCACTGATTGTTAAAATGCAATCACTGATTGTTAAAATGCTATCACTGATTGTTAAAATGCTATCACTGATTGTTAAAATGCTATCACTGATTGTTAAAATGCTATCACTGATTGTTAAAATGCTATCCCTGATTGTTAAAATGCTATCTCTGATTGTTAAAATGCTATCACTGATTGTTAAAATGTTATCACTGATTGTTAAAATGCTATCACTGATTGTTAAAATGCTATCACTGATTGTTAAAATGTTATCACTGATTGTTAAAATGCTATCACTGATTGTTAAAATGCTAACATTATTTGTTAAAATGCTATCACTGATTGTCAAAATGTTATCACTGATTGTCAAAATGCTATCACAGATTGTCAAAATGCTATCACTGATAGTCAAAATGCTATCACTGATTTGCAAAATGCTATCACAGATTGTCAAAATGCTATCACTGATAGTCAAAATGCTATCACTGATTGGCAAAATGCTATCACTGATTGTCAAAATGTTATCACTGATTGTCAAAATGTTATCACTGATTGTCAAAATGCTATCACTGATTGGCAAAATGCTATCACTGATTGTCAAAATGTTATCACTGATTGTCAAAATGCTATCACTGATTATCAAAATGCTATCACAGATTGTTAAAATGCTATCACTGATAGTCAAAATGCTATCACAGATAGTCAAAATGCTATCACTGATAGTCAAAATGCTATCACAGATTGTTAAAATGATATCACTGATTGTTAAAATGATATCACTGATTGTTAAAATGCTATCACTGATTGTTGAAATGCTATCACTGATTGTTAAAATGCAATCACTGATTGTTAAAATGCTATCACTGATTGTTAAAATGCTGCCACTGATTGTTAAAATGCTATCACTGATTGTTAAAAGGCTATCACTGATTGTTAAAATGTTATCACTGATTGTTAAAATGCTAACACTATTTGTCAAAATGTTATCACTGATTGTGAAAATGCTATCACAGATTGTAAAAATGCTATCACTGATAGTCAAAATGCTATCACTGATTGTTAAAATGCTATCACTGATTGTTAAAATGCTATCACTGATTGTTAAAATGCTATCACTGATTGTTAAAATGCTAACATTATTTGTTAAAATGCTATCACTGATTGTCAAAATGTTATCACTGATTATCAAAATACTATCACAGATTGTAAAAATGCTATCACTGATAGTCAAAATGCTATCACTGATTGGCAAAATGCTATCACTGATTGTCAAAATGTTATCACTGATTGTCAAAATGTTGTCACTGATAGTCAAAATGCTATCACAGATAGTCAAAATGCTATCACTGATTGTCAAAATGTTATCACTGATTATCAAAATGCTATCACTGATTATCAAAATGCTATCACAGATTGTGAAAATGCTATTACAGATAGTCAAAATGTTATCACTGATAGTCAAAATGCTATCACAGATAGTCAAAATGTTATCACTGATTGTCAAAATGCTATCACAGATTGTGAAAATGCTATTACAGATAGTCAAAATGTTATCACTGATAGTCAAAATGCCATCACAGATAGTCAAAATGTTATCACTGATTGTCAAAATGCTATCACAGATTGTTAAAATGCTATCACTGATTGTTAAAATGCAATCACTGATTGTCAAAATGCTATCACTGATTGTTAAAATGTTATCACTGATTGTTAAAATGATATCACTGATTGTTAAAATGCAATCACTGATTGTTAAAATAATATCACTGATTGTTAAAATACTATCACTGATTGTTAAAATGCTACCACTGATTGTTAAAATGCTATCACTGATTGTTAAAATGCAATCACTGATTGACAAAATGGTATCACTGATTGTTAAAATGCTATCACTGATTGTTAAAATGCTATCACTGCTATCACTGATTGTTAAAATGCTATCACTGATTGTTAAAATGCTATCACTGATTGTCAAAATGCTATCACTGATAGTCAAAATGCTATCACAGATAGTCAAAATGCTATCACTGATTGTTAAAATGCAATCACAGATTGTTAAAATGCTATCACTGATTGTTAAAATGCAATCACTGATTGTCAAAATGCTATCACTGATTGTTAAAATGCAATCACTGATTGTTAAAATGATATCACTGATTGTTAAAATGCAATCACTGATTGTTAAAATAATATCACTGATTGTTAAAATGCTATCACTGATTGTTAAAATGCTACCACTGATTGTTAAAATGCTATCACTGATTGTTAAAATGCAATCACTGATTGACAAAATGGTATCACTGATTGTTAAAATGCTATCACTGATTGTTAAAATGCTATCACTGATTGTTAAAATGCTATCACTGCTATCACTGATTGTTAAAATGCTATCACTGATTGTTAAAATGCTATCACTGATTGTCAAAATGCTATCACTGATTGTTAAAATGTTATCACTGATTGTTAAAATGCAATCACTGATTGTTAAAATGCAATCACTGATTGTTAAAATGCTATCACTGATTGTTAAAATGCTATCACTGATTGTTAAAATGCTATCACTGATTGTTAAAATGCTATCCCTGATTGTTAAAATGCTATCTCTGATTGTTAAAATGCTATCACTGATTGTTAAAATGTTATCACTGATTGTTAAAATGCTATCACTGATTGTTAAAATGCTATCACTGATTGTTAAAATGTTATCACTGATTGTTAAAATGCTATCACTGATTGTTAAAATGCTAACATTATTTGTTAAAATGCTATCACTGATTGTCAAAATGTTATCACTGATTGTCAAAATGCTATCACAGATTGTCAAAATGCTATCACTGATAGTCAAAATGCTATCACTGATTTGCAAAATGCTATCACAGATTGTCAAAATGCTATCACTGATAGTCAAAATGCTATCACTGATTGGCAAAATGCTATCACTGATTGTCAAAATGTTATCACTGATTGTCAAAATGTTATCACTGATTGTCAAAATGCTATCACTGATTGGCAAAATGCTATCACTGATTGTCAAAATGTTATCACTGATTGTCAAAATGCTATCACTGATTATCAAAATGCTATCACAGATTGTTAAAATGCTATCACTGATAGTCAAAATGCTATCACAGATAGTCAAAATGCTATCACTGATAGTCAAAATGCTATCACAGATTGTTAAAATGATATCACTGATTGTTAAAATGATATCACTGATTGTTAAAATGCTATCACTGATTGTTGAAATGCTATCACTGATTGTTAAAATGCAATCACTGATTGTTAAAATGCTATCACTGATTGTTAAAATGCTACCACTGATTGTTAAAATGCTATCACTGATTATCAAAATACTATCACAGATTGTAAAAATGCTATCACTGATAGTCAAAATGCTATCACTGATTGGCAAAATGCTATCACTGATTGTCAAAATGTTATCACTGATTGTCAAAATGTTGTCACTGATAGTCAAAATGCTATCACAGATAGTCAAAATGCTATCACTGATTGTCAAAATGTTATCACTGATTATCAAAATGCTATCACTGATTATCAAAATGCTATCACAGATTGTGAAAATGCTATTACAGATAGTCAAAATGTTATCACTGATAGTCAAAATGCTATCACAGATAGTCAAAATGTTATCACTGATTGTCAAAATGCTATCACAGATTGTGAAAATGCTATTACAGATAGTCAAAATGTTATCACTGATAGTCAAAATGCTATCACAGATAGTCAAAATGTTATCACTGATTGTCAAAATGCTATCACAGATTGTTAAAATGCTATCACTGATTGTTAAAATGCAATCACTGATTGTCAAAATGCTATCACTGATTGTTAAAATGTTATCACTGATTGTTAAAATGATATCACTGATTGTTAAAATGCAATCACTGATTGTTAAAATAATATCACTGATTGTTAAAATACTATCACTGATTGTTAAAATGCTACCACTGATTGTTAAAATGCTATCACTGATTGTTAAAATGCAATCACTGATTGACAAAATGGTATCACTGATTGTTAAAATGCTATCACTGATTGTTAAAATGCTATCACTGATTGTTAAAATGCTATCACTGCTATCACTGATTGTTTAAATGCTATCACTGATTGTTAAAATGCTATCACTGATTGTCAAAATGCTATCACTGATAGTCAAAATGCTATCACAGATAGTCAAAATGCTATCACTGATTGTTAAAATGCAATCACAGATTGTTAAAATGCTATCACTGATTGTTAAAATGCAATCACTGATTGTCAAAATGCTATCACTGATTGTTAAAATGTTATCACTGATTGTTAAAATGATATCACTGATTGTTAAAATGCAATCACTGATTGTTAAAATAATATCACTGATTGTTAAAATGCTATCACTGATTGTTAAAATGCTACCACTGATTGTTAAAATGCTATCACTGATTGTTAAAATGCAATCACTGATTGACAAAATGGTATCACTGATTGTTAAAATGCTATCACTGATTGTTAAAATGCTATCACTGATTGTTAAAATGCTATCACTGCTATCACTGATTGTTAAAATGCTATCACTGATTGTTAAAATGCTATCACTGATTGTCAAAATGCTATCACTGATTGTTAAAATGTTATCACTGATTGTTAAAATGCAATCACTGATTGTTAAAATGCAATCACTGATTGTTAAAATGCTATCACTGATTGTTAAAATGCTATCACTGATTGTTAAAATGCTATCACTGATTGTTAAAATGCTATCACTGATTGTTAAAATGCTATCCCTGATTGTTAAAATGCTATCTCTGATTGTTAAAATGCTATCACGGATTGTTAAAATGTTATCACTGATTGTTAAAATGCTATCACTGATTGTTAAAATGCTATCACTGATTGTTAAAATGTTATCACTGATTGTTAAAATGCTATCACTGATTGTTAAAATGCTACCACTGATTGTTAAAATGCTATCACTGATTGTTAAAATGCAATCACTGATTGACAAAATGGTATCACTGATTGTTAAAATGCTATCACTGATTGTTAAAATGCTATCACTGATTGTTAAAATGCTATCACTGATTGTTAAAATGCTATCACTGATTGTTAAAATGATAACACTGATTGTTAAAATGCTATCACTGATTGTTAAAATGCTATCACTGATTGTTAAAATGCTACCACTGATTGTTAAAATGTTCTCACTGATTGTTAAAATGCTATCACTGATTGTCAAAATGCTATCACTGATTATCAAAATGCTATCACTGATTGTTAAAATGCTATCACTGATTGTTAAAATGTTATCACTGATTGTTAAAATGCTATCACTGATTGTTAAAATGCTATCACTGATTGTTAGAATGCAATCACTAATTGTTAAAATGCAATCACTGATTGTCAAAATGCTATCACAGATTGTTAAAATGCTATCACTGATTGTTAAAATGCTATCACTGATTGTTAAAATGCTATCCCTGATTGTTAAAATGCTATCTCTGATTGTTAAAATGCTATCACTGATTGTTAAAATGCTATCACTGATTGTTAAAATGCTATCCCTGATTGTCAAAATGTTATCACTGATTATCAAAATGCTATCACAGATTGTGAAAATGCTATCACTGATAGTCAAAATGCTATCACTGATTGGCAAAATGCTATCACTGATTGTTAAAATGTTATCACTGATTGTCAAAATGTTATCACTGATAGTCAAAATGCTATCACAGATAGTCAAAATGTTATCACTGATTATCAAAATGCTATCACAGATTGTTAAAATGCTATCACTGATTGTTAAAATGCAATCACTGATTGTCAAAATGCTATCACTGATTGTTAAAATGTTATCACTGATAGTCAAAATGCTATCACTGATTGTCAAAATGTTATCACTGATAGTCAAAATGCTATCTCTGATTGTCAAAATGCTATCACAGATAGTCAAAATGTTATCACTGATTGTTAAAATGCTATCACTGATTGTTAAAATGCTAACATTATTTGTTAAAATGCTATCACTGATTGTCAAAATGTTATCACTGATAGTCAAAATGCTATCACAGATAGTCAAAATGCTATCACTGATTGTCAAAATGTTATCACTGATTATCAAAATGCTATCACTGATTATCAAAATGCTATCACAGATTGTGAAAATGCTATCACTGATTGTTAAAATGCTATCACTGCTATCACTGATTGTTAAAATGCTATCACTGATTGTTAAAATGCTATCACTGATTGTTAAAATACAATCACTGATTGTTAAAATGCTATCACTGATTGTTAAAATGCTATCACTGATTGTTAAAATGCTATCACTGATTGTTAAAATGCTATCACTGATTGTTAAAATGCTATCCCTGATTGTTAAAATGCTATCACTGATTGTTAAAATGTTATCACTGATTGTTAAAATGCTATCACTGATTGTTAAAATGCTATCACTGATTGTTAAAATGTTATCACTGATTGATAAAATGCTATCACTGATTGTTAAAATGCTAACATTATTTGTTAAAATGCTATCACTGATTGTCAAAATGTTATCACTGATTGTCAAAATGCTATCACAGATTGTCAAAATGCTATCACTGATAGTCAAAATGCTATCACTGATTGGCAAAATGCTATCACAGATTGTCAAAATGATATCACTGATAGTCAAAATGCTATCACTGATTGGCAAAATGCTATCACTGATTGTCAAAATGTTATCACTGATTGTCAAAATGTTATCACTGATTGTCAAAATGCTATCACTGATTGGCAAAATGCTATCACTGATTGTCAAAATGTTATCACTGATTGTCAAAATGCTATCACTGATTATCAAAATGCTATCACAGATTGTTAAAATGCTATCACTGATAGTCAAAATGCTATCACAGATAGTCAAAATGCTATCACAGATTGTTAAAATGATATCACTGATTGTTAAAATGATATCACTGATTGTTAAAATGCTATCACTGATTGTTGAAATGCTATCACTGATTGTTAAAATGCAATCACTGATTGTTAAAATGCTATCACTGATTGTTAAAATGCTACCACTGATTGTTAAAATGCTATCACTGATTGTTAAAAGGCTATCACTGATTGTTAAAATGTTATCACTGATTGTTAAAATGCTAACACTATTTGTCAAAATGTTATCACTGATTGTTAAAATGTTATCACTGATTGTTAAAATGCTATCACTGATTGTTAAAATGCTATCACTGATTGTTAAAATGTTATCACTGATTGTTAAAATGCTATCACTGATTGTTAAAATGCTACCACTGATTGTTAAAATGCTATCACTGATTGTTAAAATGCAATCACTGATTGACAAAATGGTATCACTGATTGTTAAAATGCTATCACTGATTGTTAAAATGCTATCACTGATTGTTAAAATGCTATCACTGCTATCACTGATTGTTAAAATGCTATCACTGATTGTTAAAATGCTATCACTGATTGTCAAAATGCTATCACTGATTGTTAAAATGTTATCACTGATTGTTAAAATGCAATCACTGATTGTTAAAATGCAATCACTGATTGTTAAAATGCTATCACTGATTGTTAAAATGCTATCACTGATTGTTAAAATGCTATCACTGATTGTTAAAATGCTATCCCTGATTGTTAAAATGCTATCTCTGATTGTTAAAATGCTATCACTGATTGTTAAAATGTTATCACTGATTGTTAAAATGCTATCACTGATTGTTAAAATGCTATCACTGATTGTTAAAATGTTATCACTGATTGTTAAAATGCTATCACTGATTGTTAAAATGCTAACATTATTTGTTAAAATGCTATCACTGATTGTCAAAATGTTATCACTGATTGTCAAAATGCTATCACAGATTGTCAAAATGCTATCACTGATAGTCAAAATGCTATCACTGATTGGCAAAATGCTATCACTGATTGTCAAAATGTTATCACTGATTGTCAAAATGTTATCACTGATAGTCAAAATGCTATCACAGATAGTCAAAATGCTATCACTGATTGTCAAAATGTTATCACTGATTGCCAAAATGTTATCACTGATAGTCAAAATGCTATCACTGATTGGCAAAATGCTATCACTGATTGTCAAAATGTTATCACTGATTGTCAAAATGTTATCACTGATAGTCAAAATGCTATCACTGACTGTCAAAATGTTATCACTGATTATCAAAATGTTATCACAGATTGTGAAAATGCTATTACTGATAGTCAAAATGCTATCACTGATTGGCAAAATGCTATCACTGATTGTCAAAATGTTATCACTGATTGTCAAAATGTTATCACTGATAGTCAAAATGCTATCACAGATAGTCAAGATGCTATCACTGATTGTCAAAATGTTATCACTGATTGTCAAAATGTTATCACTGATAGTCAAAATGTTATCACTGATTGTCAAAATGTTATCACTGATTGTCAAAATGTTATCACTGATAGTCAAAATGTTATCACTGATTGTCAAAATGTTATCACTGATTGTCAAAATGTTATCACTGATAGACAAAATGCTATCACTGATTGTCAAAATGATATCACTGATTGTCAAAATGCTATCACGGATTGTCAAAATGTTATCACTGATAGTCAAATTGCTATCACTGATTGTCAAAATGCTATCACTGATTGTCAAAATGCTATCACTGATTGTCAAAATGTTATCACTGATAGTCAAAATGTTATCACTGATTGTCAAAATGTTATCACTGATTGTCAAAATGTTATCACTGATTGTCAAAATGTTATCACTGATAGTCAAAATGCTATCACTGATTGTCAAAATGTTATCACTGATTGTCAAAATGTTATCACTGATTGTCAAAATGCTATCACTGATTGTCAAAATGTTATCACTGATAGTCAAAATGTTATCACTGATTGTCAAAATGTTATCACTGATTGTCAAAATGTTATCACTGATTGTCAAAATGCTATCATTGATTGTCAAAATGCTATCACTGATTGTCAAAATGCTATCACTGATTGTCAAAATGTTATCACTGATAGTCAAAATGTTATCACTGATTGTCAAAATGTTATCACTGATTGTCAAAATGTTATCACTGATTGTCAAAATGCTATCACAGATTGTCAAAATGCTATCACAGATAGTCAAAATGTTATCACTGATAGTCAAAATGTTATCACAGATTGTCAAAATGCTATCACTAATTGTCAAAATGCTATCACAGATAGTCAAAATGCTATCACTGATTGTCAAAATGCTATCACTGATTGTCAAAATGCTATCACAGATTGTCAAAATGTTATCACAGATTGTCAAAATGTTATCACTGATTGTCAAAATGTTATCACAGATAGTCAAAATGCTATCACTGATTGTCAAAATGCTATCACAGATAGTCAAAATGCTATCACTGATTGTCAAAATGTTATCACTGATAGTCAAAATGTTATCACTGATTGTCAAAATGCTATCACTGATTGTCAAAATGCTATCATTGATTGTCAAAATGCTATCAGATAGTCAAAATGCTATCACTCATAGACGGCAATGATTTTCAAGCCTGTTTATCAACGCAATCTGGGTGTTTCGCGTGAAATATTGTTATATAACATTTTGGGGAAATAAGTACAAAGCTATTTGATATTATATGTTGAGAGGCCATTATTTTGAATATAATTTGAGTGGTTGAATCATAAAAACGAGAAAGAAACGCCGATTTTGAGATAAAAAGGTGCCGACTGCTGTTTCATGCACCACACCAGCTCCACAGTAAGAAAGTTTATTGTAGTGTTTTGGAAACAATGTCTCGGTTCATTTTCGCTGCCTTGAAAAAAATATACTAGCCCAATCATTCTGTCATAGTACGGTTTATCTTATTCAGGATTTGGTGTCCCTGGTACAATTCCGATTTTATTTCCCAATAGTATGAGCGTCGTCAAATTTGTGGTACTAACATAGTTAAACTCTGGTGATCTTGCCCTTTGTTATATAATATAATTCCCTTTATCATAGTTTGTTTCAATATAAATATGCATTGTCATAATTAATTATGAATACAAACAAGTTTTGGGGTTGAACCAACAGTGGGGAATCAGTCTACCGAATGTCCTTAAAAGATGTAAATATCTTACAAAAACATTGGTGCCTTATTTGTTTAATTATTTTAAGGGACATAATTTCCAGCTTTCTTCAAAGTAATTCAGATATTTTAGTATAAAAACAAATGTCTCATTGAAAAAAAAGTGCTGCATTTAGATGTGAATAGATTCATAAAAATAACAGAAAATTTTAGCTGGCTTTAGTCCAAGTATTTTGTACATTTGTTATTGCTCAATCACTTGACCCTGTATGGCACAAGATTGCAAGCTTCTATCATAAAATTGGGTTATTTATTTGATGCAACGAAACATGCATTCACAGCAGACGGAAATTCATTTGAGATATTACTGGATTTTTGTATTCAGTTTTCCATTTCAACCACCATCATCACTTAGTAAGCTGTGATCGCGCATTGGGATACTGACTGTGCATAAATGCGCAGTGTAGTGTCATCAGAAGACCGATTGTTTGAGAATATTTTGCACCATTACGCCATTTCAAATATTATATTAATTCACAGACAACAAAATAAAGATTTTCAATAACATACAAGTTGTTCCACAGTTGACAAAATCTTCATTACAACTAACAGTTTAATGCTCACAACATAGAAATACGAATATAATCATAGGCAACCTACTATTATATAATGAATAAGTTGATCGACACAGGGACACCCCCACCCCCCATTATATTAATTCACAGACAACAAAATAAAGATTTTCAATAACATACAAGTTTTCCCACAGTTGATGATTGTATGGCAATTACAAGGCTTCGCCAGTTTTACTTTGGAAGAAGATGAAAACAGGTAACAGGAAGGGGCTACATGACTATATCTTTTTTTTTCGAATTTTAATCAAGCATGATTTTTTTAATGTTTTTTTTTTTACAAATGTCTATTTCAGGGCAACAGAAACAAACATAGTTGAACTCTGGTGACCTTGCCCTTTGTTATATAATATAATTCCCTTTAACATAGTTTGTTTCAATATAAATATACATTGTCATAATTAATTTTGAATACAAAAAAGTTTTGGGGTTGAACTAACAGTGGGGAATCAGTCTACCGAATGTCCTTTAAAGATGTAAATATCTTACAAAAACATTGGTGTCTTATTTGTTTAATTATTTTAAGGGACATAATTTCCAGCTTTATTCAAAGTAATTCAGATATTTTAGTATAAAAACAAATGCCTCATTGCAAAAAAAAGTGCTGTATTTAGACGTGAATAGATTCATAAAACATGCAAGATAACAGAAAATCTTAGCTGGCTTTTGTCCAAGTATTTTGTACAGGTGTCTGTCAAAAATTAATGATTCACTGAGACAAATATGAACTGCCTCATTGTGTGACTACTGTATTATATGAAAAGTAAAAAAAACACCCTTTATGAATAGCTATCATGTTGCAAGCTCTGCTTTGTATGCAAATCAACTTAAATAGTTAGTTGGTGTCCAGTGGAGGGAGAAGTCAACAGTACTGTTGCCTCCTGAGAATCTACATCTTCAAACACTGCAATCTTTGAAGTGCGTTTTTAAACTAGTATTATAAAAACTCTATCATTCTGTTCTAATAGCTGAAACGTATTCCTGTGAGTTTTCATTTGTCGAATGAACTGTTTGTCAAATACAGAATACATATATTTTAGAACAATTTTCTTTTTAAAATGTGGTTGAAATGTTTTGCTTTTTATGTATTTTTTATGTATTGTTTTTGATTTGAAAACTTTGAACTAAACAGATTTTCTATTAGCTTCAGATCTTGATCAAAGTTTGGCACCCAGTTCATAGGAGTGCTTATATTGATTTTCTGACATCTTGTTTTCTGTAAAGATTTATTGGTAGGTTTGCAAATGTGTATCAGACTGTGCAATCTCTCCATGAGTTGGTTTTGAAACCCAGTAAGGGATACATTACCAAGGATATTATTACAAGATAAATCATTTGCTTCATTGAACACATACAACAATGCATATTTCCACTGAGATCAGTGACCTTTGATGTGTATCACCAGTGATCAGTCAAGTAGAAACAGTCAAAATATTTTATCAGTTTTTCTCAATTTTTGCATGATATTTTCATACAGGACATCTGTTGTTCAAACTCAGGGAAGACTTTATACTGATGAACAAGGTGACCAAGTTTGATGAAGTTTGGAATAGAATTAGTAAAGTTATCATGCACACAATAACAATTATTAACGACGACGACAACGACAACGACGACAACGCCGGACAAAATTTTTCCCTTAATATACCTTTCCCTTCCATCTTTGATGGTACGGGCAAGGTAAAAATGCATGTTTGCAGATTACAGAACGCTTTTTTCTCACCGAAAGGTATTTGGCCAATCAAAAATTATTATTCATGCATCAGTGAGGTCATTAGCATATGACACCATTCTGACCCCAAAGACGCACTTAGAGAATAATGTTCAGACGTTTCGAAAAACAACTTTCATAAATTAATTTGCCAAACTAAAACATGGCAACTTTCTTGAAAATAGCATTATTCTACAAACAAAAAAATACGGTAATTTCATCCTTCTTAGGCAAGCATTGAATCATTTTTTTAAAACTAAAACACTCCAACGTTCTTTTAAATATTAGGCCAGACTTTTTTTATTCCTTGTTTCACAAGTTTTTATAAGGCAATTTTTTTGAGGAGGGCGAAAAAAAAAAATTAATTCTTTTTTTCCATTAGATTTGTGTGACTCTCAAAGAATTGTAAGTGAGATCATTGATCGGAGAGAAGAAATGAAATAAAATTTTATTCCATGTATAACTTTGTTTCTCATCTGTGCTAGACTTCGGTACTTTGATCATGATACTCCCACGAAAATGCAACTTGGATTTGTTATGCGGCGGGTGGTAAAAAAATGAAGATAAAAATAATAATTTTAAGTATTTTTTTTGGCTTACAAGTCGGCGGGCGCGAGAAATTACGCTGAAATAAAATTATATTTTTATTTCATTTTCGGCTCCTGTTCAGCGGGTTCACGAAACAAAGGATAACAAAAGTCTGGCCTTATGATACAAGTAAAAATTACGAAAATTTGATCAACATATGTTTTATTTTCTCGAACACAGGCAAAACATATTCTCAAAGACAGCTACATCACAATCCCCAAACGTTGCCAAGACCAATCACAAACTATAAAAAAGACAATAAATTTTCGGATCAACACTTCTGTTTTCCCCCACGCTAACGAAAAAATACTTTGTCTTCTACTGAGAATGGTGATGCAAAACAAGTCAGCCATTTCCGGTCTCTGGTGATTTTCAGACAGTTCATAAATATCGGAACAACAACTTTTGAACACTGATTTGCCCAACCAACAAACACTAATGTTTGAAATTAGTATGATTTTTGTCATCATAAAGAATAATTCCCGTATATACATTAGTCGTAGTTTTTCGAATAGCCAGAATGGAAAAAAGTCCTATCTATCACGGTTACTAGTAACCGTGGATCTATACACTGTTTATTGTTCCAATTGTTCGCAGTCATTCGAACAAAAGAGATGCAAATATCAACATTGCTAGTGGTGGTGAATAAACATTGCATTGTCATTGAAACTTTTACGCACAACTTGGGTTGTTTATTTTTGTAGGTACTAGTGAGGTTGCACTGCAAAATTAAACAACTTACATGACATTCGATGTTATTTTGACTTCGGCATTTGAAAGTTTTAGAGTACATTCCATAAATGAAAAAATTATTTTTTGAACGCAAATAATACTATCGCTATGAAGTGAACGTAAGTGGTAGTAGCTTCGGCGACTTGAAGTTTGGATTCATCAGGAATGTTTCAAAACAATGTTTATTGTAGCAAACCAGGGAGCTACAATTTTGTTTGTAGCTTCACAAGCAAACCAACATCAATAACTAACAAAGCAATTATATTTACCATCTTGAGAATTTTAATTTTGCTCAATTTGTTGGGTTGCACTTATCGCGTGGCTATGAGTATGAATCCGTGCGAATTACAGTTGTGTGTGTGAAGCTATGAGCACGTCTGTTTTTGTAAAATACTAGACAGTGCAAAGACACGCAAGTGTGGTGGAGTTGGATTTTGTTGGCATTGGAACATAATAAAATTCCATGATGAAATACAAAAGAAGTGGCCCTTGGAATGAGTACAATGAAGTGAAACATTGTTTCAACTATGTAATGGTAGACCTAGATTGCGTCATATAAAACAACATTACAGTGCTTTTCGATGGCGTGGAATGACAGCTTAACTAGTGGGCAATTTCGATAAAAACAAACTGTAAAATTAATAGATCAGGAATAGAATCATTGTTTTAACTTCGTTACAAATTCACCTAGATTACGTCGTTGAACACAAAAATAGTTCGTGGGCAAATAATTAGAGCAGAATGATTTGTTAGTTTTCAATAATTTTGTACTTTTCGATGCCCCTACAAATGTTATAAATAGTATTTACATATATATAAATGTACCAAAATGAGCCAGTACGGGTCGTACTTTTCAGAAAATAGCGAGTACAAGTGATATTTGTAGCGAGTATGGGTGATATTCATAGTGAGTACGGGTGGTATTTGCAGTGAGTACGGGTGGTAATTTAGTGAGTATGAATGATAAAATGTAGCGAGTACGGGGATGTAAAATATAGCGAGTACGGTCAGGGTATTGCGAGGTAAAATGTACGAGATTTATACAACAATTACGGGTGCAGTAAAACACTCCATTGAGAAAGAAAATATCAGTGGTACGAACTGAAACTAGTTCAATTTACCAAATCGAAACATACCTCATAGCTAAACAAAGAACATAGTTGAACTCTGGTGACCTTGCCCTTTGTTATATAATATTTCCCCTTTATCATAGTTTGTTTCAATATAAATATGCATTGTCATAATTAATTTTGAATACAAGCAAGTTTCGGGGTTCAACAAACAGTGGGGAATTAGTCTACTGAATGTCCTTGATAAATGTAAATATCTTACAAAAACATTGGTGCCTAATTTGTTTAATTATTTTAAGGATGCGGTAGAGTTATCATGCTCTAAAAAGTAAAAACTGTTTTCATGAGGAAAAGTGTTTTGAAGCATAGCAAATTATATATTTTCTTGAAGCCCTTGTTCCTGGCTTTTTGAAAAAAATTATCTGCGACATGTACCACGAATTAGTCACGTGATTATTTTGTATAAAAATTAGTTTTGTATGAAAACCGTAGGGGTTTTGTAAACAAGCAGCCTCTCGGCTGAGATAGCTCCGCTGTTAGCGATGCACATTTCAATTAAAGAACAGAAGATATCATTAGAAAATGAACAATATGGATAGTATCAATGCAATAGGACTTGCTGTTTTCAACAAGCATTCAAAAATATCATTTTTCACCATAAATGATTGTGGTTTTTAACAAGAAAAAAATATCACTTTTTACCAAAAATGACAAAAATATTCACCAAAATTAGAGAATTAAAGATATCATTACAAAATGAACAAATCTGAGAGAGGTCCACATGTAGTACCTATATATGTAATATCAAAGCAATTGGACTAGCGGTTTTTAACAAGAAGTTGAAAAAATATTACTTTTTACCAAAAATGACAAAAACATTCACCAAAATTCAAGAATTAAAGGTATCATTACAAAATGAACAAATCTGAGAGAGGTCCACATGTAGTACATGTACCTATATATGTAATATCAAAGCAATTGGACTTGCGGTTTTTAACAAGAAGTCAAAAATATCACTTTCTACCAAAAATGACAAAAATATTCACCAAAATTAGAGAATTGAAGATATCATCATGAAATGAACAAATCTGAGAGAGGTCCACATGTAGTACCTATATATGTAATATCAAAGCAATTGGACTTGCGGTTTTTAACAAGAAGTCGAAAATATCACTTTTTACCAAAAATGACAAAAATATTCACCAAAATTAGAGAATTGAAGATATCATCATGAAATAAACAAATCTGAGAGAGGTCCACATGTAGTATCTATATATGTAATATCAAAGCAATTGGACTTGCGGTTTTTAACAAGAAGTCGAAAATATCACTTTTTACCAAAAATGACAAAAATATTCACCAAAATTAGAGAATTGAAGATATCATCATGAAATGAACAAATCTGAGAGAGGTCTACCCAAGGTACATATACACCAAGTATCAAAGCATTCAGGCTTGTAGTTTTCAAAAAGAAGTCGAAAAAGTAAAACATTGACACGGACGACGGACAATCACTCATATGATAAGCTCCGCTCGACAAAGTCAACAGCAGAGCTAAAAAAGAAAGCTGAAAAATCAAGGCAGCATTAGCCCCGTCAATGCCTCGAGAGTGTTAGAACATAGATTGCATATTTGTTTACAATGACATCAATTTACATTTTTCCTGTTATTTCACCCAAAGACAAGGAATTTAAAAGCCTTTTATTTTTGATTGCGAGAAGTTATCAAAAAATGCTTCAAGGGTTTTATTCTGCGCCAATACGTTATCAATGTGTGTGAATTTCATGAAAGTAGGTCAATTTCTGACGACGCACAACTCACTTGAATGACCTCTATGGTGTCAGATTTCTTCTGCCTGAAAACGCCAAAAAACAAAACATTTGTCACGTTGCGCTAATTTTGGACATTTAAAGCATCAGATGGACTGATTTTTACAACACATAACATGGAGTCACTTAGCAGCCTTGCAGTATTAAAATCCAAAACTATAAATTTTTGGGCTCGTATTCGTCCTCCAAAAAGAAGGGAAGTTGTTACAGTACACAGCGGCCCCGCATAACGTTGAACAGTTAGAGAGATAAATGACGTCATCTCATTATATATTCAAATTATGTTTACATGCGAAGCATGGTCTGTATAACAAATGCTTGCCTAGTAACAGGAGAAAGAGGTTGACATGCCTAAACGCCAACCCCTAGTGCTAGTTAACTCAACAACATCCAACGTTTTGTCTTGTTCTAGCAGACACTCGACTTCCACCGTAACATCGGAAACGGCGTTCGTGTACGGACCTTTGTCAATGGGTGGCCCGCGGCAATCCCACATAAGACCCTAGTTTTTTTCAAACCTCGCCGACCTCTCCCAACTGCTCGTTCGACTAATACAGATTTTTGATTGATATTAAATTGTCTGCTCGACTTTTTGGAAGATGGAAATTGATCATGTTTTGCTGACGAAATGTTACCCTCTTGGTTTGAAGTGTGAACCCCATTGTACTGTTGGCAATGCGTTTCTGTTATAGGTAAAATTTCGCTTCCTCTGAACTGCGTTTTGAGTTTTTCCTTGGGAGCCTCTTTTTTGTGATTGATCAATAATCAGGAGCCGGAGTTGATATGACCGTGTCGTCGTCAGTGTGCACTGTTTCCGTCGTGAAGGGATTATGCAAATTACGCAATAAGTCAATGTTATTGTTTGCGTCCAGACTTTATGCAAGTAGTTTTTCTTATTTTTTTAAAAAAAAGGTATTCTAGATGTGTTTCAGTTTTAATTTTGATAAAATTATGAGCCCAATAACTTTTACAAAAGTAATAACAAAAAAAGCAAAATTCACGAAAATAACTTTACCGCATCCTTAAGGAACATAATTTCCAGCTTTATTCAAAATAATTCACATATTTTGGTGTAAAAACAAATGCTTCATCGCAGAAGTGCTGTATTTAGACATGAATAGATTCATAAAACATGCAAGATAACAGAAAATCCAAGTATTTTGTACAAGTGTATGTCAAAAATTAATGATTCACTGAGACAAATATGAACTGCCTCATTGTGTGACTACTGTATTATATGAAAAGTAAAAAAAACACCCTATATGAGTAGCTATCATGTTGCAAGCTCTGCTTTGTATGCAAATCAACTTAAAAAGTTAGTTGGTGTCCAGTGGAGAAAGAAGTCAACAGTACTGTTGCCTCCTGAGAATCTACATCTTCAAACATGGCAATCTTTGTTTTCAAAGTGCGTTTTTAAATTAGTAGATAAAAGCTCTATCATTCTGTTCTAATAGCTGAAACAAATTCCTGTGAATTTTCATTTGTTGAATGAACTGTTTGTCAAATACAGAATGGAATGCAACGTTTTGTTGCTTTTTATGTATTTTTTTATGTATTGTTTTTGATTCGGTAACTTTGAACTAAACAGATTTTCCATTAGCTTCAGATCTTGATCAAAGTTTGGCACCCAGTTCATAGGAGTGCTTATTTTGATTTTCTGACATCTTGTTTTCTGTAAAGATTTTATTTGTAGGTTTGCAAATGTGTATCAGACTGTGCAATCTCACCATGAGTTGGTTTTGAAACCTAGTACTGTAAAATGACTAATTTTCACTGGGTTTAAATTTCACTGATTTACCATTTCAGGCATATTCAGTGGGTTTTAAATTCACGGTTTCGTCATTTAGATAATGTGTTCTATGCTAAATTTTACATATTCACTGTGTTTTAATTTAGCGTATTTTTCCAGTCAGCGAAATAAGCTAAATTAAAACCCAGTGAATAATTACCCCCTTTACAGTATATAGTATTCCCATGGGATTTGGGGGATACATTACCAAGGATATTATTACAAGATAAATGATTTGCTTCATTGAACACATACAACGATGCATATTTCCACTGAGATTAGTGACCTTTGATGTGTATCACAGTGATCAGTAAGTAGATATGATAACAACAACAACAACGACAACGCCGGACAACAACGACAACACCGGACAACAATATTTCCTTAAATATACCTTTCCCTTCCATCTTTGATGGTACGGGCAAGGTAAAAAATGCAATTACTGTAACCAATTGAAAAATAAATTGCATTTTTTCACTAAGTATAAACTACCTACACATAGAAACAAGAAAAGATTTTGAGAATGTTGAATATTGAAAAACAAACTTCTTTACATCATGAATGCAAAATGTTGACAATCACAAAAAGAAATCATTCATTTTATTAGAAGTGTGTTTTATTATATAATAAATAAAGTTTATATTATCTATATTGTTCTGTTATTAGCGAATATGTTTGAATTAATACCTGTAGAGCATGTTTGTCCAGTTCTTCCAGGGGGGCATATACATGAATATGAATGAATTCCATCTATACAGGTACTACCATATGAACAAGGATATGAAGAACAGTCATTAATATCTGCAATAAATCACATCACAATGAACCACACAATTGCATACAGAGAGGTAATTACTTCATGTTTGTACTGTTAGCATGTAAACAATTATCGAATTATAACTGAAACCTTTACTTACTAATCCTACAGTCTGGTCCAGTAAAACCTGCTGCACAATCGCAAAGATACCAGTTGACACCATCAATACATCGTCCACCATTATAACAAGGATTATTTCTACAATCATCAATATCTACAAGTAAAATTGACTTGTTTTAAGGAATAGACTTTACAGAGTTACAGCAAATGATATCACTAGCCTCAATTTGCAATTGTTTATTTTAACAAATTTCAAGTTTTTTGTAATAAAAGTAAACTTTTTGTATACATGAATTTGGGAACAAGTTTTTTTCAACAATTATATAAATTTAATTTGAGTTGGGTGTGTGTACACAGATAGTTCTGCATAAACTATGTGAGAACACACTTCACACAATCGTAATAATAATAATTCATATTGGGAGCAGAACAGCTACACATATTGGGGACATAAAATTGCCATATCTCTATGTGAGGGAATATAACTCAGGCACATACTGGGGGCAGCATATCTGCATGCAAGAGGGTATAATTTATGGCTCATATTGAGGGCTGAAAAACTCTTTGAGGAAAAGGGTTCAATTCAGGGAAAAAATTAAGGGCAGACTGTATTTTTATGTTTCTCTCTACTAAAATATAGTTGAACTCTGGTGACCTTGCCCTTTGTTAATAATAAAGATAATTTATTGCATCCTTAGAAATACAGTGTTTCCATCAGTTTATAGCAACAAAAGTATATAATATAATACCCTTTATCATAGTTTGTTTCAATATAAATATGCATTGTCATAATTAATTTTGAATACAAACAAGTTTTGGGGTTGAACCAACAGTGGGGAATCAGTCTACCGAATGTCCCTGATTGATGTATTATTTGAAAAAGTGAAAAGACCACCCTCTATGAATAACTATCATGTTGCAAGCTTATTATATAAATAAATAGTTAGTTGGTGTCCAGTGGACAGTCAATAGTACTGTTGCCTCCTAAGAATCTACATCTTCAAACACTGCAATCTTTCTTTTTGAAGTGCATTTTTAAATTAGTATTATAAAAACTAATTGTGATTTTCATTTGTCCATTAATGTTTTGATGTTACAAAAGGGGTGAAACAAGGCTGTGTGATTAGTCCAACATTATTTAATATTTTCATTAATGATTTTAAAGATCACCTTGACAAAACAAACACAGAACAACCAACATTGAATAATACACCAGTAAACTCATTAATATATGCAGATGACATGGCTCTCATTTCCACTACATCAACTTGAACAATATTGCTGAAATTGGCAACTTAAAATAAACATATCTAAAACTGAAATTGTTATTTTCAATAAATCACCACTGCAAAAAAGATACTTTTTTACTATTGGCAACCAATGCATTAAATGTGATAAGCAGTATATTTATTTAGGGATTATTTTCAGTTCAAATGGTAATTTCAATGAGGCAACAGCCAATATAGCAGAGAAAGCTGGAAAAGCACTTTTTGCTATGAACAAATTACTAGGGGATAATAAAAATATTAAACTTTCTTTACATTTATTTAACGTTTTTATAAAACCCATCCTTCTATATGGATCAGAGGTATGAGGAGAAAGTTTCATCAACAACAACAAATGGGAAAAAAACATGATAGAAAAAATTCATTTGAAGTTTTTGTAAGCAAATCTTGCAGATTAACAGGACCTCATGTAATCTAGCAGCAAGAGCAGAATTGGGGCAATATCCTCTTTTAATTGACATCAAAAAACAAATAATAAAATATTGGTTGCATATTGTAGAATTACCAGATGATAATCTAACTAAACATTAATTAATGCAATAATTGACTAATTAATATGCATGCAATTGCACCAAAATCTTATCAGCACATCTACTCATCATATATTAGGTGTGTTCCAAATTTCATTTGAATTGAAATTGTAGATCTTGAGTTATCAGTGGAACAAATTTTAGTCACAGAGTCACAGAGTCACAGACACCGGTACCACATAAGCTCCGTTTCACGGGAGCTAACAATTTATTCAGCATGCTGTTCACCGATATATGAAAGAGTGTTTTTTTTAGGCAAGACACACGGTAAAATGACTACTGCACACCAATAAATCAACACATTTTGGAGACATTGATCTAGTCCTCAAAAAGCAATGTAAACACTGTCAATCCTAAAAATAAATAACAGCTTAGATGACATGTGAATGAGATCGGTTCAAATCGCAGTTTTTATGCAAATTCGTGCGGCCGTCCTGAACCACATTGTCTATTGTTCAAACTTCCAAACCGCAAAACTGGGTTTTGTTCGGGTGGTTTAGGGCGGTTTGGGTTTTCATAGGTTTGACCCACATGTTTGAATATGAGATCACCCCTTACTTCATTGAACACATACAGCAGAACATATTCCCACTGGGACCAGTGACCTTTGAATGTGCATCACCAGTAGAAACAGTCAACAATTTTTATCAGATTTTAATTACTACTATATTTTCACACAGGACATCTGTCATTCAAACTATGGATATACTTCATATTGATGAATTAGGTGACCAAATCGGATAAAATTTGGAATAGAAATAGTAAAGTTATTGTACACACATTAACAATTATTAACAACAACGACAGATATTTTTCCCTTGTTAACAAGGATGACGACTAGAACAACAATGACGAGACAGACATTTTCCTCTCATGTACATTTCCTTTTATGAACATTACAAAATGTAATCTGTAATTAAGATATTGAATAGTACTCACTTGTTTGACAATTAAATCCCTCAAATCCTTCCTTACAGATGCATATATACGAGTCACCACTATTGATACATGTACCTCCATTGCGACAATGTACATATTCACAACTAGTATTGGTAGCTGTAAATCGAATAATACCAGTATTGCATTACCCTTAATGAATTAGCACGTCTGGTGTAAAGTATATACATAGCAGTATTAGTATTACTCACCTAAATGACATGTGTTTCCAGCCCATCCTGTAGGGCAATTACATGCAAATGTATCACCATGGTCAAGACATGTACCACCATTCCTGCACGTACTAACTTCACAATGGGAAGTTTCTTAAAAAATGAATAAACAAGTGTCAATCAAAACTAAGACACACATGAAAAATCATGCATCACTCACAAGATACCACATGAATTAACATTACGCTTATCACAAAATACTGTAAAATCATATATTTTTCACTGGCAATTAATTTCACTATATTAATGCTTTTGAGCAATTTCAATGGGTTTGTAGTTGACAAACATAGAAGAGAAAACATTAACTTCTATTCTTATTTTACATCTTCACATGGATTTTATTTAGTGATTTTACTTATCAGGGAAAATAGCAAAATTAAAACCCAGTGAATAATTAATGTGTTTACAGTATTACATGAGAATGAACAAGTCAATGAAAATGACACAGTCCCCGTTAAATTTTTGAAAGTTCTCTTTGTGCTCGTCATATTAAAACGGAGGGGTTGTCGCGAGCGTGTCCTTAAAACTTGAGTTCCAAGTGGCATATACAACAGATTGTTTATTTACATCAAAACACATGTTCTGTGTAGTAGTAATATGGCCAAAAATAAAAACAGCCGTTATTCGGCCATCTTTGATTTGATTATGAAACACACTGATATGCATGATGTATGTGCCAAATACGAATGAAAATGGTACATAAACTGTGGAGTAGTAAGGCTAAAAAGTCAGATGGCTGTCAATCGGCCATCCTTGATCAGATTTTGAAACAAATTGTCATGGACATGCATCCTAACATGTATAAAGTTTATGTATGTGCCAAATATGAATGAAAACTGACAGAGCACGTCCAAGATATTGCATAAAAAACAAGACATGACATGTCATGTCATAGCCCCCGCTCAGAAAAAATTTAAAAACTTATATTGAACTGGGTTTGTGTCAGAGTGAATTAATTCATTGTGAGCTGTATTAAAATTCCATTATTAATTGTTCAGAATTGATGTGTTACAATTTAAGGGGGATGGGGTAAAAAATTTATTCATTTGGCTTTTCTGAGACAATTTATAACTTGTTAAACATATAATGCAATGTGCACTTGTAAACAATTATTACCTGTCCCTGTACCAACTTTGAACAAAACTGGATGACACATATCTGAGAAAAAGCTTGTTTTTTTTTAGATTTTTAAGGAAAAAATGGCCTCCAAACCTTAACAAGCAGCCTCTCGGCTGAGATAGCTCCGCTGTTATCAATGCACATTTCAATTAAAGAACAGAAGATATCATTAGAAAATGAACAATATGCATAGTATCAATGCAATGGGACTTGCTGTTTTCAACAAGAATTCAAAAATATCATTCTGATCATAAATGATTGTGGTTTCTAACAAGAAGTTGAAAATATCACTTTTTACCAAAAATGACAAAAATATTCACCAAAATTAGAAAATTGAAGATATCATTATGAAATGAACAAATTTGAGAGTGGTCCACATGTAGTACCTATATGTGTAATATCAAAGCAATTGGATTTGTCGTTTTTAACAAGAAGTCGAAAATATCACTTTTTACCAAAAATGACAAAAATATTCACCAAAATTAGAAAATTAAAGATATCATTATGAAATGAACAAATTTGAGAGTGGTCCACATGTAGTACCTATATATGTAATATCAAAGCAATTGGATTTGTCGTTTTTAACAAGAAGTCGAAAATATCACTTTTTACCAAAAATGACAAAAATATTCACCAAAATTAGAAAATTAAAGATATCATTATGAAATGAACAAATTTGAGAGTGGTCCACATATAGTACCTATATATGTAATATCAAAGCAATTGGACTTGTGGTTTTTAACAAGAAGTCGAAAAGTATCACTTTTTACCAAAAATGACAAAGTTATTCACCAAATTTAGAGAATTAAAGATATCATTGCAAAATGAACAAATCTGAGAGAGGTCCACATGTAGTACCTATATATGTAATATCAAAGCAATTGAACTTGTGGTTTTTAACAAGAAGTCGAAAATATCACTTTTTACCAAAAATGACAAAAATATTCACCAAAATTAGAGAATTGAAGATATGATCATGAAATGAACAAATCTGAGAGAGGTCTACCCAAGGTACATATGCACCAAGTATCAAAGCATTCAGACTTGTAGTTTTCAAGAAGAAGTCGAAAATGTAAAACATTGACACGGACGACGGACGACGGACGATGGACACCGGACGACGACGGACAATCACTCATATGATAAGCTCTGCTCGACAAAGTCGACAGCGGAGCTAAAAATGTATTCAATCAAACAGGTCATGAATGACACTGCCTTCACTTGTTGTCATTTGAAAGTTGCAACATATAATTTGTCCAGTTTTTGGCATGGACATAAATTGGCAAACATGATTTCTATGGCATTTTCAAGTTTGTAGCACTCTCCATCCTGGTCTCAGGAAGAACACCAGAGAGTAACAAACAAGTACAACAGGTAAAATGACATGTAAGTATGCAAATCACATCTGCAAATATATTGAAGAGTCAGTGTTGTGTCTGTTTGGATAAACTTCCTTGTACAACTGTATTCCTAATACAAAGACATTGTCAATCACAGAACTGTTCCAGCGAAAAACTTCTGATATTTTAGACAGTAACAGGGCAATGATACTGTTTGTCATACAAGTACTAGCACCAGATGAGGAACTGAGAAACTGCAATGATCCTTGGTGTACATTACCTGTGTCAACAACTTTACTTCCCATGTACTTCATGTACAGATCTACATGTAGTTTGTGGCCCTAAATAAGGACAAGGGTACATCTCATATGACAATGATACAAATAAAGTGCAAGAATCCAGAAAAATATTATCAAGTTTTTATTATCATACATTAATATTAACAAATCGTGTGAAATTGAACTTTTATGTACAGAGCAACACATATTTATGCTTTGGTTGACAGCACTTCTCAAAGTAAGAAAAAAAGAGGACCTACGAAACTTTATACAATTGTCAGACATGCCGCGAATAGTATGCTTTTGTAGTATATGCAGTTCCAGTGGCTTTGCTTTCTGAGAAAAAAATTCTGGCTCTGCACCTGAAAAAAACAAAAAAACATTTAGTCAAAAGTAAGCAGAGGTTGTAGCATACATGTATGTGCTCCCATTAGCTGTTAAATTTAATTAAAAAAGATATTTGTGCATCGTCTTTTCAGTACGAAAACATATTACTTAATATATTTATACCAGCCAGAAAGAAATTGCATTAGAAATATAAATGGACAACAATTGATGCATGTCTAGCAATATACTGTTTGAAAGGCCGCAAGATGAAATGAAATAGCAAACCAATCACTACTCGAGTCGGACTGGCTGGGAAACTGCACAATACATACAAAAATGTATGCAAATGATATATGAGCAGCTCCACCAAATTTAAAAATATTCTTTCCATAGTTATGACTCTAATGTGAATGTGATTTTCCACTCCTTAGCAATACTAGTTTGTGCATTGTATTGTATTGTACTGTATCATACAAGTGTATTGTCATTCTAAATGTGTTTGTAATATTATTTAGCTTTATTTAGCATTCTGTTTAGTTGGTTAACTTTACTGTATCTTAACGTAGTTTATTTTATTCTTATACGACCATAGAACAACTCACTGTAGTTTGTTTTAATGTTGAATAAATATTATAATATTATTATTATTAAAATCAGTCACTGTACAATGATGACGTATTGCGTGAAATTGTTGCAAGGACAATACTTTTCTCGATTTGTGTGCCGTTGTGCGTTGATGAAAAATGCATGGAATGGTCGGCAGTATTGATCAAGTTTGTCTACTAGTGTGACCTTCGTGGCTGGCGAAAAGTAAGATGCCGTATAATCTTTTAAATAAGCGTCAAGGAGGAGTGAAAGGCCTTAATTTGGTTCTACAACGGGCGTCATGAAATGTTGTAAAATTACAGACAATCAAAAAAAACTGTTCACATGACAACAAAAAATATTCACTATATTTAATATGCATTATTTTTTTGTTAGTAGCAAATGATCACGTTACGGTAGCTTACTTGTTTTCGAAGTGTTGCAATTGATGATTAGTACTCAGTAGTGATTATATTAACGTACAAAAAATAAATTTGTTGAATTGTTATGAGTAAGTGTAATTCAACTTAGTTTTATCGTAAGCAAATGATTTCAGTTACATGTTAACGCTCGATGCGATATGATATCCGCCATGTTATCCATGCACAAGAGGCGTGGGTTATTGACCAGATAGGTCAAGTCGCCAATCAGCCAATCAAAGTGCTGGATGGTGCCCATGTGCTCAAATTACCATAAACATTTAAATATGTTAATGACAGTTCAGCGACCTCATGGTGAAAGCCACATGGAAGAGATTTACCGATGTTCTAGTGCGATCTTTTGGCTTTGTTTGTCATGGGAAAAAAGGCATGATTTTTTTTTAATCGGCTTGATTTAGAAAAATAAATATACGTAACGTCCCAAATAAGAACGTATCGGGTGGAATTTTTCTGGGGAAAAAAATAAACGTACCGGTACGTTTATTTGGGACATGTAGCGTTCTGGGCAAGCTCTCCGAGTAGCGACATATTTTTAACTTCGCATATGGCGTGATCAGTGGATTACGTAAATAAACCAACACTTTCAATGAGTACATGCCGACCCAACTAAATTTGTTTATGAACAGCGAGGACACATCTCATAGAACAATAGCTGTGGAAATCATAATGTAAATGTTGTGGAAATCAAGCATGGCGATAATGATTTTGAGCGAGGCAGAGTCTGGCAAGCGTCTCAGAGCAGCATTGCGCCGACACCACGACGATGTTTGAATCCCGTAGAGAGCACTGCAAACTTCTTAAATCACGAGGTAAACTATCAATTAACACAATACATAATCAGTTCCTACAACAATAATAAATATAATTCCCTTTATCATAGTTTGTTTCAATATGAATATGCATTGTCATAATTAATTTTGAATACAAACAAGTTTTGGGGTTGAACCAATAGTGGGGAATCAATCTATCAAATGTCCTTAAAAGATGTAAATATCTTACAAAAACAATGGTGCCTTCTTTGTTTAATTATTTTAAGGGACATAATTTCCAGCTTTATTCAAAGTAATTCAGATATTTTAGTATAAAAACAAACGCCTCATTGCAGAAAAAAAGTACTGCATTTAGACGTGAATAGATTCATAAAACATGCAAGATAACAGAAAATCTTAGCTGGCTTTTGTCCAAGTATTTTGTACAGGTGTCTGTCAAAAACTTATGATTCACTGAGACAAATATGAACTGCCTCATTGTGTGACTACTGTATTATATGAAAAGTAAAAAAAATAAACACCCTTTATGAATAGCTATCATGTTGCAAGCTCTGCTTTAAATAGTTAGTTGGTGTCCAGTGGAGGGAGAAGTCAACAGTACTGTTGCCTCCTGAGAACCTACATCTTCAAATACTGCAATCTTTGTTTGAAGTGAGTTTTTAAACTAGTATTATAAAAACTCTAGCATTCTGTTCTAATAGCTGAAACATATTCCTGTGAGTTTTCATTTGTCGAATAAACTGTTTGTCAAATACAGAATACATATATTTTAGAACAATTTTCTTTTTAAAATGTGGATGAAATGTTTTGCTTTTTATGTATTTTTTATGTATTGTTTTTGATTTGATAACTTTGAACTAAACAGATTTTCTATTAGCTTCAGATCTTGATCAAAGTTTGGCATCCAGTTCATAGCAGTGCTTATATTGATTTTCTGACATCTTGTTTTCTGTAAAGATTTATTGGTAGGTTTGCAAATGTGTATCAGACTGTGCAATCTCTCCATGAGTTGGTTTTGAAACCCAGTAAGGGATTCTGAGATACATTACCAAGGATATTATTACAAGAAAAATGATTTGCTTCATTGAACACATACAACAATGCATATTTCCACTGAGATCAGTGACCTTTGATGTGTATCACCAGTGATCAGTCAAGTAGAAACAGTCAAAATATTTTATCCGATTTTCTCATTTTTTGCATGGTATTTTCATACAGGACATCTCAGGGAAGACTTTATACTGATGAATAAGGTGACCAAGTTTGATGAAGTTTGGAATAGAATTAGTAAAGTTATTATGCACACAATAACAATTATTAACGACGACGACAACGACAACGCCGGACAAAATTTTTCCCTTAATATACCTTTCCCTTCCATCTTTGATGGTACGAGCAAGGTAAAAAGGCAGTTTTTCTGGCGAAACTCTCGCCAGGTTAGCAATAGTTTCTCACGATCACCAAACCTGAGACACAAACGATAATTCAAAGTGTATAAGTACCATAACAAGCACAATTTCTTACCTTTGAAATTGACGAGACACAATTTTGTCCATATAAGTGTTGCGCAAATAAAGATACAATTCCGGGATACAATATCCACATACAAAAATGACTGTGATTTCCACCGAGACGAGAACTGCGTATGCGTCATCAAAACTCGGATTAAACTCTGGTAATTTCGGGAAAAGTTGGATTTTCCAGCAGTTTTGAAGGGAAAATGTTAAAAATCAAAGAAAAACACAGTGAAACTTGAAAGAATCGAAAAAATAACTCGATGTGCATAATAGCACCATCAATTCCTGTCTCTGTACCAACTCTGAACTGAATTGGATCACACATGTGCGAGAAAAAGCTGGTAACGTGAAAATGTGCACACATGGATGCACAGACACGACCCAAATTAATACCCCCCCACCGACGGGGGCTAAAAAACAAGATGCCTGCCAGTCTTTGATCCAATACAAAGTATATCCAAAATACAACATTTTCAAAAAACAAGATGGCTCCCACATAAAGTACTAGGCACATGCAAAGAATGAACGGAATTGGTCCAAAGGATTCTGAGATATGACTCTGGACGGACGCACAGATGGAGACTGAATTATAAGTCCTTGTTTTCGAACTTCGTTCGAACGGGGACTAATAAACCTGTCAATCACAAACAAGCAGCCACTCAGCTGAGATAGCTCCACTGTTAGCAAAACACTTTTTACAAAAATAAAAAAAATATTCATCAAAATTAGAAAATTGAAGACACAAGTCATTTTCAATGACACGTCCCCGTTCCGTTCATATTTGAGTGACATATACATTCAAAGCAGATCATGACCGAAATGCACCTGCATATGTACAACACATTGTGCTAAATCTGAACAAAATCCATCCATGCATGACTGAGATCCGGTTCTGGAATTGTGAAAATACATGATTTTGATGCATTTTCGGCCTTAAAATGGCCATCATTCCGCTATTGTTAAGCAGATCATGAAACAAATGCACATACAGTATCTATTTGTGACATGATGTACCATGTGTGTGTGAAGTTTGAACTTGATCAATCCAGACATGTCTTGGATACGGATCCAGAACTGAATTCTTTAACAAAATGGCCGCCAGTCGGCCATTTCGAACTTGATCCGAAAAAAAAAAAAGACGTGCATCAAGGTCCTATTATGTTTAATGTATGTACCAAATTTGAACAAAATCCATCCATGCATAACTGAGATACAGGTCCGGAATGGTGAAAATGTGCGATTTCAATGCATTTTCGGCCTTTTAGCGGCCCCCATTTGGCTATCGTTAATGAGATCATGAAACAAATGCACATACATATTTGTGACATGATGTACCTTGTGTGTGTGAAGTTTGCACTTGATCAATCCAGACATGTCTCGGATACGGATCCAGAACTGAATTCTTTAAAACAAAATGGCCGCCAGTCGGCTATTTCGAACTTGATCCGAAAAAAAAATGACGTGCATCAAGGTCCTATTATGTTTAATGTATGTACCAAATTTGAATGAAATCCGTCCATGCATAACTGAGATCCGGGTCCGGAATAATGAAAATGTGCGATTTCAATGCATTTTCGGCCTTAAAGCGGCCGCCATTTGGCTATCGTTAATGAGATCATGAAACAAATGCACATACATATTTGTGACATGATGTACCTTGTGTGTGTGAAGTTTGAACTCGATCAATCCAAGCATGTCTCAGATACAGATCCAGAACTGAATTCTTTAAAACAAATGGCCGCCAGGCGGCCATTTCGAACCCGATCCAAAAAAAAAAATGACGTGCATCAAGGTCCTATTATGTTTAATGTATGTACCAAATTTGAACAAAATCCGTCCATGCATAACTGAGATCCGGGTCCGGAATGGTGAAAATGTGCGATTTTGATGCATTTTCGGCCTTAAAATGGCCGCTATTCGGCTATCGTTAATCGGATCATGAAAAAAATGCATGTGCATATGTCCCATATAATGTGTGACGTATGAGTGAAGTTTGAACTTAATCGGTCCATGCATGTTCGAGATACAGGTGATCACGGACGCACGGACGCACGGACGCACGAACGGACGGACGCACACAGGGCAAAACATAAGTCCCCGTTTTCGGACTGCGTCCGAACGGGGACTAATAATGAAATGAACAAATTTGAAATGGGTCTACTTGCAGTACCTATTAAATAAATTAAAGCAATCAGACTTGCGATTTTTGACAAGAAGTCGAAAATATCACTTTTTACCAAAAATGACAAAAATATTCATCAAAATTAGAGAATTAAAAATATCATCAGGAAATGAACAAATCAAATAGAGGTTTACCTAAGGTACCTATATACTAAGTATCAAAGCAATAAGATTTGTAGTTTTCAAGAAGAAGGTCGAAAAATGTAAAAAGTTGACACAGACAACAACAGATGGATGACGAGAGACACCGACGGACAATCACTCATATGATAAGCTCAGCTTGACAAAGTCGACAGATGAGCTAAAAACGCTTGAATATTTGAAGGTCTGCTGAGTATCCAAAAGCACACACATTGTAAGCAATGAAATATCAGTGATTCAAAATAGATACACATACATATAAGGCTGGTAAACTATGAATATAGTTTATACTTACTTGAATTACAAGTCTTGCCTTTCCATTCATTCTGACAAATACATTGGAAATCAGCAACTAAATCAAGACAAGTACCATTGTTTCTGCAGGGATTGTGTTCACACTCATTTTTATCTGCAAACAAGTAATAAATACTCATTCTCAAGACATAAATGTCACGGTTCTCATATTTTCACAAAATATTTATGATTATTATTAATTAGATAGTTACATTTGAGAACAAAAAATTCTGTCTTGATTTTGAATAATATCAGCTAAGGTACATCAAAGAAATGGTTAAGATCACAAGAAAATAAAAACAACCTGGTGACATATTAAATGTGATTTTTTGGGTACACCAGTCTGTAAATGTTTTAAAACTAGCGCCGAAGGCGCATATTAGTTTTTATGTTCATATAAGAGATTGCATACTTACCTTTGGTTAATGAAATTTTAATTTCATAAACAAATGGGATAATTGCCAATTATCATATAATACTGGTTAAATAAAATCGAAATAACAGTGGATAGCTCCCGTAGGGGGCGTCCTTCCCCTGTCATCTGATTTGCATACTTCCAGATCTTTTTGACCACGATATTGATTCGTAGCTATTTATCTGGGGTGGTTTTGGGTGGGAAGGTAAGTATGCAATCTCTTATATAAACATAAAAACTAATATGCGCCTTCGGCGCTAGTTTTAAAAGTTTATTACAGAGTATTGCATACTAACCCCTTTGGTTAATGAAATTTTAATTTCATAAACAAATGGGACAGATTACCAGAGAATATCTCTTGGCAGATAAATACTACCCCACCTGATTATGGAATTGAAAAAATTCCATCCCCCCAACTGTATAACTCCCGCTAACTGAATAATTCTTGCAGTTGCGGAAAGTTACATGCCCTATTGTTTCGTTACAACTTGGCCTGTCACTAGGTAGCCTAACGAGTGTAGGCCCTGTGACTCGGCCGCTAGGTCTTTCAGGTAATAAGAGAGAAAAGTGTTGCTAGTTTTCCAGGACCCGGCTGCTAGCACCTGGGCTAAAGAAGCTCCGCTAGCAAATGCCAGTGTATTACCTATGCCTCTTAAGTCATGCATCTTGGCAGTGACTTTGCCTGCTTCTGTGCTCAAATACTTATCACTATAAGCGTGGTAAACTGTCTCTTTTACCCATCTCGCTAACGTGAATTTCGACGCCGCTGAGCTTTGTTTACCTTTTTGGTAACAAACGAACATCGACCTTTGACCCCTTCTGACCCCGGAAGTACGTTTCTTATAATAAGCTAGCGCACGTACCGGACAAAGAATTCTGTCTTGTTTTTCATTGGAAATATTGCTCAGTGCCAGGATAACGATCGGAGTCGCCGTCTCGTGCAGTTTCTGATTTTTTCCTCTGAATTTTACTGATGTCATTAAAATCGCTTTATCGGGATAAAACACCGTAAAATTGTCTTCAAATGACAGAGCGTGTATTTCGCTAACTCGCCTCCCTGAAGCGAGTGCTAGTAGAAAAACAGTCTTTTTCGTCCAGTCCTGTAGTGACGCCAATTCCTTCGGTTCGTATGGGAATTGTCGTAGCGCTTCAAGGACTACTGACAAGCTCCATGCAGGTGCTTTGTACCTCTCAATGGGGCCCGCCTGTGTAATAAAGCCCTTGAACAGATCGGAGATTGTCGGGTCATCCGAAATGTTTTTGTCTAGGCTTAGTTTGAGTACAGAGTTGATCGCCGATTTATAGTTTTCTACTGTCCCCGGTTTCAACTTTTTTTCGTTGATCAAATAAGAAAAAAACTCCGCTACTTGGGGCAAAGAGGGATAGAGTGGATGTATATCCCCTGCAAGACACCAATTACGAAATTTTTCCCAGTGGTATTGATACAATCCATTTGAGGAATCCCTAAGCCCGGCCGTCGTTGTTTGCGACACTTGGCTTGAAAACCCTTGCGCAATTCTAAATTGCTGGATAGTTTCCACACGTGAAGTTGGTACAGCTCCGGGTTGGTTGGTGTATAACCGCCGGGTTGTGTCAACGTGATTTCTTGTGGCAGGCTTCTCGGATGGTCCGTTAGCAGAGACAGCAGTAACGGAAACCAAGTCTGAGACGGCCAGTTCGGTGCCACTAGAATCATGTGCGAGTTCTCCGATTGTTCCAGTTTTTGTAACGTTCGGTGGATCAATGGAAATGGTGGGAATGCGTAACTGAACATTCCGCCCCACTCCATCTGAAGTGCGTCCCACGTCAGTGACTGTTTGTCCAGATAACGCGTCACAAAAACGGGACGTTTTTTGTTTTCCGGTGTTGCAAACAGATCTACCTGGGGTTCCCCCCACATGTCGAACACTAGGTTTACTGCCGTCTGTGACAGCTCCCATTCTGTGTCGTCGTAGGGTTTCCCCCGGGATAGCGAGTCCGCTACACCGTTTTGGACTCCCGGTATATGTTTGCACATCAGCTCGACTTTGTTTTGTGCACACCACTTTAGCACTGCTACAGCATGGTCGTTTAACGACTGTGATTTCGTTCCCCCTTCCTTGTTGAGGTAAGCTACTACAGTCTGATTGTCGGATCTTATTAACACGGCCCGGTTTTTTACCGCTTTTTTGAAGGATTGCAGGGAGAACTGCATCGCTAGCATTTCCAGTCGGTTTATGTGAAATTTCCTTTGTTTTTCGTTCCACTGACCGTGTGCAATCCCGTCCATGCAGTGCCCTCCCCAGCCCGTCATGGATGCGTCCGTCACCAACGTTACTGTCGGTTTCGCCTTGTCCATGGGAATCCCTGCCGTGAGGTTCTTGAGGTTGCCCCACCACGGAAGTGATTCCAGAAAGGCCGGTGTGAACAGTACCGGTTTTTCGTATTTTATCCCGTCCTTTGATAGTCGCATTTTTAACTGTGCGTCTAACACTAGGCGTTGGATCGGTCTGGACTGTAGCGCCGCTCTCGGTACTAAGCCCCTCATCGAAGTTAACATCCCCACTAGTCGCATTACCTGGCGTAGTGTGGCTTGTTTTTGTTTTAGAAATGATTGTATCATTTTTTGTACATTGTCGATTCTGTGCTGGGCTGGTCGGATCATGCCTTTCTCCGCATCAAGTTCCATGCCCAGAAAGACTATTTTCTGCGTCGGTATTAATTCTGATTTTTCCATATTTATCAGAAAACCTAGCTTTAACAGTAGACTGACAGTCCGCTCGGTTGATTGACAAATCAGGTTCCGATTTTGACTTTTTATCAGCCAGTCGTCTAAGTAGGGGTTGACGTCTGCTGCGTTCTTGTGCAGTAACGCCACCACTGTGCGTAGAACTTTTGTAAACAGAAGTGGGGCTGACGTCAGGCCGAAAGGTAGGACGGTGTACTGATACGTTACACCGTTCACCACGAATCGTAACAAGCGCCTGCTTTCTGTGTGTATTGGTATGTGCAGGTAAGCGTCGGTCAAGTCGAGGGACGTCATCCAGTCCCCTTTTTGAATTGACGCTCTCACTAGTGCCGGAGTTAACATTTTGAACGTTTCTTTCTTCACAAATTTGTTCAACTCCTTTAAATCCAGCACCAGCCTGTACCCACCGTTGGATTTCTTGACGGAAAATAACCTCGAGATGAAAGAATTTTTCGGGTTTTGTACCCGCTGAATTACCTTTTTTTCGAGTAGTATTTCCATGCTTTCTTTCAGTATTGTTGACTGAGTAGAGCCCGGTTTCCCCGAAATACATGTTCTTTTTTTTGCATTTCAGTTCTTTTATCAACGGTATTCGATACCCGTGTGTTATTATCGATATCACATACGGATCGTTTATAGTTTCTTTCCACCGGGGAATACATTTCTGCAGACGCAGTGCCACCGGCGTCGAGGGACTCACCAACCCTCGGTCGCTTGTGGCGGTATACATTGACATCGCCGATTTCTCCATTTCCCCCTGGAGTGAATGCGGCGTTATATCCCCGTTTAACGTCCTTCCCCCCCTTTTTTTCCAACCTGGAGGGGAGTAGGGACTCTGCCTTACGGGTTTCTGTTTTTTCACCGGTCGATGCGTCATTCTCCCTAGGTCCACGCATTCGGCCGGTTGTTTGTTTATACGATCGCCCACCGACCTGAGGTGCGGCCGACCGTGTTTTTGTTGTGCACGATTGAGTTCCCGCCATCCTGGGCACTGAACAAAATCGCTTAATGCACGATGTTTTGCACGACTTGGTTCCCGCCGACCTGGGCACTGAACCGAATCGTTTAATGCAAGTGGTATATGTGTAAGGGGATCTGTGGTTTGATTTGTTTGACAAAAATACTCGGAGACTTGAGTAATATTTGACATGTTTAATCGCACCTTGTTTTGATACATTACCATATTTGCTGACGTATAGTCAGGAAGACTTTTTAGTGTTACCAGTCTGTTTCGAGAATTGTTTATTCTGTCGCTGCTGGTTTTCACTTTTTCCTTTTGCCTGATTCGGGTTTGCCTTTGCGTTTCTCTTGGGCTGACCCGTAGTAGCTTGGTTAACTGGCTTCGCCTTGGTCGCGATGCTCTGTTTGTTATTAGCGGCTTGCTTGGCTTTAAAGGCGCCTTCGATCATCACATGGTTAACTTTTGCCGCTGCTTTCTCATTCAACTTAGAATTCACAGCGCTGAGTTTTCCGTCGAATAATTTGGTCCCTCTGAAATCGATCGTCGCCAATTCGTTCTTGATTTCAGCGTTGGCGGCTGTCTTTAGCATAGCGGACCAAACTGCTGCATGGCGAGAGTGTTGAATAGTCGCTCGTAACTGGAGGTGACTCTGTATTATGTCAGCGTCGACGACGTTAGTCGCGACCAACAGCGGCTCTAATGTGCTAAACAGTTCATCCTTGGTGATGTTGCCTGTTTTGAATTTCGCTAACTGAATTTGTGTAGTAGTAGTGAAAAATTCTCTATGGCTTAATGCAAGAGAAGTGTCCCAAACGTTGTTTTCCAATCTACATAGCGTTGACTGGGACAGGCAATACGGGATGTAAACTTGTGGTTTGCCGAGTGGATGTTTCGTTATACTTCCTTCGGCGACCATTTCCCGGACGCATGGCTCCAGTTCTGGTGGTTGTACGCCGAGAGGTCGTTCGTGCAGGCTGGCGTCGGTACCGACCGGTGTTTTCCACTCATCAGCGGGCGGTATGACTTTTTGGTAGCGTCTGCTCCAATCGTCCCGGTTAGTCCCCAAGAAGTCGTCCTTGGTGGCTGTAGCGGTTTTCTCGGTAACTTCACGATCCCATTTGCCTCCTCCGATCACGCGTTGTGTTATAGCAGCGCCCTGTGTCAGTCGGGGAGACCATGGTAGCATTGCTGAAGTCGCAAAAGTGTCCTTTTTCGGCAGTGTAGACAAACCGATCGAGAAACGCGGGGCGTCCGCCATCGGTGGAATCGGTAGAGGTAAGATTTTCTTGACCATAACCGCACCTTTCGTGATAGCATCGGAGCGGATTTTGAATTCGGGGTCCTCCTTGTCGGTACCACTCGCTGTTGTGGTTTTCGACGAGCCGGCCTCCCCCGCGTTGCTTGTAGCATCTTCAGTAGAAAAAATCACGCCTGCCTCAGCCAGTGCGTCTTCAACATTTTCTCGCACCACTGTTGTGTAGGATTTTTTCTTTTCCGCCTGGAGAGCGCTGACACTCCATGCTTTTGGTGGTACCTCTTCGTCTACTGGGTTTTCCAAAACTTTAATTTTTCTGGTCAGTAGATCCACCTTGTTCTGTAAATGAGCTATAACACTTTGCTCATTGTCAGTCTCCTTTGGACGTTTTTGGCTGGGTTTGTCTGCCAATAGTTCGTCCTCAGCGTTGGTAGGTACCGATGAAACCGAAGACTCCTCCAAATGACGTTTTTTGGATTTCTTCTTTCCTGATTTTCCCGTTGACTTGCGTAGGCGGGAATCCCAGTTCCAAGTTTCTATCGGCCAGGCGAGGCAAACACCGCAGTTGATGTGCCCATTACATTTTCTGCCACATGGAATGCAAATACGGTGATCATCGTAAGTGAGCATCGATATATGGCACTCTTCACACTTTCGTCCGAAAGTGTTTGAATCCGAAGTGCTGGGATGAACGGTGTTCAACTCTCCGGTATCCATATTTTCCGCCATCTTGAAACTGAAGGCGGGCTTTTGAGTTTCGTTACTAAAACTGCAATTTTTTACTCAAGGTGACTAAGTACGAAGTTCTTGATGTCCACAAGAGCTTCCTGACACACTAATAGTTCGGTGGCTGTGTTGATGGGTGGTAACAATGTATTTCCACCGCAAAAACAATGATATTTTGGCAAGCCCAAATTTCAACCGTGAATCAATCTCGTGGTTAAAAATGGAAGTATGCAAATCAGATGACAGGGGAAGGACGCCCCCTACGGGAGCTATCCACTGTTATTTCGATTTTATTTAACCAGTATTATATGATAATTGGCATTTATCCCATTTGTTTATGAAATTAAAATTTCATTAACCAAAGGGGTTAGTATGCAATACTCTGTAATAAACTCAATGGAACTAAAAACAAATCAATCGCATATGTAACCCACTGTGATGACATCACTTTATGCCAATTTTGAACAAAATTGGTACAGGCATATCTGAGAAAAGATGTACACTACAGTCACACACAGACAAAAGTGAACTCAAAACACTAGTTTTTATAAAGTTGTTATTGTATGATTCCATTTAGTACCTCATTAACATAAATGGATAAATAAAAGGAAGGAAACGTAGACTAGGAGATGGTTGTATACATACCAATAGTACAGTATGTTCCTTGCCATCCTTCAGCACATATACATGTATATGAATTAAGCCCATCAACACAGGTAGACAAATTATCGCACTCGTTATGTTCACAATCATTTATATCTATAAAACAAAACAAATTATTACAATATTATTAATTTTTAGCTGTACATTGTCTATATTCCTTATAAAAATTCTAATGATCACTTACTTTCATGGCAGTAAGCTCCTGTATAGCCTGCATCACAAACACATGTATATCTTCCTTCACCTTGACTAATACATGTACCATGTTGACCGCACACAGTTGATGGAATCAATTTCACACCACCTATGCTAGCATTCGATGCCACTGATATTGTACATTGATCCACTGGTGTTTCTAATCAAAACAAGTGACAAACATTTATTCATACTTTACATTGACTATACATACATACTATACATGTGCAGAATGTATTGTGTATGTTGTTTGTGACATCATAGATTATTGTGTATGTTGTTTGTGACATCATAGATTATTGTGTATGTTGTTTGTAAGACCATATATTATTGTGTATGTTGTTTGTGACATCATAGATTGTGTATGTTGTTTGTAAGACCATATATTGTTGTGTATGTTGTTTGTGACATCATAGATTATTGTGTATGTTGTTTGTGACATCATAGATTATTGTGTATGTTGTTTGTGACATCATAGATTATTGTTGGCGATCCGCTCCGCTAGGATTGCCCTTATAATCACTTTTGTCGTTTTGTGTGTGTGTCTGTGTGTGTACATTTCCAGTGTTTTCACGTATGATTGGTCCACCGTTGCCATAGCAACAGCCAAAAAACTGATTTTTGGATAGCTTCGCGCCAAATGTATCTCCTCCTACAAATTTTGGATAAAACACTTCAGACATAGCTCATTCTACTCAGCTTGAGTGTGGGCACAAAGTTACTATTTGAATTTTTGATATCTGTTTTCATTACCGAGAAATTTGACCCCAAAGTTGGGGTAACTTTTCACCAACAACGGCTTTTAACTCCTCTGTGATTTGTTCTGCTCGGCTGGTTTTGTGCATACTTCACAGGTAGGCTGTGCCGTCACTAATTGGATAACAATCCTGGCCCACCACTGTCATTGCAACATCCAAAAACTGATTTTTGAATACTTTCGCCCCAAATGTATTACCTCCTACCAGTTTTGTACACAATCAGCTGGCATCGGTGTCGCTGGGTGTATATGATAAAGGGAAGTTGTGCAACCAAATTTGCCGAGTTTGCAGTTTTTCGCCAATAAAAAAATAACTAAGGCAACAACTCACGGTTTTTCAGCATTTTTGTAATAAAGACATTATTCTTCATCACTAATCCGCCCAAAACAGAAACATTTCTACTAATTCTTGTGTTTTTTCGTCGTTTTTCGAAAAATCTGCGATTAGGCTGCAAAAGTAGAACATTCCGGAGGGGGCGAAACAGAAGAGCCAAATTTAACGTGTAAAAATAGAACGCGTATTTTGACCTCTATGCGGTCGTTGCCAAAGAGCCCTGCGTCCATCGCGTGGTGATGCTCTTCCGTTTCACCAGTTGCGTTTTTTTGACTAAAATTTGGGCAGTACTGTCAGTCACGAAAATTGATGAATAAATTAATACACATAAAATATGAATCACGGGCTAATTCAATGGTCACCGAACACTCCACTACTAAACAATCTGTGGCAAGATAGTAGCGTACTGTATATTTGACCCAGATTTGACAAGCGTGGTACAGTTTTTTGCGCGTGTCCGTAATAACGCGCACAAAGGATTGTGGGACAGAGTCCTTTATTTGCTGGCATTCTTGACTTTTGACTGCAGTTCTTTTTTATATTTTAGAGTAAATGCTTCTGATATGCTCTTAGGTTTCTTAATATCCGTCTGAAATTCTGGACTGTGGTCACATTTTTCGATTAGGAGTTGTATATTTAAATAACTCACCGTGACTAGTGTTTTGCACTAGTCACTGTGGTCCTAGTAATAAACTAAGTGACTTCTAAAGACTGAGTGGTGTTTGCGAACTTCGTATTAGTTATAAACCGACGTTAGCTTCAAGTTTATGTCACACCATGGAAACAACCAAAAACATGTTGCTTGTTTTTGAGCGGAGCGGATCGCCAACCAGCCTACCGGCTTATGTATGTTGTCTGTGACATCATAGATTATTGTGTATGTTGTTTGTAACATCAGAGATTATTGTGTATGTTGTTTATGACATAATATATTATTGTGTATGTTGTTTGTGACATCATAGATTCCTGCGTATGTTGTGTGAGATTAGAGATTAAAATTGTCGATGTCATCTCGTGATTGTAAGCCAAGAATTCTAATGAGGATCAAATCTGAGAAGTGGTTGCACACTAAATAAGTATAAGAACAAACCAACACAAAGTGAAACCAAAATATTTGTTTGAATCAAAACAAAATGAATTGGTTCGCATCATCATACAGTACAGTTCTCGCGGAAGCTTTGGCTTCACTTCAGCTTCACCTTCGCTTCAGCATCGCATCATTATGGCATTGTTATGGCTTCAGCATCGCTTCAATGTCGCGACATTAAAAAGTTAGGCGGTTATCGCTTCGCTTCATTGTGGCGTCATTATGGCGACAATGTGGCATCAGCATCGCTTCATCAAACAAAGAAGTACTCTACTCATTTCCCCCAAACCTCTTGACCGCTTCCGTTTTTGACCGGTCAATTTCCGTTTTATTTTCGACCGTGCAACAATTCGGACTACTAAAAATTTTCTGGTTTTCATAGATCACGGTTACTAGTTACTAGTTTAGTAACCGTGCATAGATGTTGAACAACCGTCAAAAGTTCAAATACTTTTTGTTTTAACTATCTATAATTATATGCACGCAATCTGACCCTTTAACCTAGATTTGGCTGGGATTGAATATTTTATTTTAGACAATATTCCGACGTGACGCACTGCTACAAAATGTATTCAACAGAAGTACAACATGGTTGTCTGGGTTTCTTTTCCTGATTGTGTTGAGTTTACGATTTGTATAATTATTGTTGTTTCCCCCCAAGCAGAAGACAAGCCGAAGGACCATGAAGCTAAATAGAATTCCCACGCATGGACGTGGACTGAGTTAAAGAAAATATTTCTAAGGCTAAAATAAAAATGACCTACTATTACACCTCTTTGTGTATTTGTCAATTTTGTATATATTTGGTATGACCGTATGATCGTAAATACCTCTAGAAAAATCTCGTCTTTCGTTAATAATTTCATTTGTTTGAAATGTCTACCGACCGTAATTTGTTTCTCCAAACGGTCCCGACGTCCGTCATTCAACACAATCAGCATTTATTTATCGCAATTCATGGGGATCATGTCCCGTAATTTGCGGGCTGTAAAACCAAATAATTAAACAAGTACTATTTATTGTATTTTTGTTTTACCTCGCGAAACTACAACAGAGCGTAGAGTTGTCGCGGTTAAATAGTCGCCTAGAAATCGATGGAACTTCAACTACTAGTATCCATTTCTCACCTTGAAATAAAAAAAATCGAAGAGCATCGGGGGATATATTATTAACCAGTCTTACGAATCGCTAGCTTTATTTTATTCGAATTTATAAAATTCACGAGTTTTCGACATTTGTTGGCAACTTCCGCGCTAAAATGGTTGAAAATGTGGGTGTGGTTTTCTCGCAAAGTCCTGTTGATAATACGGACTAATATGGTTCTGTGACCCAGGTCGTGCTCCGATCAGGTGACTCTCAGCCAATCAATGATGTTGTAACAAAACATATTTAACGCAAATTGAAGGGTCGTCGTACCATCCAATCTCCATCGTCGATTCACAAAGTTTTTTTTTGTGCTGTGACAGGCTTCGCAATTATTCACTGGAAAACATCGGTATATTTTGACAAATGGATGGGATTTTACCTCAGTTCAAAAAAAAGAAAAAGAAAAAGAAAAAAAAACAGGGCTGAGATACAAATCAGTTTTGAAAGTTGGGAAATAAGGTAAACCAGACTGGGGTCGATGATTTTCAGTATCGAAGGACTTCCGTGTGAATCATGATTTTCAAATTGTTCATCGGCTGGTGACCAAATATTTACGCCACACGAAATGGACACGTTTTTTTTTTCTGAAGCCCAATAAATTATTTCTGCATGTCAAGTGCTATTCGATTTTTTACAGGGCATGTGGCTCGTTTTCATTCGAAAATATGTTTGTGAGAATACTTTTAAAGTACGTATAGATCGAGCTCAGATCACTGATCGTGACTCAATTTTGAGAATTGGTTGTCAAATTTTACCAGACTGACGCCACCACAACCATCCAATCATATGTTGGAAATGTACGCACTTGTTTTGGAACTTTGTATCAAGATGACTGGCGACGACGCCGACGCACCAGGCGGCGTACGCGTGTGTTGCTTGTTTTAGTAGTCCGGGCATGGGGTAGGACTCGGCTAAAACTAAACGAAACACAGAAAAATACCACCGAAATGAGGAATCTGAATCTGCTCTTCTAGCAGCAAATAAAATGAGCGAAAAAAGGTAAATTTTATAACAAGAACAGTTTCACTTCGTATACAGCAAATTGTGTTGTATCAGAACGACGATTGCATCGTGTGATTTGAATTTATCACGATTTTCCTTCCAGTCAATATGAAACTTGTCACCTTGCCGATTGTAATGTACTTCGCAAAGTTTTTGGTGCCCAATACTCGCAACACTAAAATAATTAAACAAGATATCTTTTTAAAATGTCATAAATACTCTTGATCATATTATTTTATTCGCCTTGAATTTCAAATCGATTACATATCGAACTTCTGTACATGTTTTTGTCTACTGCCATTCTGCGTGCAAATAATGAGGTCATACTCATGTCACAATAAATTGAAGCTGATGCCATGTTGATGCCATGAGACTGCGAAGCTGAGGCCACGATGATGCCACAAAATAGCGAGGCGAACACAGCTTCAATTTTCAATGACGCGAAGCTGATGCCACAATGATGCGATGCTGAGGCGACAATGAAGCCATGCGTAGGCGACAATGATGCCACAAAAGCCAAAGCTTCCGCGAGAACTGTACTGTAAGTACAAATGAAATGCATTTATCTGTGTGAGAAAAGTACATGAAGGCTATGTCTGTAACAAATGTTCTCAACATTTTCAGCTCATATATGACAAATACATGTATGCAGCTTTCTTATACCATATATAGCTATATCAAACTTACCACATGATGGTGATGAACACACCGGTTTTAATTGACTGCAATTCTTTCCTTGATAGTTTTCTGTACATGCACAATAATAGTCACCAGATACAACATAACAACTGGCACCATTCATACAAGGATTTGGGTCACAAAAGTTGATGTCAATCTGTAAAAGTCACATTGGTGTATTTTTAGTACCAATAACTCTCTATTAAACTTATGAATAGAGGAGTTTCATGCTCCCTGGTTATTTACCAGGTGCGCAAGGGGGGGGGGGGGGTCACTCAAAGTTGATTCACTTCAATTCAGTTGATTCAAGTCAGCGAGAATATACAGTGTACATATTTCACTACATGATTACGTATTTTAGGCATCCAAATTAATTTTGAATGTTTAAACAATTGTAATATACAGAATATTACTTGTAAGATACCTCAATGAGACAACAGTCAAACATGACAACTTGCAAAATACTAAGACAAACAGTCCCATGAATGATTGGTTGAAACTGAGCTCACAAAAAACCGTAAACTCGTCTAACAGGCAGTTAATGAGATGAAAACATAGAAGCAGCAAATGTGAGAGATTAGATCACCAGGAAATGGTATACATACCTGGCACTGATGACCTGAGTAACCTCTAGGGCAAATACAATAATAACTATTAACTCGATCTTCACACATTGCACCATTATGACAAGGATTGCTTGCACACTCATTCACATTAATCTCGCAATCTGTACCAGTAAATCCAGCTAAACAAGCACATAGGTAGTCGTTCACAAGGTCCTAATAATAACAAGCCATGTATATAGATATATAGTTTTGTCTATAGTAATATAGCTGGAATATAACCATGTCAGGAATATTATTATGATTTTTTAACATTAATATGATTGACATTTGTATCTGATCGTCAAACAAGTACTTGTCCATATTGGGAGTTATTGCTCTGGAACAGCATTAATTAAAACAAAATCAGCCATTATGAATACATGTATATATCTATAACATGATGTATAATGAATATATAAAATTTGAACATAATCAGTCTAATGTATGTTATAAGTTTGAATGAAATCCAACCAGAAATGCTTGATATATAATGATTTTTTTAGCACAAAAATGGCCACCAATCGGCTACTTTGAATTGGATCTTCAAAACAATATATCTGTATATCTATGACATATCGTAATATATATGGTCAGAAATTAAACAGGATATGCCGTTCATTGGTTTTTTGTATCCAAACAAAATTTCCTTTGTCCAGGCTCATGTACAGAGATATGAAACACAAAACAAAACATCATGGACATGTATCTCAACATGTATAATGTTTGTATCAACTTTGAAAACCAATAAATCCTGTCCAAGATACCCCATTTTCAAAAAACCAAGATGAATGACCACCAGTTGATCATCTTTGATTTGATTATGAAACAAACTGACATGGACATGCATTCCAACATGTATGATGTATGTGCCAAATATGAAAGAAAATGTCTATGAGCCTTAGATGTAGTAGTATGGTCGAAAGGCAAGATGGCTGCCAGTCTGCCATCTATGATCTGATTGTAAAACAAGCAGCCAGTCGGCTGAGATAACTCCGCTGTTAGCAATGTACATTTCAATAAAAGAACAGAAGATATCATTAGAAAATGAACAATATGTATAGTATCAAAGCAATGGGACTTGCTGTTTTCAACAAGAATTCAAAAATATCACTTTTTACCAAAAATGACAAAAATATTAAGCAAAATTAGAGAATTGAAGATATCATCATGAAATGAATAAATCTGTAAGTGGTCCACATGTAGTACCTATATATGTAACATCAAAGCAATTGGACTTACGGTTTTTAACAAGAAGTCGAAAATATCACTTTTTACCAAAAATGCCAAAAATTTTCACCAAAATTAGAGAATTAAAGATATCATTACAAAATGAAAAAATCTGAGAGAGGTCCACATGTAGTACCTATATATGTAATATCAAAGTAATTGGACTTGCGGTTTTTAATAAGAAGTTGAAAATATCACTTTTTAGCAAAAATGAAAAAAATATTCACCAAAATTAGAGAATTGAAGATATCATCATGAAATGAACAAATCTGAGAGAGGTCTACCCAAGGTACATATACACCAAGTATCAAAGCATTCAGGCTTGTTGTTTTCAAGAAGAAGTCGAATCAAAGAAAGCTTAGAAAGAACTCCCGTGTGCTGAGAGTATTGGAGACACATTAAAAATTAATTCAAAATTACTTGAACTTGAGATGTTGATGGAAACGCAGAAAATTAATTATACAAATAAGGTAACGAACAGATTTAAGTGTAAAACTAATAAGGTCTGCACAATGTACCAAGTTTCATTGAAATGTGATTAGAACCAAAAAAATATTAATTATTATGCTAATTAGAGAATTAATATGAACAGAATTTAACCCAAAATTAATCAGGCTGTCTATTGTCCTAGACCATTTATGTACCAAGTTTTATTCAAATGTGATGATCAATACTTGAGATATACAGTATTAATTAATTATGTTAATTAGGTGATTAAGAAGCATAAATTTTTACCAAAAACTGATATGGTGTATAGTCCTAGGTTCATTGAAATGTGACATGTACTCTTGAAAAGTTTCGTTAAAATCCAATGAGTGGTTTTTAGACATCAGTGCAACAGCCATAGAACAGCAAAAAATTAACTAATTATGCAAATTAGGTAATTAATAGGCACAATTATTTATCCAAAAATTAATCAGGTCTCTGCGTAGTCCTAGAATATCTATGTCGCAAGTCTAATTGAAATGTGATGATTAGTACTTGAGATATCAGGTGAAAAGCTGAAAATTAACTAATTATGCTAATAAGGTGATTAATATGCACAAATATTTACCCAAAACTAATTAGGTCTCTGCACAGTCCTCAAGTAACTATGTACCAAGTTTCATTGAAACGTGATCATTATTACTTGAAATATCAACCCCTGAAAATTAATTAATTATGCAAATTAGGTAATTAATATGTACTCATATTACCCTAAAAACTATCAGGTCTGTGCAGTGTCATATGACATCTATGTACCAAGTTTTATTGAAATGTTATGATTAGTACGAAAATTGATTAAACATTATATAAATTAGGTAATTAATAATATTAACAGATTTTTACCCCAAACTAATCAAATCTGCGCATTAGTTCAGAGCATCCATGTGCCAAGTTTCATTGAAATCCAATGAGTGGTTCTTCAAAAATCAGTGGAACAGTCATAGAACAGCTTAAAATCAGTTAATTATCATGCAAATTAGGTAATTAATATTCATAGGGATTTACCCAAAACTAATCAAACCTGCATATTGGTTCAGAACATCCATGTGCCAAGTTTCATCAAAATCCAATGAGTGGTTCTTCAGATATCAGTGGAACAGTCTTGGAACAGCTAAAATCAGCTAATTATCATGCAAATTAGGTAATTAATATTCATAGATTTTTACCAAAACCTAATCAGCTCTGCGCATTATCCCAGAGCATCTATGTACCAAGTTTCACCAAAATTTGATTAGTGGTTCTTGAGATAACGGTGGAACAAAACAAGCAGCCTATCGGCTGAGATAGCTCCGCTGTTAGCAATGCACATTTCAATTAAAGAACTGAAGATATCATTAGAAAATGAACAATATGAATAGTATCAAAGCAATCGGACTTACAGTTTTTAACAAGAAGTCGAAAATATCACTTTTTACCAAAAATTACAAAAATATTCACCAAAATAAATTAATTAGAGAATTGAAGACATCATCACAAAACGAACAAATCTGAGAGAGGTCCACATGTAGTACCTATATATGTAATATCAAAGCAATCGGACTTACAGTTTTCAACAAGAAGTCGAAAATATCACTTTTTACCAAAAATGACAAAAATATTCACCAAAATTAGAGAATTGAAGATATCATCACAAAATGAACAAATCTGAGAGAGGTTCACATGTAGTACCTATATATGTAATATCAAAGCAATCGGACTTGCAGTTTTTAACAAGAAGTCAAAAATATCACTTTTTACCAAAAATGACAAAAATATTCACCAAAATTAGAGAATTGAAGATATCATCACGAAATAAACAAATCTGAGAGAGGTCCACATGTAGTACCTATATATGTAGTATCAAAGCAATTGGACTTGCGGTTTTTAACAAGAAGTCGAAAATATCACTTTTCACCCAAAAATGACAAAAATATTCACCAAAAATAGAGAATTAAAGATATCATTACAAAATGAACAAATCTGAGAGAGGTCTACATGTAGTACCTATATATGTAATATCAAAGCATTTGCACTTGCGGTTTTTTACAAGAAGTCGAAAATATCAGTTTTTACCAAAAATGACAAAAATATTCACCAAAATTAGAGAATTAAAGATATCATTACAAAATGAACAAATCTGAGAGAGGTCCACATGTAGTACCTATATATGTAATATCAAAGCAATTGCACTTGTGGTTTTTAACAAGAAGTCGAAAATATCAGTTTTTACCAAAAATGACAAAAATATTCACCAAAATTAGAGAATTAAAGATATCATTACAAAATGAACAAATCTGAGAGAGGTCCACATGTAGTACCTATATATGTAATATCAAAGCAATTGCACTTGCGGTTTTTAACAAGAAGTCGAAAATATCAGTTTTTACCAAAAATGACAAAAATATTCACCAAAATTAGAGAATTGAAGATATCATCACGAAATGAACAAATCTGAGAGAGGTCCACATGTAGTACCTATATATGTAATATCAAAGCAATTGCACTTGCGGTTTTTAACAAGAAGTCGAAAATATCAGTTTTTACCAAAAATGACAAAAATATTCACCAAAATTAGAGAATTAAAGATATCAACATGAAATGAACAAACCTAAGAGAGGTCTACCCAAGGTACATATACACCAAGTATCAAAGCATTTAGGCTTGTAGTTTTCAAGAAGAAGTCGAAAAAGTAAAACATTGACACGGACGACGGACGACGACGACGGACGACGGACGACGACGACGGACGACGACGGACAATCACTCATATGATAAGCTCCACTCGACAAAGTCGACAGCGGAGCTAAAAAGTGACATACATACAGACATACATACATACATACAGACATACATACATACAGACATACAGACAGGGTAACTGCAAAGACTCCCCTTTGTGCTTCGCACACGGGAGTCAAAAAGTAAAAACCTTGACACGGATGACGGACGACGACAGACAATCACTCATATGATAAGCTCCGCTCGACAAAGTCAACAGCGGAGCTAAACAATTTTTATGGACACGTAAACCAATGCATGTGCACATGTCCAAGATAAAGTACTTAGCACATGCGAAGAATTAACAGATTTGGTCCACTGGGTGATGAAATACGACTCCAGATGAACCGACTGAGACTGAACTTCGTTCGAACAGGGACTAAAAAATGCACCTGCATTTGGTGATTATTTTAGATTTCAACACACTGACATATGTCACACTCATGCAGGCAAGAAAACACACTGACATATGTCACACTCCTGCAGGCAAGAAAACACACTGACATATGTCACACCTACTGAAGGCAAGAAAACACTGACATACATGTATGTCACACCCCCTGCAGGCAAGAAAACATGCTGACATATGTCACACCCCCTGCAGGCAAGAAAACATGCTGACATATGTCACACCCCCTGCAGGCAAGAAAACATGCTGACATATGTCACACCCCCTACAGGCAAGAAAACATGCTGATATATGTCACACCCCCTGCAGGCAAGAAAACACACTGACATATGTCACACCCCCTGCAGGCAAGAAAACATGCTGACATATGTCACACCCCTTACAGGCAAGAAAACATGCTGATATATGTCACACCCCCTGCAGGCAAGAAAACAGACTGACATATGTCACACCTCCTGCAGGCAAGAAAACACACTGACATATGTCACACTCCTGCAGACAAGAAAACACGCTGACATATGTCACACCCCATGCAGGCAAGAAAACATGTTGACATATGTCACACCCCCTACAGGCAAGAAAACACGCTGACATATGTCACACCCCCTGCAGGCAAGAAAACACACTGACATATGTCACACCCCCTGCAGACAAAAAAAACACGCTGACATATGTCACACCCACTGCAAGCAAGAAAACACACCGACATATGTCACACCTCCTGCAGGCAAGAAAACACGCTGACATATGTCACACCCCCTACAGGCAAGAAAACATGCTGATATATGTCACACCCCCTGCAGGCAAGAAAACACGCTGACATATGTCACACCTACTGCAGGCAAGAAAACACACTGACATATGTCACACCTACTGCAGGCAAGAAAACACGCTGACATATGTCACACCTGCAGGCAAGAAAACACGCTGACATATGTCACACCCCCTACAGGCAAGAAAACTTGCTGATATATGTCACACCCCCTGCTGGCAAGAATCTCTACAATGTGTTATTGTGATAATAAAAATAATTGTTGTTTTTTTAAGAACATGAATAATAATAGCATACAAGTGGAAATTATTTGATCTACCATTGGAAGGTTGGGAGAGAAATCCCCACACCAAACACTGTGTAATTATGGTAATTAGACTGAAAAATAATTCAATTTCATGATATTTCATATTCGAACACATAAAAGGCACTCTAATGAGTTATAAAACTTGTATTGTGTAATACATTTGGTTCATTTGTTATTTTGTAAATTAAGGCACTGAAAATGTTGTACTCATTGTATATTAATGTGTGAAGACAATAATCAGACTAAAAAGGTACAAATAGTGACTTACTAAACAAGTAGCGCCATTCTGACATTGTCCATTGCAATCATTCGCATCTGAAAAGAAGACAAAAATAAGAGTAATCATCACAATGAACTGACACAAAGCATCTACTTCAAAACCATAATTTAACATTTTTTTTGATAATAGACTAATATACTGTATGTGCAAAATTACCAATGTGACCAAAATTAGCCAGCCAATTTTTTAAGATTATTTTTTGAAAAAAATAAGTACCAGACTACTGACTTCGCTAATATTTATCCTCTCAAAGTTTACTAAACATCACTTCAAATGAAGATTTCAGTAAACTTATTAAACCTTTATATGTTTTCTGATACAATATAATAATAATAAGTTCTGACTTTAAATTCAGAAAGGAAAATCATTTTGGTTCTGTGACATAATGATAAAAGCAAATCAAGGAAAGTATTTTATAAGACGTATGTACAAAGCACAACAGTGTTCCAGCTGAGTGTTTCAGCATAGAGCAATAAGCATTCATGTTTAGGAACCATGGCTTTTAACACACACACCAATAAGCCATATTCTGCTGATTGCGAGATCTCACGTGGGAAAGCTTTACGTTCTTAGCAACTAGTTTTGATCACGTGACACAGGTCAAGCTTTCCCATAGTGACGGTGACAGCGCCATTGTTCACTCTGTTGTATTCCGTTCACACAACAATATCGACTGTACAAAAGCACTATAATGGGAGTTAAACGGTGCTCTTACAGTGATTGCAAGAGTGATTCTCGATTTCATCTAAAGTATTATTGAATGATGTGTTTTTTACACGTTTGCCGGAAACAAAAATACAACCTGAGAAATGAGATTGGTACCTGTTTTCATGCTGATGACTTTGATGATGCCGGATCATGCATGACATTTACATAAAAAGCAATTTCTGCCATAATGTATTCTTGTATGATATGACCTGCAACGTCATTTGACCAAATGTGTCAAGTCTGTTATTAAACAATCAGAATGCTGTATTGTACTGACACCATTTTTCGAAAATGCAATGCGGAAGTGAATTGTTGATGTTGTAGTACTATCTGTTGGAATTGATTTTGGCAAATAAACGGCATGATTTTTTTCTAAAACTGGTAACTAGCAATTTTTGACAGGTAAACTGAATATGGCATGAAGTATTTACCACATTTCACTTTTATTAACAAGTCATTTTTTTTTTAATCTCATTTACAAGGATTTCCTCATAAAGTAACATGTTATCATTATATCAAGAAAAAATAAAAATTTCTTTTGTCCAGGTTGTATAACGGATTATATAATTTATATATCATGGGTATTTTTGTAAAGTGTACCTTTATGTACTACCGACAAAATATGTACACCATTAAAATGATAAAAACTTCAAATGCAACCATAGTACACACAGAGTAAACAACATAGTTGAACTCTGGTGACCTTGCCCTTTGTTATATAATATAATTCCCTTTAACATAGTTTGTTTCAATATAAATATACATTGTCATAATTAATTTTGAATACAAAAAAGTTTTGGGGTTGAACTAACAGTGGGGAATCAGTCTACCGAATGTCCTTTAAAGATGTAAATATCTTACAAAAACATTGGTGCCTTATTTGTTTAATTATTTTAAGAGACATAATTTCCAGCTTTATTCAAAGTAATTCAGATATTTTAGTATAAAAACAAATGCCCCATTGCAAAAAAAAGTGCTGTATTTAGACGTGAATAGATTCATAAAACATGCAAGATAACAGAAAATTTTAGCTGGCTTTAGTCCAAGTATTTTGTACATTTGTTATTGCTCAATCACTTGACCCTGTATGGCACAAGATTGCAAGCTTCTATCATAAAATTGGGTTATTTATTTGATGCAACGAAACATGCATTCACAGCAGACGGAAATTCATTTGAGATATTACTGGATTTTTGTATTCAGTTTTCCATTTCAACCACCATCATCACTTAGTAAGCTGTGATCGCGCATTGGGATACAGACTGTGCATAAATGCGCAGTGTAGTGTCATCAGAAGACCGATTGTTTGAGAATATTTTGCACCATTACGCCATTTCAAATATTATATTAATTCACAGACAACAAAATAAAGATTTTCAATAACATACAAGTTGTTCCACAGTTGACAAAATCTTCATTATAACTAACAGTTTAATGCTCACAACATAGAAATACAAAATAAGTATTTTGTACAGGTGTCTGTCAAAAATTAATGATTCACTGAGACAAATATGAACTGCCTCATTGTGTGACTACTGTATTATATGAAAAGTAAAAAAAAACACACCCTTTATGAATAGCTATCATGTTGCAAGCTCTGCTTTAAATAGTTAGTTGGTGTCCAGTGGAGGGAGAAGTCAACAGTACTGTTGCCTCCTGAGAACCTACATCTTCAAACACTGCAATCTTTGTTTGAAGTGAGTTTTTAAACTAGTATTATAAAAACTCTAGCATTCTGTTCTAATAGCTGAAACATATTCCTGTGAGTTTTCATTTGTCGAATAAACTGTTTGTCAAATACAGAATACATATATTTTAGAACAATTTTCTTTTTAAAATGTGGATGAAATCTTTTGCTTTTTATGTATTTTTTATGTATTGTTTTTGATTTGATAACTTTGAACTAAACAGATTTTCTATTAGCTTCAGATCTTGATCAAAGTTTGGCACCCAGTTCATAGCAGTGCTTATATTGATTTTCTGACATCTTGTTTTCTGTAAAGATTTATTGGTAGGTTTGCAAATGTGTATCAGACTGTGCAATCTCTCCATGAGTTGGTTTTGAAACCCAGTAAGGGATTCTGAGATACATTACCAAGGATATTATTACAAGAAAAATGATTTGCTTCATTGAACACATACAACAATGCATATTTCCACTGAGATCAGTGACCTTTGATGTGTATCACCAGTGACCAGACAAGTAGAAACAGTCGAAATATTTTATCAGTTTTTCTCAATTTTTGCATGATATTTTCATACAGGACATCTGTTGTTCAATCTCAGGGAAGACTTTATACTGATGAACAAGGTGACCAAGTTTGATGAAGTTTGGAATAGAATTAGTAAAGTTATCATGCACACAATAACAATTATTAACGACGACAACGACGACGACGACGACGACAACGCCGGACAAAATCTTTCCCTTAATATACCTTTCCCTTCCATCTTTGATGGTATGGGCAAGGTAAAAATTATCGATAGTGATTTTTGATTACCGGTAGTAACATGATGTGCATTATATATAATTGGTGATGGGAATTACAAAGCCATTTTATAAAATAGTGAACAAATATTTTCGTAACAAACACTAACCGTAAAATACACCCATCATTGTCAGTGATGGAATATTTTATAATGACATTTCTTAATTTTATTAAATCGCTGGTGTCTGGATCCAAACATAAAACGCGGTTTATCAGGGTTTGTTGGGGGAGGATCATGTGTTGAAAACAAATAGATAAATAGCACATATACACACGTGTTCGTAGTAAGTTTTCTTTATTGAAAAACATCACAGCTTCCATGCCCACATAGATTATTAAACTCATTGTTGTAAATTTTATAGAGCTATACTATCAAAGGCATACCGACCAAGAAGTAAGTAAAGTTGCGATTCAACACCTTGAGTCAGGCGACTGTCACCCTTTGTATCTCACTAATCGAAGAACAGTAAGTGTTAAGTCGTCTCCTCCATCCTTCTCACGACCAATTAAAACATTAGTTCTTTTACTTACCGGAACATAACTTTTCCTTACTTCTGTTACATCCGAGTTTACGTATACCAATTATATAACTTACAAAATATTTGTAGACTATTGTCAAGTAATATGAGAGCCTGCTATTCCGAGTGTTCTGCGCTGTATATAACAGTCAGACACGGATAAGTAAGTAGGTTGGTACTAGTAAACAGCTATGGACATAGTCAATATAGTAGTCTGAATAAGTTAGACCCTGAAAATAGCATCATCGCACAGTATTCCATGAATGAACGAAGTTCACATAACATTCTTATGCTTACAAATAATCCCATAATTATTGACAAGTTGTTACTATGTTATACTAAAATATGTTTGGAGTACTAACAAATTCCCACTTCCGGCCCGATTACACATAAAATACACCACGAATATTCACTTTTGAGATTTTTGGTATGTGTTGGTTTTTGGATATTTCAGCTTCGTCGTTCTGTACTTCATTTAGTAATTCAAACTTCTCAGATTGTGTCAAAACGGAAAGTTTCCTGATTTCAATATCAAAAGCGCCTTGGCTTAATTATTTGCTGGGGAATGGCCGCTTCGGTACGTGCTCTGTAACTTGCAGTACATGAACCTAAAAACGTTAGGTAATCAAATTCACAGGAAGTTGACAATCCCTAATATTGCTAAATCGCCAGTTGTGAACTTTATCAGGATTCCCGTATGAAGTTACACATCATTCTAGCATGGAAAACTATTGATTACTTTTGTGCACTTCCGGTCCAGTTAGACTTAAAATACACCTCGAATATTCACTTTTGAGATTGTTGGTATGTGTTGGTTCTTGGATATTTCAGCTTCATCGTCCTGTACTTCATTTAGTAATTCAAACTTCCCAGATTGTGTAAAAACGGAGAGTTTCTTGATTTCGATATCGTAACCACCTTGGCTTACATGTAATTATTTAATGGGGGCAGCCGCTTAGATACATGTTCTGTAATTTGCAGCGCATAAACCTAAAAACGTTAGGTAATCAAATTTACAGGAGGTTGACAATCCATATATTGCTAAATCGCCAGTTGTGAACTTTATCATGATTCCCGTATGAAGTTACACATCATTCTAGCAAAAAAAAATATTGATTACTTTTGTGCGGGTTATATAATAAACCTCCGCTGTTTTCAACAAGCTCTTCAAAAATAACACTTTTCACCAAAATTGACAAAAACAATCATCAAAATTAGATAATTGAAGATATCACCACGAAATTAACAAATCTGAATAAGGTCCCACATGTAGTACCTATATATGTAATATAAAAACAATCGGACTTGCAATTTTCAACAAGAAGTCAAAAATATCACTTTTTACCAAAAATACACACACAACAAAAATGCATACATCAAAATTAAAGAATTGAAAATATCATCATGAAATGAACAAATCTTAGAGTGGTCCACATGTAGTACCTATATATGTAATATCAAAGCAATTGGACTTGCGGTTTTTAACAAGAAGTTGAAAATATCAAAATAACAAAAATATTCATCAAAATTAGAGAATTTGAGATTTTGACATGAAATGAACAAATCTGAGAAAGAACTATCCAAGGTACTTGCATATCAAATTTGAAAAAATTCTGACTTGCGGTTTCGAAGAAGAAGTTGAAATTGTAGATTTGACGATGACGACGGACGGGGACGATGAGGACGACGGATATGAACAGCTCCGCTGTGTCGACTTTGTATCACTTTTTACCAAAAATGACAAAAATATTCACCAAAATTAGAGAATTGAAGATCTCATCATGAAATGAACAAACCTAAGAGAGGTCTACCCAAGGTACATATACACCACTTCAGGCCTGTAGTTTTCAAGAAGAAGTCAAATCAAAGAAAGCTTAGAAAGAACTCCCATGGGCTGAGAGTATTGGAGACACATTAAATATAAAATTCAAAATTACTTGTACTTGATTGAGATAGTGATGGAAAAACTGAAAACTAATAATGCAAATCAGAAAATTAATATGAACAGATTTGAGTGTAAAACTAATGAGGCCTGCTCAATATAACAGACCATCTATATGTATCAAGTTTTATTGAAATGTGATTGGAACCAACAACAAGCAGCCTCTCGGCTGAGATAGCTCCGCTGTTAACAATGCACATTTCAATTAAAGAACAGAAGATATATTAGAAAATGAACAATATGCATAGTATCAATGCAATGGGACTTGCTGTTTTAAACAAGAATTCAAAAATATCATTTTTCACCATAAATGATTGTAGTTTTTAACAAGAACAAAATATCACTTTTTACAAAAAAATGACAAAAATATTCACCAAAATTAGAGAATTGAAGATATCATCATGAAATGAACAAACCTAAGAGAGGTCTACCCAAGGTACATATACACCACTTCAGGCCTGTAGTTTTCAAGAAGAAGTCAAATCAAAGAAAGCTTAGAAAGAATTCCCATGGGCTGAGAGTATTGGAGACACATTAAATATAATTCGAAATTACTTAGCTGAAAACTAATTATGCAAATCAGAAAATTAATATGAACAGATTTGAGTGTAAAACTAATGAGGTCTGTGCAATGCATCTTGAATTTTCAAGGTGAATGTTCCGGCGAAGCACTCCGCTATCACCTTGAAGTATTTCATTAGGAATATGTGTATGTGACAATGCCCTCACAGTTTAGAATTAATTTACCAACAGCCAATCATATTGCTTCTTTCTTCAACGCGCTTGGCCAAGCTATCAAATTCATCACGAGATGCCCCACGCGCTCCAGTCTGCCATGTATTTCTATGGGCTCTGCGCGAGCTGCTATGAAGTACCGGTCGAAAAGCCGGTGAAAACGACTAAATTTGAGAAAACAGCATGACCTTAACTTTGAAGAAATCCTAAACAACCAAATTTAAATATGTTGCATATGTAGGGGAAATCTTGTTACACTGTTCAGAGGTGTCAACGACCATCCCAAAACACTGTTTTCTTAGAATTTATCGGACTTTGTTTTCACCATGATGATTGCCAGGCGGTGAAAATGTCTGACTCGAGAATAAATTTCGCTGCGCACAGTGGAAGCTGTGTTGGCTTGGATGTCAAGGCAATACAGCGACGATATCCATACATCATGCAACTCACTGATATTCAGACTAAAGCTATTCAAACTATACTTAGTGCCGTGTCTGATGTGCTCGTTTTTAGTCGCACTGGAAATAGTAAATCCTTATGTTATTATGCTTTACCGGCCTTGCGACTGTCGAGCGTGGTAATAGTGTTGTCACGACTGTTGGGTACTATAGAAGAGTAGGTGTTATACCTCAAAGTTCATGATGTCACTGCAACCATGGAACTATATAGTTCCATGCTGCAACATATATCGGCAGAAATGAAGCCGAAGACATCAGGAATGCAAAGCTCCAGCCGTTTCTGGCAGTCATTGTAACAAAGCTTTCTATTGGTCGGTAAACTTTCTATCGCACAACCACGTGACATACACGGTTATGAATAGAATTACCGCACGGTGTTGTAGAGGGAGGAATATCCGAACGAAACAACACCGTGCAGGCGGACGATGGTGCAATGTAACAAAAAATCTATGTTTCCAAGTTTAATTGAAATGTGATTAGAACCAAAAAATTATGAATTATTATGCTTATTAGGGAATTAATATGAACAGATTTTTACCCTAAACTAATTAGGTTTGTACATTGTCCTAGAGCATTATTGTACTAAGTTTCATTGAAATGGAATAAATACAAATACTTTAGATATCAGTGTGAAAGCTTAAAATTGGTTAATTATGCAAATTAGGTAATTAATATGTACAGATTTTAACCCACAATTATTCAGGTCTGTATATTGTCCTACAGCATCCATGTACATTCATTGATATGTGATGTTTAGTACCTGAGATATCAGTGTGAAAATTGGTTAATTATGCAAATTAGGTGATTAATATGCACAAATATTTACCGGAAACTAATTGGGTCTGCATAATTCTAGATTCATTGAAATGTGACGATTAGTACTTTAGATATCAGTAGAAAAGCTGAAAATTAATTATGCAAATTAGTTAATCAGGTTAGTTAGTCAGGTCTCTGCATAGTCCTAAAGAATCTATGTACCAAGTTTCATTGAAATGCGATGATTAGTACTTGAGATACCCGTGGAAAAGCTGAAAATTAACTAATTATGCAAATTAGGTGATTAATATGCACAAATATTTATCGGAAACAATCAATCTCTGCATAGTCCTTGAGTATGTAAGTACTTATATCAAATGCTGAAAATTAATGCACAAATATTTATCGGAAACAATCAATCTCTGCATAGTCCTTGAGTATGTAAGTACTTATATCAAATGCTGAAAATTAATTAATTATGCAAATTAGGTAATTAATATGCACTGATATTACCATAAAAGCTATCAGGTCTGTGCAGTGTCCTATGACATCTATGTACCAAGTTTCATTGAAATGTGATGATTAGTACTTGAGATATCAGTGGAAAAAACGAAAGTTGACTAATCATTATGCAAATTAAGTGATTAATATGCACAAATATTTATCGGAAACGATCAATCTCTGCATAGTCCTTGAGTATGTAAGTACCAAGATTCATTGAAATGTAATGCTCACTATTTATATCAAATGCTGAAAATTAATTAATTATGCAAATTAGGTAATTAATATGTACTGATATTACCATAAAAACTATCAGGTCTGTGCAGTGTCATATGACATCTATGTACCAAGTTTCATTGAAATGTGATGATTAGTACTTATATCAAATGCTGAAAATTAATTAATTATGCAAATTAGGTAATTAATATGTACTGGTATTACCATAAAAACTATCAGGTCTGTGCAGTGTCATATGACATCTATGTACCAAGTTTCATTGAAATGTGATGATTAGCACTTGAGATATCAGTGGAAAAACCGAAAATTAACTAATCATTATGCAAATTAGGTAATTAGAATCCACAGATTATTACCAAAAACTAATCAAAACCTAGCATTAGTTCAGAGCATATATGTACAAAGTTTCATCAAAATCCAATGAGTGATTGTTTAGATATCAGTGGAACAATCATGGAACAGCTAAAAATCAGCTAATTATCATGCAAATCAGGTAATTAATATGCACGGATTTTTACCAAAAACTAATTAAATTTGCGCATATGTTCAGAGCATCTATGTACCAAGTTTCATCAAAATCCAATGAGTGGTTCTTTAGATATCAGTGGAACAGTCATAGAACAGCTAAAAATCAGCTAATTATCATGCAAATTAGGTAATTAACGAGCATGGATTTTACCAAAAACTAATCAAATCTGCGCATTGGCCCAGAGCATCTATGCACCAAGTTTCATCAAAAACCGATGTATGGTTCTTGAGATAGCAGTGGAACAGTCGGACACACATACACACACACACACATACACACACACACACATACACACATACACACACACAGACACACTAACAGCAAAGACTCCCATTATGTGCTTCGCACATGGGAGTCAAAAATTAAAGATATCATCATGAAATGAACAAATTTGAGAGTGGACCACATGTAGTACCTATATATGTAATATCAAAGCAATTGGACTTGGGGTTTTTAACAAGAAGTTGAAAATATCACTTTTTACCAAAAATGACAAAAATATTCACCAAAATTAGAGAATTAAAGATATCATTACAAAATGAACAAATCTAAAAGAGGTCCACATGTAGTACCTACATATGTAATATCAAAGCAATTGAACTTGCGGTTTTTAACAAGAAGTCGAAAATATCACTTTTTACCAAAAATATTCACCAAAACAAGTCATTGTCAATGACACGTCCCGTTCCGTTCATATTTGAGTGACATATACATTCAAAGCAGATCATGACCGAAATGCACCTGCATATGTACAACACATTGTGCTAAATCTGAACAAAATCCATCCATGCATGACTGAGATCCGGTTCTGGAATTGTGAAAATATGTGATTTTGATGCATTTTCGGCCTTAAAATGGCCATCACTCCGCTATTGTTAAGCAGATCATGAAACAAATGCACATATCTATTTGTGACATGATGTACCATGTGTGTGTGAAGTTTGAACTTGATCAATGCAGACATGTCTTGGATACGGATCCAGAACTGAATTCTTTAACAAAATGGCCGCCAGTCGGCCATTTCGAACTTGACTCGAAAAAAAAAAAAGACGTGCATCAAGGTCCTATTATGTTTAATGTATGTACCAAATTTGAACAAAATCCATCCATGCATAACTGAGATACGGGTCCGGAATGGTGAAAATGTGCGATTTCAATGCATTTTCGGCCTTAAAGCGGCCCCCATTTGGCTATCGTTAATGAGATCATGAAACAAATGCACATACATATTTGTGACATGATGTACCTTGTGTGTGTGAAGTTTGCACTTGATCAATCCAGACATGTCTCGGATACGGATCCAGAACTGAATTCTTTAAAACAAAATGGCCGCCAGTCGGCTATTTCGAACTTGATTTGAAAAAAAAAATGACGTGCATCAAGGTCCTATTATGTTTAATGTATGTACCAAATTTGAATGAAATCCGTCCATGCATAACTGAGATCCGGGTCCAGAATGGTGAAAATGTGCGATTTCAATGCATTTTCGGCCTTAAAGCGGCCGCCATTTGGCTATCGTTAATGAGATCATGAAACAAATGCACATACATATTTGTGACATGATGTACCTTGTGTGTGTGAAGTTTGAACTCGATCAATCCAAGCATGTCTCAGATACGGATCCAGAACTGAATTCTTTAAAACAAAATGGCCGCCAGTCGGCTATTTCGAACCCGATCCAAAAAAAAAAATGACGTGCATCAAGGTCCTATTATGTTTAATGTATGTACCAAATTTGAACAAAATCCGTCCATGCATAACTGAGATCCGGGTCCGGAATGGTGAAAATGTGCGATTTATATGCATTTTCGGCCTTAAAATGGCCGCTATTCGGCTATCGTTAATCGGATCATGAAAAAAATGCATGTGCATATGTCCCATATAATGTGTGATGTATGAGTGAAGTTTGAACTTAAACGGTCCATGCATGTTCGAGATACAGGTGATCACGGACGGACGCACACAGGGCAAAACATAAGTCCCCGTTTTCGGACTGCGTCCGAACGGGGACTAATTAGAGAATTGAAGATATCATTACAAAATGAACAAATCTGAGAGAGATCCACATTTAGTACCTATATATGTAATATCAAAGCAATTGGACTTGCGGTTTTTAACAAGAAGTCGATAATAACACTTTTTACCAAAAATGACAAAAATATTCACCAAAATTAGAGAATTGAAGATACATGTATGATCATGAAATGAACAAATCTGAGAGAGGTCTACCCAAGGTACATATACACCAAGTATCAAAGCATTCAGGCTAGTAGTTTAAGTAAAACATTGACACGGACGCCGGACGCCAGACAATCACTCATACAATGTATGATAAGCTCCGCTCGACAAAGTCGACAGCGGAGCTAAAAATTATGAATTATTATGCTAATTAGGGAATTAATATAAACAGATTTTAACCCCAAACTAATCAGGTTTGTACATTGTCCTGGAGCATCATTGTACTAAGTTTCATTGAAATGGAATAATTAGTACTTTAGATATCAGTGTGATAGCTTAAAAGTGGTTAATTATGCAAATTAGTAATTAATATGTACAGATTTTAACCCAAAATTATCCAATTTATCCCAAAACAATCAATCTCTGCATAGTCCTTGAGTATCTATGTACCAAGTTTCATTGAAATGTAATGCTTACTACTTGAAACATCAAAAGCTGAAAATTAATTAATTATGCAAATTAGGTAATTAATAAGCACTGATATTACCTTAAAAACTATCAGGTCTGTGCAGTGTCATATGACATCTATGTACCAAGTTTCATTGAAATATGATACCGTAAAAACTCGATTAATTCGCGATAGTAAAAATAATTATTTTTTCAAGTGCACGAATTAATAGCGTAAAAACGGAAATTATTGGTTTTTGGTGCGCGAATTAAAAGAGTACTTTTTAATCGATTCAAAAAGAAGCTGTTTTCATAAATTTATTAGTGATTTGTTTTGTTTTCCAATGAACACGATTACAGGACGTTTTTTTAGTGCCTCTGAGACTCGTGGCTAGCGACATTCATGGCGTATAGTCGGGCAGAGAACACGCACTGCGTCAAAGACCACGCACCAAGTTACACATTGAAATGAAACAGTGAAATGGCAAAGGTCACTCTGTACACAAACAAACAATGAACACGTGGCTACAAAGTAGCCGTCTGGTTGCAGCCTTTTTTTATTTTTCTAGGCATCGCCCGGGCGATGTTATGGTAGTTATTACGAAGCCCATCTTGTCTGGAAATATAACCCTGCGTTGATAAAAATAGTCTCAGAAAATGTTTAAAAAAAATAATGTTTCGCGGTGACCAAATATAATCATGCGAAGTATAAATTCAAAGTGTTTTAATACATTGGTGAGAGGTCGCATTTTACGTGAACAAGAACATGCACTAAGAAGGAAAAGCAAGCCAAAGTCGAAACTGGGTGCATCATGGACATGACACAACACACGCTGCGACAACTGAGTGATCAGCGTCATCATTTTGGGACGCAATTGAACTTCAAGTACTTCTTTGCGAAACTTGCTGCACGGCGATGCTGACATCAAGTGTGTGTTGACCGAAGTTTGACCCCCAAGTCACACACTGAACTGGCGCGTTACCTTAGCAACCTTTTTCTTTCGTGCCCTGCGCGTCGATCTAGTAAAATTGTTATTATATCCGAAGGTACTGTAATTACGCAACTTGTATGCAACTCTGTACTGGCTTGAATATATCAACGTCGTTTACTTAGTGCACTGCTTTTCTAATTACGCAAATTTGTTTACAATATTGTACCAGCTCTGAATATTTCAACTTCGTTATGTATTGCTTTCATGATAATTATTTTTTTTAACTATTGTTAGGGCACTGACCCGGGGTATTGGGTCTGTGAATATTTCAATATCACCGACTTGATAATGTGTTGCATTCGTAATAATTATGCAAACATAAACATACCATACGTCAAATTAAATTTTACTATAATATAATAAACTCTGGGCAGCGGACTTCGATCGCATTATTCACGTACATTTCAACTGAACTCTGATAACCACGCGTTTGAATTACGTGTGGCATTGGGCAATGACATCCAGAGTTCATGCACTGATATTTAAATTCGGGCCACCCAGCTTGACGCAAATCAATATAGTTACTTGTCATTTGTTCAAAAAATCTTTCAACTCCCACAAATACCATGGACGCGAAGAGTTAACTGGGGGTTAAATGAAAGGGAACTTCTTTCTTGGACAAAAAACACGTCAGTACAAGATTGTGCGTACAAGGTTAGATTTGTAGAAAGTACATGACCGCTTAACTCTGTTTTTTACCGAATCCGGTAGAATGAAAACGTGACACGAGGTCAATCGCCCGACCAATCAAAAATGTCAATTTATGCACCATAGGGCGGTTCACTTAAATGACATAATAGAATAATGGCGGACACATGGTCGAGGCAACCCTATGGACCAGCGACGAAAAAGCCCTGTACTAAGCTTTCCATCACGGAAATTCGTAATCGACGTGCTGACCGATGGATATTTATCGACTAAGTAATAATCCCAGTAATAATCTTGCCCAACATCTGTAGTGTCGTGGGGGAATGATTTTTTCACATCAAATCTTCACCAAACCTAAACTGCTTGCTAACTGAAAGACTATGATGAAGAAGATCATCTGCGATTGCGGCGACACCAAGTACTGATAATATAAAATTATATGTATATTTTTAATGTCTTCATGCAATATATTCTGAGTTATCCACTTTATTCTGGCCCGCGAATTAATAGGATACAATTTTAAACATGTTTTTGAACGCCGCGAATTAAAAGGATACATTTAAAAATTAGCGTTCGAAAATAAAATGGTGCACGAACTAATAGAGACCGCGAATTAATTGAGTTTTTACGGTAGTACTTGAGATATCAGTGGAAAAAACGAAAATTGACTAATCATTAGTAATTAGTAATTAGGCAATTTTTACTAAAAACTAATCAAAACCTAGCATTAGTTCAGAGCATCTATGTAACTAGTTTCATCAAAATCCAATGAGTGGTTGTTTAGATATCAGTGGAACAGTCATGGAAAAGCTAAAAATTAGCTAATTATCATGCAAATTAGGTAATTAATATGCATGGAATTTTACCAAAACCTAATCAAATCTGCGCATTGGGCCAGAGCATCTATGCACCAAGTTTCATCAAAAACTGATGTATGGTTCTTGAGATATCAGTGCAACAGACGAACACACATACACACACACACATACAGGTGTCCCATGAATTGTGGAGCCACCATTGAATTAACTTTTAATATAGTTGAATTAACTTTTAATATAGTTGCGATATGAACTCGATTAAAACGCGTTCCTATATAGGGTTGCGTTTTAATTGGAGTTTAATTAAACTCAATTACAATGCAATACAATGGAGAATTGCACTTTAATTAAGTTTAATTAAACTAGAGTTGAATATCCCGTGACTGAACATAGAAATTTTTGCGAAGCTTAGGTTTAGTATCGGGGTAAGGTATGGTATAATTATATTAATATTAATATAACATGAACCATACCTTCCCCGATACTAAACCTAAGCTTCGCAAACCTGACTTAAATTGGATTAAATATTAATATAAATTATGAAACATTGTGGAGCCACCAATTTGGGGCTCCACTTGTACAAAGGGCTTCACTTTGTTTGTGTATGTCTGGTCTACAGGCTCCACTTCTACGTCTACACCAACACACACACACACACACACACACACACACACACACACACACACACACACACATACATACAGACACACTAACTGCAAAGACTCCCATTTTGTGCTTCGCACATGGGAGTCAAAAATTAAAACATTGACACGAACGACGTCGGACAATCACTCATATGATAAGCTCTGCTCGACAAAGTCGACAGCAGATATTTCATTTTTATTTATTAAAATATGTACACATCATATCTAATTGGCGTGGGTATTGCCAAGCAAGTTTATGAACCTAAAAACAAATATTTCGTAAATAACACTGACTGCGAAATACACCTTTGAAAAGGATTACTGGTGGAATATTTTATATTGTAATTTCTATCAATTTGAATTAGTTGTATTACAATGCATTAGTAATAATGTAAATATATATTGATATCATAAAAGTGTAATAATAATAATTTTTAATCACTTAACATCCATTAGAATCTAGATCTAGATGAACATCAAGTTGTACACTGAAGTCACCAGAAAATTAAACAAGCAGCCTGTCGACTGAGAAAGCTCCGCTTTTAGCAAAACACATTTCAATTAAGAACTGAAGATTGGAATTTGAAAATATCACTTTTAGAAAATTGAATATATCATCACGAAATGAATAAATCTGAGAGAGGTATATGTATAGTATCAAAGCAATCAGACTTTTTAACAAGAAGACAAAACTATAAATTTTAACTAAAAAAGACAACAAATATTAAACATAGTTGAACTATGGTGACCTTGCCCTTTGTTATATACTGTGGAATACTTTATTTTCGCTGGAATTAATTTTCGCTGAAAAGGCTTTTAGGGCGTTTTGTATGGAATTTATTTTCACTGATTTTTGATTAGTTTAATGTGAAACATAGGAAAAAAAGTATATTCGCTGGATTTTATTTTCACTGAATCATCCCTTCAGCGAAAATAGCGAAAATAAATTCCAAGCGAAAATAAAGTATTCTACAGTAATATAATTCCCTCTATCACAGTTTGTTTCAATATAAATATGCATTGTCATAATTAATTTTGAATACAAACAAGTTTTGGGGTTGAACCAACAGTGAATCAGTCTACCGAATGTCCTTAAAAGATGTAAATATCTTACAAAAACATTGGTGCCTTATTTGTTTAATTATTTTAAGGGACATAATTTCCAGTTTTATTCAAAGTAATTCAGATCTTTTAGTATAAAAATAAATGCCTCATCGAAAAAAAAAAAGTTCTGCATTTAGACGTGAATAGATTCATAAAACATGCAAGATAACAGAAAATTTTAGCTGGCTTTAGTCCAAATATTTTGTATTACATGAAAAGTAAAAAAAAAACACCCTTTATGAATAGCTATCATGTTGTGAGCTCTGCTTTGTATGCAAATCAACTTAAATAGTTAGTTGGTGTCCAGTGGAGGGAGAAGTCAACAGTACTGTTGCCTCCTGAGAATCTACATCTTCAAACACTGCAATCTTCAAAGTGCGTTTTTAAACTAGTATTATGAAAACTCTATCATTCTGTTCTAATAGCTGAAACGTATTCCTGCGAGTTTTCATTTGTCAAATGAACTGTTTGTCAAATACAGAATACATATATTTTAGAACAATTTTCTTTTTAAAATGTGGATGAAATCTTTTGCTTTTTATGTATTTTTTATGTATTGTTTTTGATTTGATAACTTTGAACTAAACAGATTTTCTATTAGCTTCAGATCTTGATTAAAGTTTGGCACCCAGTTCATAGGAGTGCTTATATTGATTTTCTGACATCTTGTTTTCTGTAAAGATTTTATTGGTAGGTTTGCAAATGTGTATCAGACTGTGCAATCTCTCCATGAGTTGGTTTTGAAACCCAGTATGGGATTCTGGTATACATTACCAAGGATATTATTACACATACAACAATGCATATTTCCACTGACATCAGTGACCTTTGATGTGTATCACCAGTGATCAGTCAAGTAGAAACAGTCAAAATATTTTATCAGATTTTCTCAATTTTTGCATGATATTTTCATACAGGACATCTGTTGTTCAAACTCAGGGAAGACATTATACTGATGAATAAGGTGACCAAGTTTGATGAAGTTTGGAATAGAATTAGTAAAGTTATTTTGCACACAATAACAATTATTAACGACGACAACGACAACAACAACAACGCCGGACAAAATCTTTCCCTTAATATACCTTTCCCTTCCATCTTTGATGGTACGGGCAAGGTAATTAAAATGAGAGAATTGAAGATATCATCATGAAATGAACAAACGAACGCTATCTCGCACAGATTCCTCACACGTTATCTCACAGACTCCTCACACATTATCTCGCAGACTTCTGACACGTTATCTCAGACTCATGACACATTACCTCGCACAAACTCCTCACACGTTATCTCGCAGACTTCTCACACCTTATCTCGCAGACTCCTCACACATCTTGCATAGACTCCTCACACAGTATCTCGCACAAACACTCACACATTATCTCGCAGACTCCTAACACGTTAACTCGCACAGACTTCTTACACGTTATCTCGCAGACTCCTCACATGTTATCTCGCACAGACTCCTCTCAGGTTATCTTGCAGACTCCTCACACGTTATCTCGCATACTCCTCACTCGTTATCTCACGCAGACTCCTCACTCGTTATCTTGCACAGACTCCTCACACGTTATCTCAAACAGACTCTTCACACGTTATCTCGTACAGACCCCTCTCACGTGTTCTCTTGCACAGATTTCTCACATGTTATCTCACACAGACTTTTCACAAGTTATCTCACGCAAACTCCTTACACATTATCTCGCAGACACCTCACACGTTATCTCGCAGACTCCTCACATGTTGTCTCACACAGACTCCTCACACGTTATCTCACATAGACTCCTCATACGTTATCCCGCAGACTCCTCACACATTATCTCGCACAGACTCCTCACGCATTATCAAGCAGACTCCTCACACGTTATCTCACACAGACTCCTCAGTCGTTATCTTACACAGACTCCTTACACATTATCTCGCACAGACTCCTCACGCATTATCTAGCAGACTCCTCACACGTTATCTCACACAGACTCCTCAGTCGTTATCTTACACAGACTCCTTACACATTATCTCGCAGACTCCTCACACATTATCTTGCAGACTGCTCACACGTTATTTCAGACTACTCATACGTTATCTCGCAGACTCCCTACACGTTATCTCGCACAGACTCCTTACACGTTATCTCACAGACTCCTCACACGTTATCTCGCAGACTCCTAACACGTTATCTCACAGACTCCTCACATGTTATCTTGCAGACTCCTCACACGTCATCTCACATACTCCTGACTCGCACAGATTCCTCACAGGTTATCTCGCAGACTTCTCACTCGTTACCTCGCGCATACTCCTCACTCGTTATCTCGCACAGACTCCTCACACAATATCTCGCACAGACTCCTCACAGGTTATCTCGCATACTCCTCACTCGTTATCTCGTACAGACTCATCACTCGTTATCTTGCACAGACTCCTCACATGTTATCTCGCACAGACTCCTCACATGTTATCTCGCAGACTCCTCACATGTTATCTCGCACAGACTCCTCACACGTTATCTCAAACAGACTCTTCACACAATATCTCGCACAAACTCCTCACATGTTATCTCGCACAGACTCCTCACACATTATCTCGCAGACTGCTCACACGTTATTTCAGACTCCTCACACGTTATCTCGTAGAATCTGCACACGTTATCTCACAGACTCCTCACACGTTATCTTGCACACTCCTCACTCGTTATCTCGTGCAGACTCCTCACTCGTTATCTTGCACAGACTCCTCACAACTTAATCTCAAACAGACTCCTCACACGTTATCTCGCACAGACTCCTCACATGTTATCTTGCACAGACTCCTCACAAGTTATCTCGCACATACTCCTCACAGGTTATTCTGTAGACTCCTCACACTTTATCTCGCAGACTCTTCACACGTTATCTCACGCAGACTCCTCAGTTGTTATCTTACACAGACTCTTTACACATTATCTCACAGCCTCCTCACACATTATCTTGCAGACTGCTCACACGTTATCTTGCAGATTCCCTACACGTTATCTCGCAGACTCCTCACATGTTGTCTCGCAGACTCCTCATATATTGTCTCGCACAAACTCCTCACATGTTACCTTGCACATCCTCATCACATGTTGTCTTGCACAGACTCCTCACATGTTATCTCGCACAGACTCACACGTTATCTCGCAGATTCCTCACACAATATCTCGGAGACTCCTCACACATTATCTCGCACAGACTCCTCACATGTTATCTCGCACAGACTCCTCACACATTATCTCGCACAGACTTCTCACATGTTATCTTGCAGACTCCTCACACATTATCTCGCACAGACTTCTCACATGTTATCTCGCACAGACTCCTCACAAGTTATCTTGCACAGACACCTCACACGTTATCTCGCAGACTCCTCACATGTTATCTTGCAGACTCTTCACATGTTATCTTGCACAGACTCCTCACACGTTATCTCGCACAGACTTCTCGCACGTTATTTTGCACAGACTCCGCACATGTTATCTCGCACAGACTCCTCACACGTTGTCTCGCACAGACTCATCACAAGTTATCTCGCACAGACTTCTCACAGGTTATCTTGCAAAGACTCCTCACACGTTATCTCACACAGACTCCTCAGTTGTTATCTCACAGACTCCTTACACCTTTTCTTACAGACTCCTCACACGTTATCTCGCAGACTCCTCACACGTTATCTCGCACAGACTCCCCACACGTTATCTCGCACAGACTCCTCACATGTTATCTTGCAGACTCCTTACACCTTCTCTCACAGACTCCTCACACATTATTTTACAGAATGCTCACACATTATCTTGCAGAATGCTCACACATTATCTTGCAGACTGCTCACACATTATCTTGCAGACTGCTCATACTTTATCTTGCAGATTCCTCACACATTATCTTGCACAGACTCCTCACACATTATCTGGCACAGCCTCCTTATCCAATATGGTGATGTGATTAATGTACTTACTGTGATCACAATTCTTGCCTGTCCATCCTGGTTGACAGTCACAGATGTAGTCGCCTACAAGATTTCGACAATTGAATGCATGTACACATGGACTGCCTTGACATTCATTTTGATCCAAAGCACAATTAGCACCATTCCATCCAGGTAAACATAAACACTGAAATCCATTAATTCCATCACTACAAGTACCACCATTCAAACATGGGCTATCTGTGCAGTCATCAATATTATCTGTACAAGTAACTCCAGTCCAACCAGGCGAGCAGATACAATGAAATTCTCCATTTGATTCTATACATGTAGCACTATTGAAACATGGATTTGATGCGCAGGCATGTTCAGCTGTTGAACCAAACAAAAGTTATTGAACATTCCAATCATGATTACTGAGAAATGAAAATTAATTATGTACATACCAAAATATATCCACAGTAACCGAGAGTAGTTAAGAAGGTTTGAGACAAGGCAAATGGTCGAACTAACATATTTACACTGGTTTCCATGGTGAGATTATTTCTTCGTATCTCAAAATTGGGTCAAAAAAGTCGTACATTATTATTCATACAAATCTATATTGCTAAAACTTATCAAAAACTTTACATATAATTTAGTCAGTTTTCAGTATGATATTACCATATTAATCTGGGTAAGAGCCCATGCCCAGGTAAACGACCACCCTCTAATTTTGATACAATAAACATATAAAAATTTGTGCTTACAACTCTTTCTAGGGGATTTGGATTATAACACGATCTAAATTCAACATTAAGCCTATAAACGTTCCATTGTTTTTAGTATAACAACAAATATTTCAGTTGCAGTTAGTTGGTTTTCGTTTATATTTGAAACTTTGTTCAGAATATATTTTGTTAATAATAAAACAAAAACAAATGTGTTTGAAAATGACACTTGGCGACATTGTAATACAAGCAGCCTCTCGGCTGAGATAGCTCCGCTGTTAGCAAGGCACATTTCAATTAAAGAACTGAAGATATCATTAGAAAATGAACAATACATGTATGTATAAGTATGTATAGCAATTGGACTTGTTGTTTTCAACAATAATTCAAAAATATATTTTTACCAAAAATGACATAAATATTCAACAAAATTAGATAATTGAAGATATCATCACAAAATGAACAAATCTGAAAGAGGTCCACATGTAGTACCTATATATGTAATATCAAAGCAATCAGACTTGCGGTTTTTAACAAGAAGTCAAAAATATCACTTTTTACCAAAAATAACAAAAATATTCACCAAAATTAGAGAATTGAGGATATCATCACAAAATGAACAAATCTGAGAGAGGTCCACATGTAGTACCTATATATGTAATATCAAAGCAATTGGACTTGCGGTTTTTAACAAGAAGTCGAAAATTTAATTTTTTACCAAAAATAACACAAATATTCACCAAAATTAGAAAATTGATGATATCATTACAAAATTAACAAATCTGAGAAAGGTCCACATGTAGTACCTATATATGTAATATCAAAGCAATTGGACTTTTGGTTTTTAACAAGAAGTTTAAAATATCACTTTTAACCAAAAATGACAAAAATATTCACCAAAATTAAGAAATTTAAGATATCATCACGAAATGAACAAATCTGAGAGAGGTCCACATGTAGTATCTATATTTGTAATATCAAAGCAATTGGACTTGCGGTTCTTAACAAGAAATCGAAAATATCACTTTTTACCAAAAATTACAAAAATATTCACCAAAATTAGAGAATTGAAGATATCATCACGAAATGAACAAATCTGAGAAAGTTCCACATGTAGCATCTATATATGCAATATCAAAGCAATTGGACTTGCGGTTTTTACAAGAAGTCAAAAATATCACTTTTTACTAAAAATTACAAAAATATTCACCAAAATTAGAGAATTGAAGATATCATCATGAAATTAACAAATCTAAGAGAGGTACATACACACCAAGTATCAAGGCATTCAGGCTTGTAGTTTTCAAGAAGAAGTCGAAAAAGTAAAACATTGACACGAACGCCAATGGACAATCACTCATATGATAAGCTCCGCTCGACAAAGTCGACAGCGGAGCTAAAAATTTGAACATAGTCAGTCAAAGCATGTCAGAGATATGGCTCTAGAAGTCTATTTATGAAAACAAAATGGCCGCCAGTCATTCTGAATCGAATCTGAAAAATAAAATTATGTGCATCAGGAACCCATAATGTCTAATCTGTAAACAGCCGAGAAATGCTAGATTTTGATGATTTTTAGAACAAAAATGGCCGCCATTCGGCCATCTTGATTCAGATCGTGAAACAAATTGATGTGCATATGTATAATATCATGTATGTGTGAAGTTTAATTGTGATTGGTCCAGGCATTTCTAAGATACAGGTCCGGACGCACGGATGGACTCACATATGCACGGAGGTCAAAACATAAGTCCCTGTTTTCGGACTGCGTCCTGAAGGCAGAAAGCAAAATTAACTATTTTGCTGTCAAAGCTATTTCGCGTTCAACCCTTGTTTTACAGTGAGGCAATTAACAGTTATTATTTTTAAAGAAAGTTTATAAGCATCACAACAGACTGCAAGAAAGTCAACTGTTTTTGTTATTTTTTGTGTAGAAAAAGACCCTCTGGGCGTATGCCTGGATATGACCTCAACTTTTTTATTGTGTCAAAAGTGGGGGGGGTGGGCGTTTGCCCGGGCATGAGCTTTTAGCCGGGTAAATATAGTATATGTGCAGTAACATGCTCAGTAATGCAAAACTTGAATTCGGCCCAAACTGCCTTAACTCATATTTTCACATTTGATACTATAATCATGTATGTTGGATTCACCGTAAGTAAAAGTTACAGTCAAATTATGCCCATAGATGTGTGTTGTCACCAACATACAGGCCATGTTTGGCATTATGCCTTATGTGGTCAAGTCAATAAGGGGCAAGTTATAAAGTTAGCATAATTCACAGTGGATTCAACTACATAGTGATGCATCTACAAATCACCAAATGGTCCAGTAGAAATTTAAAAATCATATATTTATGGGCAGCAGAATGGAAATCCTAAAACAACTTAAGTGTTAGTAAATAAATATACCTATCTCACAGTTTCTTCCTGAATAGCCCTCTAGACAATCACAATTATACAGTTCTGGTTCAGTATTTGAACATGTTCCACCATTCAAACAAGGCTGCTGGGTACCACAAGGATTCAGGTCTGTGACAAGAAACACAATTCATGAATGGTTTAATATCCATAAAAGGTACATGTAAATGATATTCTGTATGTTTAAATCATGTATGTAGTTAAATCCTATAAACTGGCAATGAACTATATAATAATTAAAGTGTGCACAAATTTAAATACAGTGAAATCTGTGTGAATTAAACTCCCCAAAATTTGATGTGTTGATTAATCTCTTTTATTTGTGCAATTATCCTGTCGGCATATACCAGCTAAATTCATTTTTGAATTTCTCGTTCCGAAGCTGACAACTTTGGATTTTTGTAATACCATTGTGACTCAACATTCCTACAAAATCAGTCCTATTAGAGGGCACATTGGTTTGGACTATATCGAAGATTCTGGAATATGGTGAAAATTGACGAACAGTCAAGTATAATAGGGTACAATACAGTAATATGTTACCTTTATTACATAGCATTCCACCCCAATTAAGAGTGCAGTTACACTGCCAGGGACTTTCACATGTACCATGTTGACAACCTGGATATAGTCGACATCTATCACAGAGTTCACCTTGCCAACCAAAATGACAACTGTCAATGATAAAATATCAAATACTCACAATCTTGTATACAGAGATTGATATGAAGTGGTTTTCGAACACAGCCTATGAATCTTGTATCAACCTTTAAATTAAATATCTTTCCCACATCTCTGGCTCATCCATCATCATTGAATGAATGAATGAATGAATGGAATGAATGGAACGAATGAATGAATGAATGAATGAATGAATGAATGAATGAATGAATGAATGAATGAATGAATGAATGAATGAAGTGTAATGGAATTTATTCTATGGAATGAGAGTACAGTGAAGACAAACTGATACTGAAAGTAAGCCCTCTGGTGGCCAAGATGCAATTTCTTTTCATTTTTCTAGTGCCAAAACTGTTCATTAACATTGTTTACAGCAATTAATTTATTCATGAACACACAGGCATATACTCATTACTGGCCAATGAAAGAGGTGGATTAATAGTACAATGTAAATGTAGTGGGCAATTATGCCATGCATGGCACAGTCCCTGTTAGTTATCAAATCTAAGATAGTTGGAACATAAACTTGTCAGAGATATTGATCCAGAAGCTAATGCTTGATTATGATGATTTTATAACATTAAAATGTTTGACATTTAGTCATCTTGTATCTGATTGTCAAACAAGTACTTTTCAATATTGAGAGATACTGCTCTGGGAAAGCATTTTGAATCGGATCATCAAACCAATACATCTGTACATCTATGACATGATGTATAATTTAATACATCAAATTTGAACACAATCAGTCAAAGCCTGTCAGAGATGTGGCACTTGAACAGCATTCATCAAAACAAAATGGCTGCCAGTCAGCCATTTTAAATCCGATCTGAAAAACAAAATGTCCTACATCAAGGTCCCATAATGTCGAATGTATGTTTGAACAAAATCCATCTGTAAACAGTCGAGATCCGGTTCTGGAATGCCAGAAATGCTTGATTTTGATGATTTTTCAGCACACAAATGGCCGCGATTCGCCCATCTTGAAACAGATCGAAAAACAAATTGATGTGCATATGTATAATATCATGCATAATGTATGTGTTAAGTTTGCTTTGGCTTTTTTGTGGATTTGAGGTATTTAATTTGGAACTGGTCATTCAGTAGCACAAAATATTAATAGAAGAATTTCAGAAATGAACAAAATACATTTTTTCAGTAAAAATAAATGTATACATTGCCATAACAATCACTTGATGGTTAGATTAAAAGCAATATAAACAAATATGAGGAAGTATTACTAATATGTACTTTACGGTAATTAATGCATGAACAAGAAGGTTGATTATAAAAATGAGCAGTCTGTACACTGGATGATGCCTTGTTTTGGTGATTTCATAAATAATATGCAAATATTTTACATACGACAAATAATTCTGGTCTGTTGCAGATTTTGAAAAAATCAAAAATATCACTTCGTGACCTAAAATGAGCAGCTATTATTAAGTCATCTTCAATGAGAGGAGAGCGGTAGTGGTCTTAGTACAACAAGCTTTGCATTTTGTGTAAACAAACAATGTATTTTACATGTGTTGCCTACATGTATGTCACATAGACCCATATGTAACACAACAAAAGGTTAACAGAAATGTCAATTGAACAATGAATGCCAACAGACATGATTCAGTTAGAAGTAGGTTCAAACACAACACTGTATCTTAGCCACAACTCCTATACATCATGCCTTTAAATTAATTCGTCAGTACTCGTATTTATAAGGTTATGGATTGATTAGGGCAAGCAAATTCTTGATGTTATATTTTATAATGCCATGTAGTTAAAGGTTAATAAAAGGAGATGCTCTGATATCTACTAGATAATCATAAAATCCATTTACAAAACAAAATAGATTAGAACTATGAATGGCAATCTTACATATATACACAAGCAGCTGATTGAAAACAACAAGCACAAACAATTTTAGTAAAGATTGTAAGGCCAACTAATAATCAAGACAAATAGAAACACTTACTTGTGATAGGAAGCACACCAAAATAACACAGTATCGTATTTGAAAACTCTTAACTAGAAGGTATCTCTATATTATACTGACCTTTATATGATTTACTGAACATCTCAAAAATAAATTAGTAAAAAGATGAATTATGGTAAATAAAATATTTACATTAAATTGTTGCCAGTCACAATGTGAATACCAAGAGACACATGTTTAAATCATAGAAAATTTCATAACCTTCAGCTATTGAATGTCAAGTCACATATGACACTTGTAATTTACTGAAACCAGACAGTCTATGCATACATACATTGTGGTTTTAAATAACAGAGATAAAAAGACAATTTTCTGTACTATTTTATTTGAACTGGTATTTATTGGAGTGTATTAAGAACATTTGGGAATTGCGATTTTTGAAGGGGTTTATTATCTTATAGCCAACAGATAAATGCTTTAAGTGATTAACACAGCTAGAAAATATTATACACACAGTCCTTATAGACTGAAGTAGTCACTGAAATAGGCTGAATAAGAACTTGATAGCAATTTAACTAGATAGCTTGAGATAAAACTCTATTGGAATTCACTGCAATATTTCCCACAGCTATATCTTACAACTGACCTCATTATTGTCTTTTTATCAACTAGTTGTATAGCTTCTCTTAAGGCAGGCCAAACCATAGTTTGTGCTTGACTGAAAGAGTGTTATGTGTGTGGGAGTTTACATTCTTGAGATTATCAAGTCTGCATCACCCCCTCTTGAGGTCAACTTTTGCTGTATTACGCAAACTAAAGACATCAAACTATTTATATGTCATGTATTTGATAGAGGATTCCTGGGGGCCTTGAAACTGACTATTTATATGCTGTGTATTTGATAGAGGATTCCTGGGGGCCTTGAAACTGACTAATTATATGCTGTGTATTTGACAGAGGATTCCTGGGGGCCTTGAAACTGATTATTTATATGCTGTGTATTTGATAGGGGATTCCTGGGGGCCTTGAAACTGACTATTTATATGCTGTGTATTTGATAGAGGATTTCTGTTTTTTTTTACAGCCATCTATTTACAAGTATAAGCCAGAGAATTGCTGGAGGGTCTTTAAGCTGATTTGTTTTTTCATATGCCAGATTGCTTTGAGAGTGATTCACTTATGAGTATTTCTAATGACCATTATTATTTGATAATGGGAGTGACTAATTATTTGCCAAAACTGAATTTATCTGGGTAATTATATCGGCATGTGAAAGAACCATCAGTAATTTTTATACATTATGGAAGAAATATCTGGCAAGCACTGGCAAACCTGCTTCTTCAAATATCAAGGGGTAAGCATGCAACTATACATTTAGATAACAAATTAAGGAGTTTATGTCTGTCATTATTTCATTGATAGTATTTCAATATAAAAATAAATAATGCACTTGACATAACAAACTGGAGTAGACTTATAAAAAGTTGTTGTCTGCAATAAAGTGTACAAAATAGTAGCATGTACTTTTTTCAAGCCAATCAGTCAAGTACCTGATATTTTGCAAGGCAGGGTATCTCTAATAAAATGGAAGCTAAATCAACACGTATTATTACAAATTGCTTTTTTCCACTAAACTGATCATTGATGGGCTGTAAAATAATCTTATTTTTAACCTATTCGTTAATAAAGCCATTATTTTTTTAATGTGTTCATCCACATCATGCTGGACTATGTACCCTAATAATATATGTGTACCAAGCTTCATTCAATTTCAACCATTTTAAGTATTTCAAGATAAAAACTTAAATCAAAGAAAGCTTAGAAAGAACTCCCGTGTGCTGAGAGTATTGAAGACACATTAAAAATTAATTCAAAATTACTTGTACATGAGATATTGATGGAAAAGCTGAAAACTAATTATGTAAATCAGAACAGAACAGAACAAAAAAATTATGAATTATTATGCTAATTAGAGAATTAATATGAACAAATTTTAACCCAAAATTAATCAGGCCTGTCTATTGTCCTAGAGCATTTATGTAGCAAATTTTATTCAAATGTGATGATCAGTAAGTCAGATAACAGTGTTAATTAATTACGTTAATTAGGTGATTAATAAGCATAAATATTTACCAAAAAATAATTGGGTCTCTGCATAGTTCTAGATTCATTGTAATGTGATGAGTACTCTTTAAAAGTGTCATTAAAATCAAATTCGTGGCTTTTTATATATCAGTGGAACATTCAGGGCACAAATTAACTAATTATGCAAATTAGATAATCAATATCCACAATTATTACCCTAAAACTAATCAGGTCTCTGCATAGTCCTAGAAGATCTATGTAGCAAGTCTCATTGAAATATGATGATTAGTACTTGGAATATCAAAAGCTGAAAATTAATTAATTATGCAAATTAGGTAATTAATATGCACAAATATTTACCCAAAAACTAATCAGGGGTTTGCACAGTCCTTAAAGGGGAAGTCAAGCCAAACAACACAATGACCCCCAAAGAAAAAGCTCCACAAATGTAGGAGAATGCAATTTACAATTTTTTTATATCACTTTTCATTCTCTAGATATTCAACATTTCATCAGTATTATGTAGTATTATGATTCTCAAGCAAAGGATCATGGTTAAAGTATGACATCACAGAGTCTGTTGTCATAAATTGAGAAAATGATTTCATCTATAACATGGGGAATACTGATGCGAATTAGTTCAAATTTTTGTTATGCATATAACTCTTGTATATGATTATAGTAATGTAAATTAGAATGTTACAAATACACATAAAGTGAAGATATTGCCAAAAACGTTAAAAAAATAAAAATCTTTATTTTCGTTGTGAAATATAGAATGACACTTTTTTGTCCACTTTTTATGGTCAACAAGTAATATACATGTATCACCTATATAACCTACTCACAACGATAAATTGTATACAATATAAGGAAATTTGAGCATTTGGTAGAAAAACATAAAAATAAATATTTTCAGTTCTGTTTCCATGACAACTATTTTATAAGCACATGTATGCTACCCTGTTCTAAACTTTCAGCCGATTTAAAGTTCAACTTTTGAAGTTATAGATGAAATCATTTTCTCAATTTCTGACAACAGACTTTATGATGTCATACTTTACCCATAATCCTTTGCTGAAGAATCAAGATGGCGGTCTACATAAATTGATGAAAAATTGAATATCTAGAGAATGAGAAGTGATATAAAAAAACTGTAAATTGCATGTCCTTACATTTGCCGAGCTCTTCCATCGAGGAGTATTATGTTGTTAGCCTTGACTTTCACTTTAAGTAATTATGTACCAAGTGTCATTGAAATGTGATGATTACTACTTGAAATATCAAAAGCTGAAAATTAATTAATTATGCAAATTAATATCTACTGATATTACCCTAAAAACTATCAGGTCTGGGCAGTGTCCTATGATATCTATGTACCAAATGTCATTGAAATGTGATGTTTACTACTTAGAATATCAAAAGCTGAAAATTAATTAATTATGCAAATTAATATCTACTGATATTACCCTGCAAACTATCAGGTCTGTGCAGTGTCCTATGACATCTTTGTACCAAGTTTCATTGAAATGTGATGATTAGTACTTGAGATATCTGTGTAAAAGTGAAAATTGATTAATCATTATGCAAATTAGGTAATTAATATTGCACAGATTTTTACCCCAAACTAATCAAATCTGCGCATTAGTTTGGAGCATCTGTGTACCAAGTTTCATCAAAATCCATAGAGTGGTTCTTGAGATATCAGTGGAACAGTCATGGAACAGCTAAAAATCAGCTAATTATCATGCAAATTAGGTACATATGTAATTAATATGCATGGATTTTTACCAAAACCTAATCAAATCTGCGCATTGGCCCAGAGTATCTATTCACCAAATTTCATCAAAAACTGATGTATGGTTCTTGAGATATCAGTGGAACAGACGGACACACATACACACACACATACACACACACTAACTGCAAAGACTCCCTTTTTGTGCTTCGCACACGGGAGTCAAAAATATTCACCAAAATTAGAGAATTGAAGATATCATCACAAAATGAACAAATCTGAGAGAGGTCCTTATGTACCGGTAGTACCTATATATGTAATATTAAAGCAATCGGACTTACAGTTTTTAACAAGAAGTCGAAAATATCACTTTTTACCAAAAATTACAAAAATATTCACCAAAATCAGAGAATTGAAGATATCATCACGAAATGAACAAATCTGAAAAAGGTCTACATGTAGTATCTATATATGTAATATCAAAGCAATTGAACTATTGGTTTTTAACAAGAAGTGGAAAATATCACTTTTTTACCAAAAATGACAAAAATATTCACCAAAATTAGAGAATTGAAGATATCAACATGAAATGAACAAACCTGAGAGGTCTACCCAAGGTACCCAAGGTACATATACACCAAGTATCAAAGCATTCAGGCTTGTAGTTTTCAAGAAGAAGTCGAAAAAGTAAAACATTGACACGGACGACGGACGCCGATGGACAATCACTCATATGATAAGCTCCGCTCGACAAAGACGACAGCGGAGCTAAAAAGTTGACATGGACAAAACAGGTTACAGACGCTGCTGGGCTACAGTCGACAGTGGAGCTGAAAACAGACATTAATCAAGAAAATTCATCCTCCTTCATTAAAAAGTATTTTTTTTTTTTTTGGAAGGGTTAATTGGTGGATCTTGAATCTGATTATTCATACAACACACATTGTACAAGGGAAATCATAGAGGTCTTGAAATTGAATACATATACATACGATAGGTATTGCAAGTTGGTGTTTACTGGAGGGCCTTGAAACTGACTATTCTATTGACATGTAATAGTAGTGAAATTCCTTGAGTATCTTGAAACTAACTACTCACATAATGTATATTGAAATGAAGATTTTTAGAGTGTCTTGAAAGTGACTCTCCTAAACTAAAGTTTACTCAACAGCCAATAGCAACAAATCATACTTCTATGAATATTCTAATTTTGTCCACTTTTATTCAAAACAGATATTTGGAATAAGGATCAGTGTTTGATGATTAAAATCCAGCTAGTATATTAATCCATGTTGGTCATTAAATAACAATAGGTACTGCACCTATTTAGGCATGCACGGGTAAACTTTCTCACGGGAACGCTGGGCTTCTGAATAGGCCCGTTCCTAGCCAATGGTCAATGAGGTAGACATGAAGGGGGTGTTGAGTAGGTAAATCTTACATACCAGCAACATCAGACCAGCTTCCTCCTCTCCCTGTCCAACTACAGTACTTTGACAATGAATTTGAACAAGACCAGCTCTTCATAATGGAGACATGTCTACCCTAGGTTTACTGCTGCTTATGCTACTACTTGCAGCACTACTACTAGAGACTCTCATATACAAGTGGCATATGCTTATCTAGAAAGCAACCTCTAATTTCAAAGTTTTTTTTTTGTGACAGCACATCATGCAAACCACCAGACCGATTCATTTATATTAGGTAGTGACAATCAGGTGTGGACCCAAGCATATGCACATCAATAACCTGTATTAACCAGGGGTGGATCAGTCACGCCCGTGTGGTAGTCACGTTCCCCAGAAAATACCAACAATTGTAAGAATTACACCAGAAAGTCCCAAAAATGGTAAGAATTCTTCAGAATTGAAATGGCATGACAAATATACTCAGTGTCAAAACTTGGATCTGTCCTTGTAAACTCACAGGCAATGCTATACACCGTATAATTGTCATAATTTATCTGTGTATATTAGCAACAATAACTTGGGTGTTGTTACCACCCTCCAGATCAAGTAATCGCTAAAAATGCCAAACTCAATGCACAAACGACGTGTACAACGATAGACCTTAGGAAACAGTTTCACCTGGATCCGCCTTGACAATTACAGTTGTAATGATTTCAATCTAATCATTGTGTTTCAATAGCTTTAACAAATTTCCATGAAATTCTTGTAACAGAATTTGAACATGTCAAGTAACCTGGTTAAAAGTGCATGCCCTAAGCTTGTGTGCATACGTCACTTCACATCACTAGATCCATTTCAGCTTATCTAGCACTTCTACAATACTCTGTAAACTTGTTTTTGTCAAGAGATTGTATAGTGTTAAACAAGGGCAACAAGTCAACTGGTCACCAACAAAGTTCTTTTTATTTTCTTCAAATCTACATAATTACTACAATTTGAGCTTTATTGAGAGAAATTGTATGAGAAAGACTGGAACAACAATGATGTTTTGAACAATGTTTATCCAGGCATACAAGAGGTGTGGAGTATAGTCATGTAAATCAATGGGCAGTCAAGCAATACTTTAGTGCCACCAGTAAGTACTTAATCGTCAAACTCAGTTAAAAGTTTATTTTATTAGCAAAATGTTGATTTATATAAATCAGTTGTTGAAAATAGTCACTGGAATGTAATAATTAGAATTCATATAATTTTAAACTTTACGAATGACCTTGATGATGGAACCAGCAATGCATCAACCATTGAATACATGCCTCAAATACAACATGATGTAAAACGAATATATAAAATTTGAATATAATGAGTCAAAGCATTTAAGAGATATGGCTCTATAAGCCCAATCATTAAAACAAAATGGCCGCCAATCAGCAATATTGAATCCAATCTGAAAATGAAAAAGACGTGCATCAGGAACCTGTAATGTCCAATGTATGTTATAAGTTTGAACAAAATCCATCCATAAATGCAAGAAATGCTTAATATTTAAGGATTTTTTCAGCACAAAATTAGCCACCATTTGGCCACTTTGAAAATGAACGTCAAACCAATATATTCGTATATCCATGACATAATGTATAATGAATATTAAAAATTTGAACATAATCAGTCAAAACAAGTCAGACATATGGGTCTGGAAACCCATTCATTAAAACAAAATGGCCGCCAGACAGCCATTTTGAATCTGATCTGAAAAATAAAATGATGTGCATCAGGAACCCGTAATGTCTATGTATGTACCAAGTTTGAATGAAATCCATTCATAAATGCCAGAAATGCTTGATATTTGATGATTTTTTAGCACAAAAATGACCACCATTCGGCCATTTTGAATAGGATCGTCAAACCAATATATCTGTCTATCTATGACATGATGTATAATAAATATTTGAAATTTGAACATTATCAGAGAAAGCAAGTCAGACATATGGCACGAGAACCACATTCATTAAAGCAAAATGGCCGCCAGTCGGGCATTTTCAATCTAATCTGAAAAACAAAATTATTTGCATCAAGGTCCCATAATGTCTAATGTATATACCAAGTTTGAACAAAATCCATCTGTAAACAGCGGAGATATGCTTGATTTTTATGATTTTGTAGCCCAAAAATGTCCACCATTCGGCAATCTTGAATCAGATCGTAAAACAAAATGATGTGCATCAAGGTTCTATAATGTTCAATGTATATACAAGGTTTGAACAAAATCCATCTGTAAACAGCCGGGAAATGTTTGATTTTGATGATTTATCAGCCCAAAAAATGGCCACCATTCGGCCATTTTCAATAGAACCGTCAAACCAATATATCTGTATATCTATGACATGATCTATAATGAATATTTCAACATAATAAGTGAAAGCAAGTCAGAGATGTGGCATTAGAACCACATTCATTAAAACAAAATGGCCACCAGTCGGCCATTTTGAATCTTATCTCAAAAACAAAATGATGTGCATCAAGGTCCTATCATGTCTAACGTATATACCAATTTTGAACAAAATACATCTGTAAACAGCCGAAAAATGCTTGATTTTGATGATTTTTAGCACAAAAATGGCTGCCATATTATAGCCCACAATGGGGAGTAAAGTGCCTATATTCTTTTTGTGAGTTTATATATTAATCTTTAAGATGCTTTAATGCACTTATATTATGGCTGCTTGTGATAGGATTTAAGTTCTTCAATACCACAAATAAGAAATACACAAAAAACATCAGATCTACCAATAAAGAATGCATGTGTGCTAGGTCAGTAAGTGAGTGTTGATGAATTATCCAGAAAATACCAGGGAAGAATTTACAAAATAACAACTTGAACATACATTATATGAAACACTATTCTTCTTTGTACACTATTATTATTCACTTGATTCACAAATGAGACAAGTCCAGAGAACAGTATGGTAATAGAGCCCAAATAAATCATATTTGATGCTTACATAGATTCGAGAAGCATTTCTCATTGTATGTTTCTGTGAAAGAAATTGTATTCTTAAAATTACTAGCAGCCTGTCAGCTGAGATAGCTCCGCTGTTATTAATGCACATTTCAATTAAAGAACTGAAGATATCATCAAAAAATGAGCAACATGTATAGTATTAAAGCAATCAGACTTGCTGTTTTCAACAAAAATTTGAAAATATCACATTTTATCAACAATATTCATTAAAATCAAAGAAAGCTTAGAAAGAACTCCCATGTGCTGAGAGTATTGGAGACACATTAAATATAATTCGAAATTACTTAGCTGAAAAGTAATTATGCAAATCAGAAAATTAATATGACCAGATTTGAGTGTAAAACTAATGAGGTCTGCGCAATGTAACAGAAAATCTATGTCTCCAAGTTTAATTGAAATGTGATTAGAACCAAAAAATTATGAAATTATTATGCTTATTAGGGAATTAATATGAACAGATTTTTACCCCAAACTAATTAGGTTTGTACATTGTCCTAGAGCATCTTTGTACTAAGTTTCATTGAAATGGAATAATTAGTACCATGAAAATTCCAAAATTTCGACCCCTCTAAAAATTCGGTCGCCTGTTTATTTGCCGGGTTTCGGTGTTTTATTTACCTCCAAATTTTCGACTCCACTAAAAATTGCCGACTCATTCTTATTCGAAAATTGCGACCAGTTTTAGTTTTCCCCCAAACGAAAAAAAACCCGATGTGAGCGTTCAAACGGGACCTTCCTCAAAGGCATGAATCCGGGTTTCTGATTGACTGAGAGATTTTTATTTTATTGGTAACGAAAATATATTCTAAATAAACGAAGTTTCAAATAAAAACGAACACAAAAACCTCGGCATGCTGCATTTCTGAATTGTTGATTATTACTGTACTCAGTAGTGATTATAATAATGTACACAAAATAAATTTGTTGAATGGTTATGAAATACAAATAAAAGTCAACTTAGTTTCATCGTAAGCGAATGATTCCGGTCTCGTATAAACGTTTGATGCTGTAGGATATCCGCCATGTTCTCTTAGGTCAAATAGGTCAAATCGCTAATTAACCAATCAAAAAGCTGGATGATGCCAACGTGTTCAAATTACCATAGCTTATTTAAATACGTTAATGTTATTGAACGCAATGCGGAAGAGATTGATGTTGTAGTACGATATTTTGGCTTGGATTTTGATGCGAAAACGGCATGATTTTTTTTAAATAAAAAAATTAGTTGTTTTTAAAAAATAAACTGGTCATCTGAAGAATAATTTAACATTGTTCACAGTGATAACAGCTCATTCTCGAAAGGAAGCTTACCCGCTCACGCTAGTCACGATAAAAATCATACACGTGTACTCTTGAATAGACACACATCAATGACTACGGTAAAACTTACTCTATTTTAGCCGGCAGGATTGATTGAAATGTCCGAAAAATGACGCCAAAATACACCTTAAAAGTCCCATTTTATTTTCTTAAATCCCATTTTATTTTTTAATCCAAGGGCGAATTTACGGCAGAATTTGGTCCCTCAAATAAGGGACACGTGAGCTTTGATTCTAACCGGATACATTGCACTGGGTCGGGAAGATCGTTTGCTAAACTTCCATGTATCTTTTGTCCAATGGGTACCTGTACTTCGAACATTCGCAAGTTTTCCTAGGTAGTGCGAGACAGCTTTGTCTTTTGACCTATTAGTTTTGTGCTGACCTCTTCTCCGCGTCTTGATGTTTTGTTTTGCTTGTCATAATACTCAATGATTGATGACTTTGTTTAGATTTTGAGTTACAACTCGGCCACGACCTTTGCTTTTACCGTGAAACATGAGGAAGTTTACGTCAATTGACCGACATTGCATTTTTTAAAAACTAATGAAGCACACTGTCTATCATCCCCATTTTTTTTTGCTGATTTCTATTCTGAAAAATTCGACCGTCCGAAAATGCACCTTAATTTTGACTCTAAAAACATGTCACATTTCTAACACCAATTATTTAAAACCGGTCGAAATTTTGGAGTTTTTACGGTACTTTAGATATCAGTGTGAAAGCTTAAAATTGGTTAATTATGCAAATTAGGTAATTAATATGTACAGATTTTAACCCACAATTATTCAGGTCTGTCTATTGTCCTACAGCATCCATGTACATTCATTGATATGTGATGTATAGTACCTGAGATATCAGTGTGAAAGTTGGTTAATTATGCAAATCAGGTGATTAATATGCACAAATATTTACCGGAAACTAATTGGGTCTGCATAATTCTAGATTCATTGAAATGTGATGATTAGTACTTTAGATATCAGTAGAAAAGCTGAAAATTAATTATGCAAATTAGGTAATTAATATGCACAATTATTTACCCTAAAACTAATCAGGTCTCTGCATAGTCCTAAAAGATCTATGTACCAAGTTTCATTGAAATGCGATGATTAGTACTTGATACTCGTGGAAAAGCTGAAAATTAACTAATTATGCAAATTAGGTGATTAATATGCACAAATATTTATCGAAAACAATCAATCTCTGCATAGTCCTTGAGTATGTAAGTACCAAGTTTCATTGAAATGTAATGCTAACTACTTATATCAAATGCTGAAAATTAATTAATTATGCAAATTAGGTAATTAATATGTACTGATATTACCATAAAAACTATCAGGTCTGTGCAGTGTCGTATGACATCTATGTACCAAGTTTCATTGAAATGTGATGATTAGTACTTGAGATATCAGTGGAAAAACCGAAAATTGACTAATCATTATGCAAATTAGGTAATTAGTATCCACGGATTATTACCAAAAACTAATCAAAACCTAGCATTAGTTCAGAGCATCTATGTACCAAGTTTCATGAAAATCCAATGAGTGGTTGTTTAGATATCAGTGGAACAGTCATGGAACCACTAAAAAATAGCTAATTATCATGCAAATTAGGTAATTAATATGCACGGATTTTTACCAAAAATTAATCAAATCTGCGCATATGTTCAGAGCATCTATGTACCAAGTTTCATCAAAATCCAATGAGTGGTTCTTTAGATATCAGTGGAACAGTCATAGAACAGCTAAAAATTAGCTCATTATCATGCAAATTAGGTAATTAACGAGCATGGATTTTTACCAAAACCTAATCAAATCTGCGCATTGGCCCAGAGCATCTATGCACCAAGTTTCATCAAAAACCGATGTATGGTTCTTGAGATAGCAGTGGAACAGTCGGACACACATACACACACACACACACATACACACATACACACACACATACAGACACACTAACTGCAAAGACTCCCATTTTGTGCTTCGCACATGGGAGTCAATTAGATAATTGAAGAACAAAATCATCTCGAAATAAACAAATCTGAGAGGTCTACCTGTAGTACCTATGTAGTTTATATAATATCAAAGCCATTAGACTTGTGGTTTTTAACAAGAAGTCGAAAATATCTCTTTTTACCAAAAATGACAAAAATGTTCATGAAAATTAGAGAATTAAATATATCATCACAAAATGAACAAATCTGAGAGAGGTACACATGTAGTACCTATATATGTAATATCAAGGCAATTGGACTTACAGTTTTTAACATGAAGTCGAAAATATCACTTTTTACCAAAAATGGCAAAAATATTCATCAAAATTAGAGAATTAAAGATATCATCACGAAATGAACAAAACTGAGAGAGGTCCACCCAAGGTACCTACATATCAAGTATCAAAGCATTTGGGCTAGCGGTTTTCAAGAAGAAGTCAAAAATAGCATTTTTGACCAAAAATGACAAAAATATTCGCTATAAATGAGACAATTGAACATATCCACACGAAATGAACTAATCTGAGAGAGAACGACCCAAGGTACCTTCCTAGAAAGTTGCACAGCTATACAGTTTGTGGTTTTTAAGAGGAAGTCGAAAATGTAAAGTTGACGACGGCGATGCCGGACACCGACGGACAATCAGTAATACTATAAGCTTCGCTTGACTTCATCGACAGTGGAGCTAATAATATCAATGTGATGTGGTGGTGGTGGGTCGATCAAAATGAATAAGAATGATTTTTGTCCAGGTTAATTGTTACCACAGAGGTTGGTTTTTTTCAAACAGCACAAAGTAGTCACTTTTGTAAGGATGTGACGTCACATACTTCATCTTCCAGATTACCTACAGTCTGACTACTATGAAATGCCAGAAATGTAGCTTCATTGGCAAATGCCAGGTTTTACTTGTAAAACATTTTCAAGCATTCAAATGATTTGGTTTGTAAAAATTACCAAATAATAAACATGTACATGAAATAATACTCATTTTTAAAACATATTTAAATGGAAAACTTTTTTGTCTGTTATATATTTAAGCACTTATTAAGTGATAGCTAACAGGGGCAATGCATGTTTGTTAATTATTCATGCCAGACTATGTCTGGGAAGTGAACGTTTGCTGGTTGACTGAATAGCTGAATGTTGTTGCTAAAGTTTATCTTCTTGAGATGCCTAGCCTGGAATGTAGTCTACTTATTGTCTAATGCAATTATGCAAAGCAATTACAGTAGACATCCCTTATGATTTATGCTACAGCTCCCATAGTACATAATACCGATGAATAACTAATTCCATATGCTACAAATCATCACCTGGGTCAATTAAACTCCCTATCTTGTCAGTAAATCACTCCTAGACCTATAATTACATTTAGAGATTACATGCCAGTAAATTGTGAGAATACAACAAAGTTGAAGACATTTTTTGCATTCTTTCAGATATAGCATATGTTGGAATGTGTCAACATGGCAATACTGTATAACAGAGGCACACCTGCAGACTGACAAGCACATGCTATTAGATCTGCTTATAGTGCTCATACTGGTGCAAAAAAAAGAATTATACCTTTACACAATCCTCCTTTGAAGAAAAACAAGGAAAATAATTCAGATTCAGATTCAAAACATTTTATAGTTGTTATAAATACTATTTACTAGCGATTTTTTTTCAAAACAAAGCTAAATGCAGAATAATTGTAACCTCATGATATTGATTATGTATGAGAGACATGTCCAAAAAGATAAGTTATTCTGCCACTGTAATCTTTCCCTTCATTTTGATTTAGCATCTTTATTACAGTAATAGACAAATCTACCAGAGTACTCTTTGAGTATATATCATATTCTGTTCCTTATTAAAACAGAATGTCAAAAAAATAATGTCAATGTGACCATTATTAATATAGTATATTAGTAAAATTTCAGCATTTGTTGTAGACACACAAGTGAATGCTATTAAGTAAACCTTAATTTTCAAGACACATTTTTCACCATATTTCATTAACAATGTCAATGACTCGCCCTCTCTGAATATATAGGATATTTTATTGGAATGAATGAATGAATGAATGAATAATGAACGAACGAACAAATGAACGAACGAACAAATGAACGAACAATTGAAGGAACGTATGTACGTACAAATGAATGAATGAATGAATGAACCATACCTGCAGTCATTTGGTTGATCACATTTTCCATGAAGTGAATGGCAGCCTTGTCTGCAAATAGCTGTAACAAAAAAAGAAGAATTGCCTCAAATACCATCCATTGGATGACAGAATATAAGAGTTACAACGTATTCCACTCAGCAACGAAGCTCTCCTACAGGTATAGCAAACAAGAATTCAGCACCATGACAGCGAAGTTGATTATATTCAAATATACCGATGACTTTCAAACTTCTCAGATACAGCATGCATTTTGGGATACATATGCATGTTCACTCACATCAAAATCAGATTTAGGATGGCCAAATGGAGGCCATTTGTGCATTAAAAATTTATCAAAATCAAGCATTTCTGCCATTGTAGAACTGGATCATGGTTGTGTACATGAACAGCATGAGACTTTGATGCCTGTCATTTTTTTTTCTTTTGCAGAGCAAATTAAATATGAGGCCAAACAGAGACAAAAATCAAGCATTTCTGCCTATCTAGACAAGGGTTTCAATAACGAACATATATTGACTATAGTGCACTAATAATAGAGCAAAAATACAAGTGCATATTTCTTAACACAAGTAGCAAGCAGCCACTCGGCTGATATAGCTCCACTGTCAGCAATGCACAGAACTGAAGATATCTGAGGTACTTATATGTATAGTATCAAACAAACAGACTTGCGGTTTTCAACAAGAAGTCGCAAATATCACTTTTTACCAAAAATGACAATCAAAGAAAGCTTAGAAAGAACTCCTGTGTGCTGAGAGTATTGGAGACACATTAAAAATTAATTCAAAATTACTTGAACTTGAGATATTGATGGAAACGCAGAAAAGTAATTATGCAAATAAGGTAACTAATATGAACAGATTTAAGTGTAAAACTAATAAGGTCTGCACAATGTACCAAGTTTCATTGAAATGTGATTAGAACTAAAAATTATTAATTATTATGCTAATTAGAGAATTAATATAAACAGATTTTAACCCAAAATTAATCAGGCTGTCTATTGTCCTAGAGCATTTATGTACCAAGTTTTATTCAAATGTGATGATCAATACTTGAGATATCAGTATTAATTATGTTAATTAGGTGATTAAGAAGCATAAATATTTACCAAAAACTAATATGGTGTATAGTCCTAGGTGCATTGAAATGTGATGGGTACTCTTTAAAAGTTTCATTAAAATCCAATGAGTGTTTTTTTAGACATCAGTGCAACAGCCATAGAACAGCAAAAAATTAACTAATTAAGCAAATTAGGTTATTAATATGCACAATTATTTATCCCAAAATTAATCAGGTCTCTGCATAGTCCTAGAAGATCTATGTTGCAAGTCTCATTGAAATGTGATTATTAGTACTTGAGATATCAGGTGAAAAGCTGAAAATTAACTAATTATGCTAATAAGGTGATTAATATGCACAAATATTTACCCCAAAACTGATTAGGTCTCTGCACAGTCCTCAAGTAACTATGTACCAAGTTTCATTGAAATGTGATCATTACTACTCGAAACATCAAAAGCTGAAAATTAATTAATTATGCAGTGATGTTACCCTAAAAACTATCAGATCTGTGCAGTGTCATATGACATCTATGTAAGTTTAATTGAAATGTGATGTACTTGAGATATCAGTGGAATTCAAATCAGTATGTCAGTATGCAAATTAGGTAAATAATATAAACAGGTTTTTACCCAAAAATAATCAAATCTGTGCATTAGTTCAGAGTATCCATGTGCCAAGTTTCATCAAAATCCAATGAGTCGTTCTTCAAATATCAGTGGAACAGTCATGGAACAGCTTAAAATCAGTTAATTATTATGCAAATTAGGTAATTAATATTAATGGATTTTTACCAAAACCTAATCAACTCTGCGCATTATTCCAGAGCATCTATGTACCAAGTTTCACCAAAATTTGATTAGTGGTTCTTGAGATAACGGTGGAACAAAAAAAGTGACACACACACACACACGCACACACACGCACGCACACGCACACGCACGTGCACGCGCACACGCACTTGCACACGCACACACACACACACACACACACACACACACACACACACACACACATATACATTTCTGATTTTTATTCCTCGATATAAAAATAAATCAATTAACAATAATTTATATACATGTAGGTTGTACAGTAAAAATAGAAATATGATACAAACTTATATATGTAATTATTTACAGATAAACAATAGAGTCAGTAAACTATATTAAACGTATTAGTAGTTATACAATAAGTATACCGAATAGTAAATAAAGCAAATATAAGAAAAGCTTGGATCGAGTGTCAATTATACATCTCAATTATCAGTTCATTATCAAATCAAGTACATTCTTAATTTAGGTGGTCCCAGACTTGCTTGATTGTTGAATCAGGTAGTATTCTAACTTTCGGCTAATTCTTTCCATGCATGTCCTTTCCTTTTTGGTAAGACTAGAATACGCTATCACGTGATTGATTGACCGAACTAGTAAACTCAAATTAGAGTGGAAAGAGTACCGGTAGTTCACAAAGGTCCGCACTGCATCTTCTGATAGTAGTGATAAATCCTTTTGTTGTTCGTATTCAGTGCATCATGAAATTTTAAAGTTGCCAGTAAAACTGAATGTTTTCGTTGGTATATTAGGTACTGAAAATTGTAACGTTTCTTCAGATAGAGATTTGACGGGCGTGGCGGTGTCGTTTGAGTTAATCGAGTCATCATTTGTATTACTTTCATTGTTCTCAGCAGCCGTGGTTTGTTCAGCAGATTCTTTGTCATTTAAATTACGCGTGGCAGAAAGGTCTCCAAGTTCAACGGTTTTATTTTCAGGACCGTGCCGAATATCGTTTTTTGCTACTGCGGTAGTAGTATCCAAACAATCACTATCATCATGTTGAAGTGCAGGAGTAGTAATAGGTTCAGACACTACAATCGCACATTTTTCCTCAGCAGGATAATCAGTACAAGTGAATTTGTTTTGATCACCGGCATGATCAGGCACATCATTTTCGTCATTATCATGTTGTTTGTTGTGCTCAAGCTGTGTTGAAACAACTTTATCTTGTGGTTTATCGTTAGATACAGTGGCGATATTTTCAAAACAGTTTCTTTGTATATGGCCTTTCTTGTGGCATCTATGACATGTAATTTCATCCGTAGAGAGGTAAATACGGTACAATCGATCTTCATAGCTAACATTAATAGCCCCATCAAGTTTTTCATCAATATGCATGTAAACTTGCCTCCGAAACGATTTAATGTGTTTAAGCATGGGTTTTTTACATCCCAGTGGTATTAAACGAATCGTACCGGTACTGACAATACGTCCATATCTCAATAGTTCTGTATGCAACACGTCGTTTGAAAAAAAAGGGGGAACCCCTGATATGAAAACTTTAGTAGCGGGTTTGACCAACGGCTGCACGAAATATTTGACTCACCAATGGCGATGTGTCCAACAGCACAAATCCTTCCAACATCAGTTCCATTTTTCAGGAAAACAAGTACAGCTCCATTAGCGCGTGATGCCGCTAAGATGCTTTGTGGCTCGACCACACTTGAAATATTGTGTACGTACATCTCAATACTAATACCATCCACAGAGTCACACTGAATACCATGCTTAGGTGTCAGTCCATCGAACAGCTGTGGTAGACTCGGCATGGCAGCGGCCATCTTGACTTGCCATGCTTGGCTTGCTTGCTATTAAATCTTTTTCTTCTATGCTATCGATAAAGAGCCATTGCTCGAAACGTCTAGCTATTTTTAATAGTTATTTAGGACTACTACTAATATTATCTTCTATATATCATCTTGGCTTGCTGCTGGTCGAGTCTGAATGAACTCAAAAGTAAACAAGCAGCCTCTCAGCTGAGATACATGTAGCTCCGCTGTTAGCAATGCACATTTCAATTAAAGAACAGAAGATATCATTAGAAAATGAACAATATGCATAGTATCAATGCAATGGAACGTGCTGTTTTCAACAAGAATTCAAAAATATCATTTTTCACCATAAATGATTGTGGTTTTTAACAAGAAGAAAATATCACTTTTTACCAAAAATGACAAAAATATTCACCAAAATTAGATAATTAAAGATATCATCACAAAAAGAACAAATCAAAGAGAGGTCCACATGTAGTACCTTTATAATATCAAAGCAATTGGACTTGTCGTTTTTAACAAGAAGTCGAAAATATCACTTTTTACCAAAAATGACAAAAATATTCACCAAAATTAAAGAATTGAAGATATCATTACAAAATGAACAAATCTGAGAGAGGTCCACATGTAGTACCTATATATGTAATATCAAAGCAATTGGACTTGCGGTTTTTAACAAGAAGTCGAAAATATCACTTTTTACCAAAAATGACAAAAATATTCACCAAAATTAAAGAATTGAAGATATCATTACAAAATGAACAAATCTGAGAGAGGTCCACATGTAGTACCTATATATGTAATATCAAAGCAATTGAACTTGCGGTTTTTAACAAGAAGTCGAAAATATCACTTTTTACCAAAAATGACAAAAATATTCACCAAAATTATAGAATTAAAGATAACATTACAAAATGAACAAATCTGAGAGAGGTCCACATGTAGTACCTATATATGTGATATCAAAGCAATTGGACTTGCGGTTTTTAACAAGATGTTGAAAATATCACTTTTTCCCAAAAATGACAAAAATATTCACCAAAATTAGAGAATTGAAGATATCATCATGAAATGAACAAATCTGAGAGAGGTCTACCCAAGGTACATATACACCAAGTATCAAAGTATTCAGGCTGGTAGTTTTCAAGAAGAAGTCGAAAAAGTAAAACATTGACACGGACGACGACAGGCAATCACTCATATGATAAGCTCCGCTAGACAAAGTCGACAGCAAAGCTAAAAATGAATGTGAAGTATGTATTTTACACTTCAAAGTAAAAACAAAACTACCAAATAAAACAGCGTCACCTTATAGAAGTGTCAGTGCAAAATTATCACGTCACTTTGCTTGCAGGTAGTCAAAATTCGATGATTTCGCAGGAGCTCATGTGAAGGCATGTGCACTCATGTACATACATACATACATGGTTTTTGTTTATTCTCGATTATAAAAAAAAATCTGGTTACATTTACTGTATGTATAATATATATATTGATTATATCATTAACTTATATTGAGTGTCTTGTAGAAAAAGCATCAAATAAATTAATAAATAGATAAAAGAAACTAGTTATATTAACTGTATAAACAAGTAAAACAATTATCTTTAGTTATTAAATGATATCATAATTTGTATGTAGATCGAAAATCGAATAAATACACAAATAATTTTTTAAGCTGAATAATAAATAACAGTAATGAATAGATCAAGTATCTTTCACACCAGTTCGTTTTCAGTTTTACGAGGGGGTTAAGATGAAATTCCGCGCTTTTTCATTAACAAGTCATTTCGTGCAGACCCTTATCTCGTCACACATGTCTGGTTTGTTTGGTTCCCTATTCATACCTTGTACTAACGTGCGCGATATGCGCTTGACATTATGTCTTTCTTCACCAGATGGAAGGATATTTTGCATAACAATTAATAGAGGTGACAAGCAGTTTCATATTCGGAAAAAATCGATATGCAAAATCTATCAGTTTTCTGGATTTAACAGCAGTTTTTAAAAATTCTTTGATTACTTCATCACTCAGCACATAATAATTATTAGCGATTGCATGTCGTACCTCTTGTGTAGACTCCTCTCCCTTACCAAATTGAGCATCATAATAGTATAGTAATTGTATACAAAATCTGTACAAAAAGTATACATACTGTTCAGTAAATTCTGGTAAGGGCTGACACAGTTAGATCCATAACTTCCTCTACAGATTCGTCAATAGTGCCAATATGATCATCATGGGATTCCATTATGGGGACTTCGAGTTCAGCAGTAGCTGTCGATACAGTAGTTTTCATAGTCAAAATCTTGTCACCTGTTGCTTGAATGTTAATCGAGCCATTGCCCTCATTAACCGGCTTACAGGGGTCGCATTCCTGATCTATTACGGCACGCTTTTCCGGTTTGTTATCAAGTTCAATATCGTGAGAAACAGTTTTCGTCTTTTCCTTCAGTACTATTTTTAACCTCATTAACATCAGGTTGAATAGAGTGTTCAATGGGTTCATGTCCAGCGTCCTCCGTTATTAATTGGATTTTGTCAGATTCCCGATTAGATAACAGGTCGAGTGGTGTGTGCTGCTGTACTTCGGCACGTGTCATGTCATTATAATGTAATTATCACTAGTTTTCTTGTTCTCTCTTGTCCGGCAATCGCGCTGAATATGCCCAATACGATGACATTTATAACATGTAACATTATTTGTAGTAACATAAATCTTGTATAGTTTTTGATCGAATTCAATGTTGAAAGTGACAATAAGTTTATCCTCAATATGCATATATAGTTGCCGTCTGAACGAGTTAACATGTCTCAGTGCGGGATTTTTACATCCAAGTGATATTGCTTTGATTTCACCGGCAATTCGACCATAACGAGACAATTCATGTTGTAGATCGTTTGGCACAAAAGGTGGAACACCTGATTGCACAATTTTAGTTGCAGGTTTCACCAGTGGGCTCACGTGTACAGGAATGTCACCAATCTTTATCTGCCCCAATGCAGTGACTGTGTCAACAGACTTTAATGAATCCACGAAAATAATAGCAGCACCATTTACACGAGAGGCTACAACAATGCTTTTGGGCTCAACGTGTTGCAATCACCTCCTCATAGGTAGCAATACTCACACCATTAATGGATTCACATTGGATCCCATTCTGTCTTGTCAATCCGACACGTTCCTGATTCACCATGGCGGCGGCCATCTTGGAAAGTCACCTGGCGACACAGGCTCAAATACAAATACAAAATGAACAAAAATATGGCAGATTTATGCCTTCTGTCAAAAATAAATCAACCAGAGTGTTCACTAGTACCTTAGAAAACAGTCAATGGATAAAATCAAAGTCAGTCAGTTCGTTTACGGATGAAAAACTCTAGTAAAACATAAGCTCGTTTCAACACACACGCACGCACGCACGCACGCACGCACGCACGCACGCACGCACGCGCAAGCGCACACACAAACACACACACACACACACACACACACACACACACACACACACACACACACACACACACACACAGACACACACAGACATACATACAGACATACAGACATACAGACAGGTGAACTGCAAAGACTCCCTTTTGTGCTTTGCACACGGGAGTCAAAAATATTCATCAAAACAAGTCATTGAAAATCACACAGTTCCCGTTCAAACAGTACAAATAAATCCTCATGTGCCAAACATGGTCTTGACAATATTCAAGAAATATATTTACATGGTGAAATACCAAAACAGTGTACATTCTGAGTATGACAAATAAGAATAAACAAAAGAAAATGGTTTACAGTGCACTGATCAAGTATGAGTACTTTCAAAACATATTTCAATGCAGTGTCTAATGTCTGAAATGCAGTGACAAGGTCAAAGTCAAAGTCAACTTCAGAAAGGCACCCAGAATGATTTGATCCGAATGAAATGCAGCTATTTAAATCAGCAAGCAACCTGTAAATACATACTGGAATGACTTGTTAAGTTTTAAATACAATATGTCCCATATCTAGTATGTTATCAATAGTCATACTGCTAGCAGTACTGACATATTAGCAGTATTCATAATCATTGAATATACCAGGGTTACAAGACTCCAGAGGTGATACCTGAATATTTAAGTGAACCTTAATGAGCATAACCTGCAATCACTAATTTATCTTGACCCGTTATTTCACAGTTTGAAGTAGGACGGACCAGCACTGCCTTCTATATCATCACTTAGCAACAGAATCATTCTCTTACTGTACAATAAAGTTGCATAAATTCACACAGAAAAAAAGTTGTTAGTGTTTTTATTACAAACTTCATTTGGTGTACAATGAAATTCAAAGTTTAAATACATATTTATATTTTTTATAATAAAATAAATGTGTCATAAATGAAGATTTTTAATTGAAGTCAGCAAATCTTCCGTAATAGATTTGTGTATATTGCAGAACTATGTGGTATTGTTGCATGATATGAGCCATCAAAATTGTCTTTCAAATCCAGATCCTGTGAAAAAAATACAAAATTTTTTTACAAACAATATACAGTTCACATAAATCCACCAAAACCTTGCAACAATAATTCAGTTCTCTCAAATGGACATTTAAACAAATGGATTCAAACAAGTGACCTTGGACGTAGATGGCGCTGTGACAAGGTGGCCTACCGTACATTGAAAGATGGCGGCCCGCCGTGTTTGATCGCAAATTATGAAAGATCGTCACGATATTAACGTAGCTAGTTCACGTCATTTAAAAATTGCAGCTAGATAAACACCGAGTTACACAAAATTATTATTTTTGTAAACAATAACTGGTAATCAAAGAAAGCTAAGAAAGAACTCCCATGTACTGAGTGTATTGGAGACACATTAAATATAATTCGAAATTACTTAGCTGAAAACTAATTATGCAAATCAGAAAATTAATATGACCAGATTTGAGTGTAAAACTAATGAGGTCTGCGCAATGTAACAGAAAATCTATGTTTCCAAGTTTAATTGAAATGTGATTAGAACCAAAAAATTATGAATTATTATGCTTATTAGGGAATTAATATGAACTGATTTTTACCCCAAACTAACTAGGTTTGTACATTGTCCTAGAGCATCTTTGTACTAAGTTTCATTGAAATGGAATAATTAGTACTTTAGATATCAGTGTGAAAGCTTAAGATTGATTAATTATGCAAATTAGGTAATTAATATGTACAGATTTTAACCCACAATTATTCAGGTCTGTCTATTGTCCTACAGCATCCATGTACATTCATTGATATGTGATGTATAGTACCTGAGATATCAGTGTGAAAGTTGATTAATTATGCAAATTAGGTGATTAATATGCACAAATATTTACCGGAAACTAATTGGGTCTGCATAATTCTAGATTCATTGAAATGTGATGATTAGTACTTTAGATATCAGTAGAAAAGCTAAAAAATAATTATGCAAATTAGGTAATTAATATGCACAATTATTTACCCTAAAACTAATCAGGTCTCTGCATAGTCCTAAAGAATCTATGTACCAAGTTTCATTGAAATGTGATGATTAGTACTTGAGATACCCGTGGAAAAGCTGTAAATTAACTAATTATGCAAATTAGGTGATTAATATGCACAAATATTTATCGAAAACAATCAATCTCTGCATAGTCCTTGAGTATGTAAGTACCAAGTTTCATTGAAATGTAATGCTCACTACTTATATCAAATGCTGAAAATTAATTAATTATGCAAATTAGGTAATTAATATGTACTGATATTACCATAAAAACTATCAGGTCTGTGCAGTGTCATATGACATCTATGTACCAAGTTTCATTGAAATATCATGATCAGTACTTATATCAAATGCTGAAAATTAATTAATTATGCAAATTAGGTAATTAATATGTACTGATATTACCATAAAAACTATCAGGTCTGTGCAGTGTCATATGACATCTATGTACCAAGTTTCATTGAAATGTGATAATTAGTACTTGAGATATCAGTGGAAAAAACGAAAATTGACTAATCATTATGCAAATTAGGTAATTAATATGCACAGATTTTTACCAAAAAATAATCAAATCTGCGCATATGTTCAGAGCATCTATGTACCAAGTTTCATCAAAATCCAATGAGTGGTTGTTTAGATATCAGTGGAACAATCATGGAACAGCTAAAAATCAGCTAATTAACATGCAAATTAGGTAATTAATATGCACAGATTTTTACCAAAAACTAATCAAATCTGCGCATATGTTCAGAGCATCTATGTACCAAGTTTCATCAAAATCCAATGAGTGGTTCTTTAGATATCAGTGGAACAGTCATAGAACAGCTAAAAATTAGCTAATTATCATGCAAATTAAGTAATTAACGAGCATGGATTTTTACCAAAACCTAATCAAATCTGCGCATTGGCCCAGAGCATCTATGCACCAAGTTTCATCAAAAACCGATGTATGGTTCTTGAGATAGCAGTGGAACAGTCGGACACACATACACACATACACACATACACACATACACACACACACAGACACACTAACTGCAAAGACTCCCATTATGTGCTTCAAAAAAGATACAAACGAGAGCGCCAGTGATCAAATACAATTGCACTAATACATAGACGGTGCGACCACCAGCTACAGACATCAAACAAATTACCTTCGTAGATTGGCAACGATACAATTCCCGAAATTTCATATATCGTTGCTTACAATTACATCATCTTATATTTTAATCCTGCGTACACGGACTGTATCCGGGGGGGGGGGGGGGGGGGGGGGGTAGACCATAACACGGACTGACGATCGCCCGACTCAGTCATTTTGGAGGTGGATAGCAAAAATTAACTTTAAGTGTCTTCACAATAAAAAGACTGGAATCAATCGACATAAACTACTATTTTACGGTTTAAATGACTATTCCATGTTGTCACGAGGAAATATTTCGTTTACAAATGATATTCTACACTACCGATGACGTAAAATTCTGGCTAATCTCTCAAAAAAGGAGGCATTTTGAATGAAGTTATTCAGTTTTCTCTCGTAATGGCACTCAAAATCGTAATCACGTGATACTGTTGGATCAATGATTTTTTTATTGTAATAATCAAACCAGAACGATTATCTTGAATACGTCCAAAAACAGTCATTTTCCAATGCATGGTCGCTATTGTGACGATCGAATACAAAACAACTGTGACTGCATGCGTAGGGCAGTGCGAAGATGCATTGTCCATTAGTTAGCCCCGATCAACATAGCATTATACGTAGGGCTACTTATATTTCAGTTAAATGCAAGAAAATATTTTTTTAGCCAACACAAATTGAAATAGATAACTGGCTTGAAGGAGCTTGAATGACAAACAAGCAGGCAAACATATCATTGCAGAAAGCATTAATTAAATAACATAAAAACCCACACTCAGTAGAAAAAAACAAATTACTCCACTTTACTTACCAAATAATTTAGTGATCTTCAGACTATTCAGTCTTAATTATCGCGAAGTGACAACAGGCATCCATAAACCCGAACACGAGGTGTGTTACCATTTACCTCACTTAAGCGAATCTTCTCCCAAGATGCAACACTGGAACACATTGCCTGAACAATAATACAATGTAGGGGAAAGGCAGGGTCCAGGTACGTAGTAAAAATATTGATAATCTTTATTGCAATCATTTTCAAATCAAGATATCAAACAAAAAACAAATAAAGGTAACATTCTGACAAACCAACATAATAATAGAACTTTATTGACATCAATTTAACAACATAAAAACAACTTTGTATTAGATGCATGTAATCTTAATCAGAATCTGCATTTTGGGGTCTAAAATAGCTGCCAAACGGTCAAAAAACACAAAACAATCACAAAACAAATGCATGTGCATACGTATACCGTCATGACATGTATGTGTACCAAATTTGAAGAGAATCCATCAAAGCATGTCTGAAATATGACCGCACTCGCACGCACGCACACACGCAAGCATATACGCACACAACCAAAAACACTACTTCCCATTTCGGACTACCGTCCGAACGGGAACTAATTAGAGAATTAAAGATATCATCACAAAATGAACAAATCTGAGAGAGGTCCACCCAAGGTACATGTACCTACATACCAAGTATCAAAGCATTTGGGCTAGCGGTTTTCAAGAAGAAGTCGAAAATAGCACTTTTGACCAAAAATTACAAAAATATTTGCTATAAATAATTGAACATATCCACATGAAATGAACTAATCTGAGAGAGAACCACCCAAGGTACCTTCCTAGAAAGTTTCACAGCTATACAGTTTGTGGTATTTAAGAAGAAGTCGAAAATGTAAAGTTGACGACGGCGAGGACAGACACCTGACACCAACTATTGAGGCAATTAGAATTGTACAAGATGAAGTTGAAAATGTAAAAAGTTGACACGGACAATAGATGCCGACGGACAATCACTGATATGATACCAGTGAGCTCGGCTTGACAAAGTTGACAGTGGAGCTAAAAAAAGACATGATTCAGTAATGCAATTTTAGGTTTATATGTGTTTCTATTGGAGAAACGCTTCTAATAATGCAAATACAGTATCATACTAAAAGTTCTGATATTAATACTTGCCTTTATCACAATTTGTTCCACTCCATCCTGTATTACAGAGTTTATTTCCATTGGAATCACAAGTATAATGTCCAAAGTCATCATCACGTGGTTTACAAAATGTCATACAATCTGTGCTATAGTAGTATTCATCACACATTATCCGTATTTTATATGCTACTTGTGCCACAGTTCCTGGAGAGTTTAAGGTTTGCCAACCTGATCCAGGTTTTAGTGATCCTGAATGAGTTGCAGTATCAATTAATTCTTCCCTGGCTGTACACAGAATATAGGATTGATTAAGCATTGAATGTCTTGGTAGATCACACACAAGAATAAAGCTACTTTTCATCACATCCTATACAAAACTTTACTGTTTTCCCATGGAATAAAAGGATGCAAAGATAAAAATAAAGAAAACTTAGAAAGAACTCTTAAGTGCTTTTGGTATTGGAGGCATACAAATAATGTGCTTCTATTAGACCAAATACAGCATTTAATCAAAGAAAGCTTAAAAAGAACTTCTGTGTGCTGAGAGTATGGAGACACATTGAAAATAATTCAAAATTTAAGATTTGCTTTTCAAACGAGAAGCTTGGCAAGTAATATTTGTCTGCTATTTGAGATGCATAACATGAAAAAAATGTGATTCACATTATCAAAATTTATAATACATACATTTGATTTTTCATCCATGGTTTTTAGTCTAATTAATTCCAGAGCACCTGTCATGAATTAAATTTAAATCTGATTTTTTTAGATCTCAGAAATGGGCTAGTAATAAATAATCAATATGCATTAAACTAATCATGTCTGTGGATTACCTCAAAGAATTACACAAATTAAGCAACTATTATGCATAGATTTAGGTCTGTATATTGTATATCAGAATGCACATGTACAAAATGTCATTATAATGTGATGAGTAATCCTAACTAAATTAGTGGAAAGCTGAAAAGTAAATTATAATGCAAATTAGGTAATTATTATAGATATATATAAGCCTAAAACTAATTACCACATTGTGTTAGAGTATATATGTATTAAAGAAATATACGATTTATTGAATTAAGTACAGTCACAGACCGTCTATGTACGAAATTTCATTGAAATGTGATTAGAACCAAAAAATTATGAAATATTATGCTAATTAGGTAATATGATCTGATTTTAACCCCTAACTAATCAGGTCTGTTCATTGTCTTACAATATCAATGTACCAAGATTCATTGAAATGGGATAATTAGTACTTGCGATATCAGTGTAAAAGCCGGAAATTAACTATTCATGCAAATTAGTTGATTAATATGCACACATTTTTACCCAAAATTAATCAGGTCTCTGCATTGTTCTAAAGCATCTATGTACCAAGATTCATTGAAATGAGATAATTAGCACTTGCGATATCAGTGTAAAAGCTGAAAATTAACTAATTATGCAAATTAGTTGATTAATATGCACAAATTTTTACTTAAAATTAATCAGGTCTTTGGATTGTTCTAGAGCATGTATGTATCAATTTTCATTGAAAAAGTAATGAAGTAATAGTACTTGAAATATCAAAAGCTGAAATTTGATTAATTATGCAAATTAGGTAATTAATATTTCACATATCTGTGCATGTATCTATGTAAGTTTCATTGAAATGTGATGGTTAGTACATGAGATATCAGTGGAAAAGCCAAAAATTTACTAATCATTATGCAAATTAGATTAATTATATGCACGGATTTTTACCCAAAACTAATCAAATCTGTGTATTAGTCCAGAGCATCTATGCATCAAATTTCATAAAAAACGTATGGTTCTTGAGATATCAGTGAAACACACACACACACACACACACACACAACCTTGTGCATGCACGCACACACCCACACATCCATTCAAAGTTTACACTACTGAGTGTGTTACTGTAAATATCTAGCAATGCATTATGGGAGTAAACTTCCTATTGTATGTAATTGAAAACTATTATCTCTGGAAATACACTATTACTAAAATACACATTCAGTTTATGTCAGGAAAATAACTTTGCCTGATGAAATATAATGAAAGAATATAGGCATAATTGACAAAAAGAGATACACATTAAAGTAACTAACCTGACGTAGAGGTGTTATCATTGTCCAGTATTTTCAATATTAATGTACAAAAAGTCTGAAGAGACAGAAAAACAAAACAACTGTATGTAAATTAATATTCATCATAATAGGAGTACTCCAAGCTAAATGACAGTAAATGAAAGTATGACCTCATACTTCAAAGAATATATTTATTATATCCATTGGTTTACAGCAATAAAATGTTAGTAATAAGATACAATACATATAATAACAAGTCATTGAAAATGACACAGTCCCCGTTAAATTTTTGAACTCGTCATATTAGAGGGATTGTCGCAAGAGTGTCCTTGAAAATTGAGTCTCAGACGGTGTATACAACAGATTGTTTATTTACATCAAAACACATGTTCTGTGACGATCCCTCCGGTTTAAGACATAGCAAAGAAAAACATAGATCACAAGTGAAAGCATGTCCAAGTTATCGCATTTTAAACAAACAAGATGGCAGCCAGTCGGCCATATTTGATCAAATTGCAAATTGAATTGACATGTACATGTATCCATTTATGACATGCTAAATATCAATGAAAATGATACATGGGTGACAGAGATACAATGTATAGTGGCCGTTATTCCGCCATCTTTGATCTGATTATGAAACAAACTGACAGGGTTTGCGCCAGTATCTCGGCAAGACGAGTCCCACTTACAAAATGTTTAGAAATTGAAATTTGACCCTGGATAACTTTATTACAAAGCATGTCCAAAATACATTTTCAAAAAACAAGATGGCTGCCAGTCAGCCATTTTTAATAAAATCGCTAAACCACTGCATGTGCATATGTCTCACATAAGGTACTAGGCACATGCAAAGAATGAACAGAATCGGTCCACAGGATTCTGAAATATTACTATTGACAGACTGACGCACAAACGGACGGACGGACGGACAGACTCAGGAACTCACGGACGGTCGGGAACATGTATCCTAACATGTATGATCGATGTACTAAATTTGAATGAAAACTGACAAAGCATGTTCAAAATACGACATTTTCAAAAAACAAGATGGCTGCCAGTTGGCCATCTTTGATCCAATTGTGAAATAAATCGTCATGGACATGTATCCTAACATGTATAATCTATGTACCAAATTTGAATGAAAACTGACAAAGCATGTCAAAAATACAACATTTTCAAAAAACAAGGCTGCCAGTCGGTCATTTTGAATCGAATCGCTAAACCACTGCATGTGCATATGTTCCAGATAAAGTACTAGGCACATGCAAAGAATGAACAGAATCGGTCCACGGGATTCTGAGATATGACTCTGGACGGACACACAGACGCACAGACGCACGGACGGAGACCGAATTATAAGTCCCCGTTTTCGGACTTCGTCCGAACGGGGACTAACAAGCTTTAAATGAAGTTTCATATGTTCATCAGATTTCTTGTAAATGTAATATACAGTAAATATAAATTTTCTACTACAATAAAAGATTGTTTCAATGCGGAAAACTTGCTGTTGATAAAATACAAATAAAATAGTAAGGAAGTAGTCCATGGTCATTTTATTGACAATTTTTAGTCATATTTCAATAATATGCAAGAGAGACACATAAGAGATGACTTCATCAAGATTCTATATTGATAATACATATGATTATCACTTCATACATAGAACAAGATCATCAACAAGAAGTGACTTTTAATGTCTGTAACCAGACGCAAAATACTGAGAAGAAGATAAGATTGAACAAAAAATCATTGAATAAACTCACTGGTGACAAGGAAGGAAGTGATAACAAATATATCAAGAACGTGAAAAATATTTAGATACCATCAATTATGCATGCAAGACCTAACCATTTTTGATGGACAGCGATTTTATGATCTTTGCCAACAGATTAAATTTTGAAACAAATTGAATGAAAATAGCATCAGTTACCATAAAAAACAAAAAAAAGGAAGAATGACCACAAGTATGTGAAGAATGTTCAGAAAGCTTTCCACTATGTGCCTAATATGTTTATATATTGATATGCTAGGCAGGGCAAGGTAAAAACCCTCTGGTGGCATTCCTTTTTTTGTAACCCAGACTTTTGTTCTACCAACAGCAGCCAATTACATTATAGCCTCAGTGAACAGTACAAGCCATGCATGTAAGAAAGCAGCACGACTGAGGATTTTAGCAAGTGTGTATACGTCACCAATCAAAGCATTTGAGAAAGGGTATAGATTTTTGAAATGAACTTTTTCATATATACACATAAATTTATCAAATAAACTAACCACCCAGATGCATGTGAACAAATAATAACACAATATAATACAAGTCATTGCAATTCACTGGAAGTAAACTGGGATACATATAGAACATATAGGACTCCCAAATGCACTAAGCATGCAACTTTTCAAGTGGCATGGGAATGGATGCAAGGAGAGTTCACAAAAGTACAACTGAAGTATATGCAATTAAAAGCCATCAGAGATGGCAGATCCTCAAACATCTTAAGATTTGTTCAAGAAGGTTGTGTTGATGAGAGGGAGGGGTATACATGATATGGAAAATGGGAATAGTCAGCTTATAGTATAGTAATAGGGGGTTCCCGAATTGATATCGTTTGCCATAAATAGTTTGTGCGCTTGCGCATATCGCGTGACCTGGGGTCAACAAACCAGAGTTAGGCAGAGGGTTTTCAACACGTCTATTCACATACCCACCATAGAATTAGGTAATTAATATCCACAATTCTTTACCCTAAAACTAATCAGGTATCTACTTAGTCCTAGAGGATCTATGTAGCAAGTCTCATTGAAATATGATGATCAGTACTTGAGTTATCAGGCGAAAAGCTGAAAATTAACTAATTATGCTAATAAGGTGATTAATATGCACAAATATTTACCCCAAAACTAATCAGGTCTCTGCACAGTCTTTATTGAACAAGTTTCATTGAAATGTGATGATTACTACTTTAAATAGCAAAAGCTGAAAATTAATTAATTATGCAAATTAGGTAATTAATATGTACTGATATTACCCTAAAAACTATCAGGTCTGTGCAGTGTCATATGACATCTATGTACTAAGTTTCATTGAAATGTGATGATTACTACTTGAAATATCAAAAGCTGAAAATTAATTAATTATGCAAATTAGGTAATTATATATGATATCTATGTACAAGTTTTATTGAAATGTGATGATTAGTACTTGAGATATCAGTAAAAAGCCAAAAATTGATTAATCATTATGAATATTAGGTAATTAATATTGCACAGATTGTTACCCAAAACTAATCAAATATGCGCATTAGTTTGGAGCATCTACATGTATGTGCCAAGTTTCATCAAAATCCATAGAGTGGTTCTTTAGATATCAGTGGAACAATCATAGAACAGCTAAAAATCAGCTAATTATCATGCAAATTAGGTAATTAATATGCATGGGATTTTTACCAAAACCTAATCAAATCTGCGTATTGGCCCAGAGCACCAAGTTCCATCAAAAATCAATGTATGGTTCTTGAGATATCAGTGGAACAGACACACACACAGACACATACACACATACAGGTGTCCCATGAATTGTGGAGCCACCATTGAATTAACTTTTAATATAGTTGAATTAACTTTTAATATAGTTGCGATATGAACTCGATTAAAACGCGTTCCTATATAGGGATGTGTTTTAATTGGAGTTTAATTAAACTCAATTACAATGCAATACAATGGAGAATTGCACTTTAATTAAGTTTAATTAAACTAGAGTTGAATACCCCGTGATTGAATATCGAAATGTTTGCGAAGCTTAGGTTTATATCAGGGTAAGGTATGGTATAATTATATTAATATTAATATAAACTGAACCATACCTTCCCTGATACTAAACCTAAGCTTCGCAAACCTGACTTAAATTCGATTAAATATTAATATAAATTATGAAACATTGTGGAGCCACTTGTTTGGGGCTCCACTTGTACAAAGGGCTCCACTTTGTTTGTGTATGTCTGGACTACTGGCTCTACTTCTACGTCTACACCAACACACACACACACACACACACACACACACAGACAGACACACTAACTGCCTTTTTGTGCTTCGCACACAGGAGTCAAAAATTCAGCAAAAAAACAAAATTTGAGATTTTGACATGAAATGAACAAATCTGAGAGAGAACCATCCAAAGTACTTGCATATCAAACTTCAAAACTTTCTGACTTGCAGTTTCAAAGAAGAAGTTGAAATTGTAAAGTTGACGCCAACAACGGATGACAACGACGGACAATCAGTAATATGAACAGCTCCTTTCAGTCACAATTCAAGACAAATAAAATAAAATATAGATAATATAGCAAATTATTCTTTTCTGTGATATTCATGTGTAATCAGTAATTATGAAAATAATTTATGGGTACATATGTAGTACATTTTGTTATGAATTATTCTTAATAGTATAAATTTCTAAATTATCTTCTCAAAATCAGTTTTTTTCAGGGTTTTTTCCCCCAAAAGACGAAAGAATTTCATAATGGGAAGTCTGTTTTTTATTATTATTTATTGGGAATGGAAAGTCTATATCATAGTGCTTCGCCTCAATTGACAATGAGCTCTTTGGGACGTTAAAACTGTATGTCCACCTCTGTTAGGGTAAACATTTGTATTATTATACCGAATAAATCCTAAAACAGAAAATGTGGCACTCAATCATGGCAATCTTTCCAAGTCATCGTTAGAAAGATTTTCGGAGGCAAATTTAATCTTCATTCAAGGCTATCTTGAAGGATTGCAGGAAATTGACCCTCACCGATTCATATTTATGAATTAATTGGGATTCAGGCACCATAGTGTTCGTAACAGTGTATTCCTAAAAATACGCAAAAAAAACGAACTATTACATAATTTATCATATATGTTTTAAAGACCGAGAAGGTTGTAACTTTGTTAGCAATATATTTATAATGTACTATATTTGTAATAATTATTATATGGAGTGTTCCACTGATTTGTAGCAATTAAGCTAATATACCAATGTGACAAAATCCGATCAATTTAACATGTGTCAAATAGTATGTCCGATAATTAACATCCATGGAAATAAAAACCAACTTAGATTTCTACTTTTGATCAGTGCGAGGAGCACTAATTCAAACATAACTTTTTACCAACAGCTCTTGTTTTTAACATGCCACTTTCTATATAGAGTTGCAAAACGAATGGACTGACACAATATGAATATTCTTCCCTACTATGAATTATATGCAACAATACAAGGTAGACTAAATTCTATGATCTGGGCTTCATTTATATTGTGGACATTTTCTGCACTGGGAGAGGGGGGGGGGGGGGTAAACAGTGGGAATACTTTTTAGTAATAGGTTTTAATACACTAAAATTGGCAGACTCCACCTAGGGATTGGAAAAAAGGCATACGTGGAAAGGCATATACAAGTCGCGAAAACATATTTTCTATTGACGCACAAAACCACATTTGTTGCAAACACACATAAGCAAATTCGAAACCTCGTCTGAAGTTATGTCATCCCGAAGAGTCAGCAATTATATAGCTTGTTACGAAATGAATATGTACATTGTATGTATTACAGCATTATGAAATTAATACGTACATTGTAACAATTACACTATTATGAAATAAATAGTACTTTGAAACGATTGCACTATGAAACAAGCAGCCTCTCGGCTGAGATAGCTCCGCTGTTAGCAATGCACATTTCAATTAAAGAACAGAAGATATCATTAGAAAATGAACAATATGCATAGTATCAATGCTATGGGACTTGCTGTTTTCAACAAGAATTCAAAAATATCAGTTTTTACTATAAATGATTGTGGTTTTTAACAAGAAGTCGAAAATATCACTTTTTACCAAAAATGACAAAAATATTCATCAAAATTAGAAAATTGAAGATATCATCATGAAATGAACAAATTTGAGAGTGGTCCACATGTAGTACATATATATGTAATATCAAAGCAATTGGACTTGTGGTTTTTAACAAGAAGTCAAAAATATCACTTTTTACTAAAAATGACAAAAATATTCACCAAAATTAGAGAGTTAAAGATATCATTACAAAATGAACAAATCTTACAGAGGTCCACATGTAGTACCTATATATGTAATATTAAAGCAATTGGACTTGTGGTTTTTAACAAGAAGTCAAAAATATCACTTTTTACCAAAAATGACAAAAATATTCACCAAAATTAGAGGATTGATGATATCATTACAAAATGAACAAATCTTACAGAGGTCCACATGTAGTACCTATATATGTAATATTAAAGCAATTGGACTTGCGGTTTTTAACAAGATGTCGAAAATATCATTTTTTACCAAAAATGACAAAAATATTCACCAAAATTAGTGAATTGAAGATATATATGAATGATCATGAAATGAACAAATCTGAGGGAGGTCTACCCAAGGTACATATACACCAAGTATCAAAGCATTCAGACTCGTAGTTTTCAAGAAGAAGTCGAAAAAGTAAAACATTGACATGGACGACGGACGACAGACGACGACGGACAATCACTCATATGATAAGCTCCGCTCGACAAAGTCGACAGCGGAGCTAATAAATACGTACTAACTGTTACATACAAAATGGGTATTCACATTGCAGTGATTACATTATTATGAAATGAATGCTATTTTTATTACTCCACTACAAATGAATATATATTCAATATTGATTACATTATTGATTATTTAAATAAATAATCACTTCACATTTGAATGAAGGGGGTTCAGTTTATTTTAGCTTTAATTAGGGGCCCAAGCCTGTAGGGTGAGATTTGAGATTTGAGAAATTCATTATGATTGGTCACGTGGTTTGGCTGCTATTTCGGGTTTGTTCTCAACAGGAAGTAGTTTTTTACTCATGCCACACTTGAGGGATTATTTTCAATATTGCTGTATGGCATCTGTATATCATTCTTTTTCAGAAACCTAAAAAAGATTTCGGATCATTCACATGGTTTGGCCGCCATCTTGGATTTTAAGAAAAATTGACCAAAAGTTTGGGCATTTGTTTCTCAGAGGTGATTCAACCAATTAACTGCTGATTTTGAATATAATATGCTTGAACATTGCTACATATGAAAAAAATAATATATTTTTGATAAGTCACGTGGTTTGGCCGCCATCTTGAAAACAAGATGGCTGCCAGTCGGCCATTTTGAATCGAAACGCTAAACCACTGCATGTGCATATGTCCCACATAAAGTACTAGGCACATGCAAAGAATGAACGGAATCGGCCCAAGGGATTCTGAGATATGACTCCGGACGGATGGACGGACGCACAGACGCACGGACACACGGACGAACGGAGACCGAATTAAAAGTACCCGTTTTCGGGCTTCGTTCGAACGGGGACTAATATGGAAACAACTGCATTTCGACTTCATGGTACTAATCATTCAAACTAACCAATTGTGCATCATGTGTATCATTTGACCTCATTATTTATGGAATATATGCTTGGGCCCCTGTGACTCTGCTTGCAGCTTTAATTTTAGTCTTATTTTTATCTTATTTCTGTTCTTACTTGTATAGTCAGTCAACTAGCTTTTATTATATTTATTTGAGCCCATTACTGTATTGCATTGTTTTATTGTTTTGTATTAGATTTGTCTTTTGTTTACTATACACTTTATTACACTTATTTAAGCTTTATTCTAGTTTTATCTATCTTATTTGTATTTATTATAGTCTTTTAGCTATTTTATTATCTTTATTTTAGCTTATTACTGTAATGAACCAAATGGACATAATCTTCTACTGGCTACAAATTTTGTTCAACATTTTAAAAATAGAATATGAAAGAAAAGTGTTAGTAGCCGACTGGCATTCAGAAGGTTAAATAAACAATCACATTCTGTGATAGTTGAGAAATGAATCCCAGTAACCACAATGTTTTTCTACAATTGAATTGTTTCTGTTAAAAGCAAAGGTTACTGAAAAATAACCTGAATACTTGGCATAGAACAAATTGACAACAAAGGCATTACATGAGATTTAGTGAGGCAAGTTTTCCATCACTGTCGGTGAGCACTGAAAGCCTGGTTGCACCTGTTTATTTCTCACCACAGGTAAATATTAACAATTTTAGATTTTAATCCTATGTTGTATAATCTTTCAGTATGTTATTTATTTGTTTACATTGAAACATTTCGACAAATCAGGACTTCTACCTAGAGTATTTCATTTAAACTATGATTTAATGAAGTGCTGAGTATTTGAGCAAAAAATAACTCTTATATAATTAATAAATATTACTGAAAGTCATGCTGCTAGAAATTGTCTAGATTTGTGAATAACATTTGTAAGCGTAATTTTCAACACTGCTGACAAAATTTTTTTATTTTCCCAGATTAACACAATTAAATAGTATATATGCGGGTATGAATGTACGCATATACATGTATATAGTATGGATTTAAGCATGCACATATATCAAGTATAAATGTACGCATATACATGTATATAGTATGGATTTAAGCATGCACATATATCAAGTATAAATGTACGCATATACATGTATATAGTATGGATTTAAGCATGCACATATATCAAGTATAAATGTACGCATATACATGTATATAGTATGGATTTAAGCATGCACATATATCAAGCATGAATGTACGCATATACATGTATATAGTATGGATTTAAGCATGCACATATATCAAGTATGAATGTATGCATATACATGTATATAGTATGGATTTAAGCATGCAAATATATCAAATATGAATGTACGCATATACATGTATATAGTATGGATTTAAGCATGCACATATATCAAGTATGAATGTACGCATATACATGTATATAGTATGGATTTAAGCATGCAAATATATCAAGTATGAATGTACGCATATACATGTATATAGTATGGATTTAAGCATGCAAATATATCAAGTATGAATGTACGCATATACATGTATATAGTATGGATTTAAGCATGCACATATATCAAGTATGAATGTACGCATATACATGTATATAGTATGGATTTAAGCATGCAAATATATCAAGTATGAATGTACGCATATACATGTATATAGTATGGATTTAAGCATGCACATATATCAAGTATGAATGTACGCATATACATGTATATAGTATGGATTTAAGCATGCACATACATATCAAGTATGAATGTAAACGCACCATACATTATTTCTAGTTCTTTTCTTCAATTTTTTTTTGTAATGTTTTTTTTTCTAATTATTTTGGCAGAAATCATAAAAAAAAGGTCTTGAGCGACATGCCTTTTTTGAACAGACATGCATGCTGACCAGAAATAAATATTTTTTTTATTATGATATGAATTTATTAGGATACTCCATAATTTATATAAGTTATATATTTTATGGCATATATTGCTAAGTTTTAACCTAAAACTCTTTCCTAATTGCCATGGTGACTGGTTTCAAAATGCTGAAATATAGTGCTTAATATTAAAAACTGGACCCTTGTGACTTTGGTGCATGCAAATGAACCAATGAATTATTAGGTTAAATGCAAATATTGGCACAGCTTCACTTTTCACTGAAATAACACTCAGAATAGATAGACACATTCTCTCAATGAGTCTGGTCAGATTCGTCATCTGAACATCAAGATAAATATTCCATGTGTGTTAGTTATTCCATGTAAATTAAATGATGTATAAAGTGATTACATTATACAAACTAGACATTTATCAAACTGGAAATATGTTTCAGAAATATGTTTCAAATCAAAGAAACCTTATAAAAAGGGATTTTGTGTTCTGTGTGGATATTTGAAATTAAAATTTTAAGCTCAGCCTTTTATACAAGATACTTCTATAGATCTGCTCCTTGAGATCTGAACAGAGTTCATAGTATAAGGTTATTACGAGGATACCTCAAAACATGCACGAAGACAGTACAGCGAGAGTATCGATTGACGCACAACGGAGGTCGATGCGGCAATGTACTGTCTGAGTGCATACTTTGAGGTATCCTCATAATAAATTTATTATTATACATCTTTTCCTTCCAAGTTTACATCATGGGAATGCCGAAATCCAAAAAGTTTAGAACAGAAACAGTGAACTTCTTTGTGTGGAGTCTGGTCAAACCCTGGTGGTGATCTTGTTTGTTTTTACTATTAGAGGACGCTTATGTGCGTAATCATTCTATATTTGAAATTCGCGTTTCCTTATATGGTAGGATGAAAATACCCTGTAGAATACCGCAAAATTATGGCACGCTGTAACTTATGGCGTTACGATGACAGATGTATAATAACGGATTCTGCCGTATATTCTCCCAGGGCAGTTAAACGGCAGTTTTTTTTAAAAAAAAATACGAAGGAATCTCCAAGGGTGATTTTTGAGCATTTTTTGAAGGTGTTACTTTAATCTTTTCCGATGTCTAAAAGTTTCGCTGTAGTCATTGATGCCTATTCAAGAGTATTGATGTTTATTACAACTAGCGTGAATGGATAAGCTTCGTTACGACAATGAACTGTTATCGCTGTAAACAATGTTAAATTATTCTTCAAATGCTCAGTTCATCTTTTGAAAACAACTAATTTTTTCATTTAAAAACAAATCATGCCGCTTTGGTAATTTGAACACGTTGGCATCATCCATCGTTTTCATTGATTAATTATCGATTTGACCTATCAGGTAAAAAACAAGCAGCCTCTCGGCTGAGATAGCTCCGCTGTTAGCAATGCACATTTCAATTAAAGAACAGAAGATATCATTAGAAAATGAACAATATGCATAGTATCAATGCTATGGGACTTGCTGTTTTCAACAAGAATTCAAAAATACAATTTTTCACCATAAACGATTGTGGTTTTTAACAAGAAGTCGAAAATATCACTTTTTACAAAAATGACAAAAATATTCATCAAAATTAGAGAATTGAAGATATCATCATGAAATGAACAAATTTGAGAGTGGTCCACATGTAGTACATATATATGTAATATCAAAGCAATTGGACTTGCGCTTTTTAACAAGAAGTTGAAAATATCACTTTTTACCAAAAATGACAAAAATATTCACCAAAATTAGAAAATTAAAGATATCATTACAAAATGAACAACTCTGAGAGAGGTCCACATGTAGTACCTATATATGTAATATCAAAGCAATTGGACTTGCGGTTTTTAACAAGAAGTCGAAAATATAATTTTTTACCAAAAATGACAAAAATATTCACCAAAATTAGAGAATTGATGATATCATTACAAAATGAACAAATCTGAGAGAGGTCCACATGTAGTACCTATATATGTAATATCAAAGCAATTGGACTTGCAGTTTTTAACAAGAAGTTGAAAATATCACTTTACCAAAAATGACAAAAATATTCACCAAAATTAGAGAATTGAAGATATCATTACAAAATGAACAAATCTGAGAGAGGTCCACATGTAGTACCTATATATGTAATATCAAAGCAATTGGACTTGCGGTTTTTAACAAGAAGTCGAAAATTTAATTTTTTACCAAAAATAACAAAAATATTCACCAAAATTAGAAAATTGATGATATCATTACAAAATTAACAAGTCTGAGAGAGGTCCACATGTAGTACCTATATATGTAATATCAAAGCAATTGGACTTGCGGTTTTTAACAAGAAGTCGAAAATTTAATTTTTTACCAAAAATGACAAAAATATTCACCAAAATTAGAGAATTGAAGATATCATCATGAAATGAACAAATCTGAGAGAGGTCTACCCAAGGTACATATACACCAAGTATCAAAGCATTCAGGCTTGTAGTTTTCAAGAAGAAGTCGAAAAAGTAAAACATTGACACGGACGACGGACGACGACGACGGACGACGGACGACGACGACGGACGACGACGGACAATCACTCATATGATAAGCTCTGCTCGACAAAGTCGACAGCGGAGCTAAAAAGAACTGCAGTCAAAAGTCAAGAATGCCAGCAAATAAAGGACTCTGTCCCACAATCCTTTGTGCGCGTTATTACGGACACGCGCAAAAAAATGTCAAATATACAGTATGCTACTATCTTGCCACATATTGTTTAGCAGTGAAGTGTTCGGTGACCATTGAATTATCCCGTGATTCATATTTTATGTGTATTAATTTATTCATCAATTTTCGTGACTGACAGTACTGCCCAAATTTTAGTCAAAAAAACGCAACTGGTGAAACGGAAGAGCATCACCAGGCGATGGATGCAGGGCTCTTTGGCAACGACCGCATACAGGTCAAAATACGCATTCTATTTTTACACATTAAATTTGGCTCTTCCGTTTCGCCCCCTCCAGAATGTTCTACTTTTGCAGCCTAATCGCAGGTTTTTCGAAAAACGTTGAAAAAACACAAGAATTAGTAGAAATGTTCCTGTTTTGGGCGGATTATTGATGGAGAATAATGTCTTTATTACAAAAATGCTGAAAAACCGTGAGTTGTTGCCTTAGTTATTTTTTTATTGGCGAAAAACTGCGAACTCGGCAAATTTGGTTGCACAACTTCGCTTTATCATATACACCCAGCGACACCGATGCCAGGTGACTGTGTACAAAACTGGTAGGAGGTAATACATTTGGAGCGAAAGTATTCAAAAATCAGTTTTTGGATGTTGCAATGGCAGTGGTGGGCCAGGATTGTTTTCCAATTAATGACGGCACAACCTACCAGTGAAGTATGAACAAAACCAGCCAAGCCGAAAAAATCACAGAGGAGTTAAAAGCCGTTGCTGGTGAAAAGTTACCCCAACTTTGGGGTCAAATTTCTCGGTAATGAAAACAGATATTAAAAATTCAAATAGTAACTTTGTGCCCACACTCAAGCTGAGTAGAATGAGCTATGTCTGAAGTGTTTTATCCCAAATTTGTAGGAGGAGATACATTTGGCGCGAAGCTATTCAAAAATCAGTTTTTTGGCTGTTGCTATGGCAACAATGGGCCAAAATTTTTTTCAGATTTTTCCTAATAACTAGGGTGAAGGTGTGACCTACCTGCCAAGTTTGAACGAAATCGGCCAAGCCAAAAAAATCACAGAAGAAATCATACGTGAAAACACTGGAAATGTACACACACAAAACGACAAAAGTGATAAGGGCAATCCTAGCGGAGCGGATCGCCAACAGGGTAACTGCAAAGACTCCCATTGTGTGTTTTGCACACACGTGAGTATAAAAAAACGCCCTCTATGAATAGCTATCATTTTGCAAGCTCTGCTTTGTATGCAAATCAACTTAAATAGTTAGTTAGTGTCCAGTGGAGAGAGAAGCCAACAATACTGTTGCCTCCTGAGAATCTACATCTTCAAACACTGCAATCTTTGTTTTTGAGGTGTGTTTTTAAATTAGTATTATAAAAACTCTATCATTCTGTTCTAATAGCTGAAAAAAATTTCTGTGAATTTTCATTTGTCGAATGAACTGTTGTTAGTCAAATACAGAATACATATATTTAGTACAATTTTCTTTTCAAAATTTGGATGCAACGTTTTGCTTTTTATGTATTTTTTATTATGTATTGTTTTTGATTTGATATCTTTGAACTAAACTGATTTTCTATTAGTTTCAGATCTTGATCAAAGGTTTGCCACCCAATTCATAAGAGTGCTTATATTGATTTTCTGACATCTTGTTTCTGTAAAGATTTTAGGTTTGCAAATGTGTATCAGACTGTGCAAAAACTCTCTCCATGAGTTGGTTTTAAAACTCAGTCTAGTATTCCCATGGGATTTGGGGGATACATTACCAACGATATTATTACAACATAAATGATTTGCTTCATTGAACTCATACAACAATGCATATTTCCACTGACATCAGTGACCTTTGATGTGTATCACCAGTGATCAGTCAAGTAGAAACAGTTAAAATAATTTATAAGATTTTTTTAATTTTTGCATGATATTTTTATACAGGACCTTTGTTGATGAATAAGGAAACCAAGTTTTTATGAAGTTTGGAAAAGAATTAGTAAAGTTATTGTGCACACAATAACAATTATTAGAGAAGAGGACAACAATGATGAGGACGATGACGACGACAATGCCAGACAGAAAGTTTTCCCTTAATATAACTTTTCCTTCCATCTTTGGTGGTACGGGCAAGGTAATGAACTATATGTATAGTAACAAAGCAATCGAACTTGCTGTTTTCAACAAGAATTCGAAAATATCTATTTTTACCAAAAATTACAAAAATATTGATGATATCATTACAAAATGAACAAATCTGAGAGAGGTCCACATGTAGTACCTATATATGTAATATCAAAGCAATTGGACTTGCGGGTTTTAACAAGTTGAAATTATCACTTTTTACCAAAAATGACAAAAATATTCACCAAAATTAGAGAATTAAAGATATCATCACAAAATGACCAAATCTGAGAGAGAACAACATGTAGTACCTATATATGTAATATCAAAGCAATTGGACTTGCGGTTTTTAACAAGAAGTCGAAAAAATATCACCATCCATTTAAGGTACTTGTATATCAAATTTGAAAACATTCTGACTCGCAATTTTGAAGAAAACGTTGAAATTGTAAAGTTGACAACGACGGACATTTAGTAATATAAGCTCCGCTGTGTCAACATTGTCGACAGCCGAGCTAAAAACTGATGATAATAATAGGGGCTAGCCCTTCAGGCTTGGGCCCCTAATTAGCAAATTCCTTAATGTATGCAACATTTTATTTCTATTGTAGGCTGCATTCTGTGTTAGCTTCCACTGCCCAGTTTGTTACATCTACAGTCAATGGACGATTGTGAACTAAGGGATGGACCCTTATAGAAATGTGTAAATTATTTTTTTTCCTTCACTTAATTTATAAAATATACATAAAACATCCTCACACTTGATTCAAATCAAAAGTTACTTTGTTAACAACCATCACCCAAGAGTCTTTATGAGTTTCCTCCAATCAATGAAAAGATAATCCATACAGACATTGTCAATGGTAAAATTATTTTTAACCATTATTTGAAAATAAACAAACAAAAAATTCATGCCTTCAATGAAACAGAGTTTCAAATGTGTGTCTGATATTTCAATATATATATATTTGTTTTTCTCTGTACAGATTTTGTCTTTAAAACTCCCTCTCGCTAGAGGTTCTAATGGTCAACTCCTAGTACGAATACTGTACAGTTACCAATAGATTAGTTTACATTATGACAGCCCAGACATTATCTATGGCATCTGCAGTGGCTCTGTATCTAGGGTGTGTTTTTCCCATACATATCATCTACATGGTTTGCATCAGGGCTAAATAAAACACTTAATGGGCTATGAAGGGACGGTAGGTTAGTTGCCATAGCAACCAATTGGTTGATACAACAATTATTACTCATCACCTGCTTTAGAAAATTCTTCCTTCTGCCACAGTAGCTTGACCTTTGAACATGTGCATAAGTTCAAGACATGTTCATTCCCATAGCCAATATGTTTATATGAACAGGGTTAGACATGACTACAGGCTACTATTGCTCTTTCCTATAAGACTATGGTATAATTTCATAGCACATGCAATGAGTATAAGAGAAAAAAATTATACCTCAAGTTGTTTACTTATGATGGTTATCTAAACGAAATAAAAAAAAAATTATTTTCAGTTTAATAATTTAAGAGTGGTGGGAGGTAGTGTGTAGTGAATGAATGAATGAACTTTACTGTTCCTGTGTAAAAAAGAGTACCGGTAGGTTACATAGACAATATTTTGAAAATAACTAGAATGAATGTACTTAAGATTCACAAATAAATAAATATGTATAAAAAATAAATACACAAATACATTATTAAAGAAATCTAATCTCTAATTTTGGTCGCAGCAAAAATAAAGTTTGATATCTCTTGTTGAACTAATTCATCTTGATGTGAAAGTAAATATGTGAAATGAGAAATGTTATTGTCAACCGGAACTTTAATTTTATGTAACAGTTGAGATCTCTGCTGTTCATATTTTTGACAATCTAAAAGGAAATGGATCTCATCCTCTTCAATGCAATTATTACAAAATTGACAAAGTTTGCTATTTATTGGTACTTTTGGGATAGAATGTCTGCCTTTTTCAATAGCTAAACTATGCTCGCTAATCCGGAATTTAGTGAACAATTTTCTATTTTCACCATTCAAATTAAGTAAATAAGGCTCCAAATTGTACTTTGTTTTAAATTTTAAATATTTTATGAGTTTAGAATTTTCATTTGATATAGCAGTTCTCCACTTGTTCACATACCTGCTTTGTAAATTTGATTGTAAAATTTTACAAATTGTTGCTGTTTGTGTTTTGAGGATTTTTCTTTTCAGAAGAAAATCTAATGATGCTTCCTGTAATATGGTTTTAAGATTATAATGAACCAACTATTTGATAGAGATGACTTTTTCTGTTCATAGAATGCTTGTTTAGTTAGATTATCATCTGGTAATTCCACGATATGCAGCCAATATTTTATTATTTGTTTTTTGATGTCAAGTAAAAGAGGATATTGCCCCAATTCTGCTCTTGCTGCTAGATTACATCAGGTCCTGTTAATCTGCAAGATTTGCTTACAAAACTTCAAATGAATTTTTTCTATCATGTTTTTTTCCCATTTGTTGTTGTTGATGAAACTTTCTCCTCATACCTCTGATTCATATAGAAGGATGGGTTTTATAAAAACGTTAAATAAATGTAAAGAAAGTTTAATATTTTTATTATCCCATAGTATTTTGTTCATAGCAAAAAGTGCTTTTCCAGCTTTCTCTGCTATATTGGCTGTTGCCTCATTGAAATTACCATTTGAACTGAAAATAATCCCTGATTAATTAGATTGTGGGAAGGGAAGGGGAGTGCTATCTTGTGTAAATTGGTGGTGACCCTACTGTATAGGGTATAATTTGGCATCTCAGTACTACGATTTACTGAACAGGTTATCAGAGCTGATAACAGTCTCAAGCACCAGTTTGCTTTTCCCACGCTTCTTTACTGCTACCTAGACCTTAATGTCAGCAGTCAGTATGTACTAAGGCCCTGCCCCAGGCTTTAGTTACTCATTGTACTCTGTCATCTCTGTGTACTAAATTAACCACCAGTAGTGCAGATACCTGAAACAGTTCAACAATGCACTGCGAAAACAATATGCCCATTGAAAACCATAAATTACAATGGCTTTGCATAGCAGAACATAAATAACCTCACATATTTCAATGGTGGGAAATGAAAACAAACTCAAATTTATCATTTTGATCTTGTTTTTTTTTCAATGATTAAGTGCCTACATGTGTGCTTGAGTAGATAGTGTAGAACAATAGTCAACTGTGATATTGTGTCCACCTACTGCCTTATAGACAAAGTCTGTGATATTGTGTCCATCAACTCATTTTACATACAGTGAGTTATGACCAAGTATTCTATAATCACATGTTTATGATTAAAAAATATATGCATTTAATATGAATTCCTTGCATTTCATCTGTATATAAACTTTGTAGATAAGCATAAGTCATGCCCTTGAAAATTTGTTTATGTTTTTAACAGCTGTTTTGTGTAAAACAACAGTAGCAGTCAACAATCAATTCAATTTAAAGTGGATGAAAAAGAAAAATAATTATCCCATTTCCCACAAATCAGTAATTAATGTTGCTGTCTTATGCAAGCTTTAATAACATTGATTTTAGTGCTTACTTTTTGTAAATGTCTGACACCTTGAATAAACACTAGAAGTGTTTGTTTGAAGAATTATACTGATTTGAGAGAGTGAGCTGCTTAGTCGTACACAAAGAAAACATTCACTTAGAGCTGACTGCATGGGTCATACTTTTGAGGATCACTCTCAACACTCACTTCTTTAATATGTACGTTTTAACTGTATTGTTTTCTTTTCAGTGTTTGTTGATGCTAAATCAAGGTGAGCAAACTGGGGCTAGCTTCATTGTACCACTTAGTGTGACATCAAATACAAAAGAGTAAATGTCACAATTCTCTGTTAAATTGATAACTCTTCTATCATCACTAAGGATAATTATTCTCAAGTGTTTGTTTACAGGTAAACCTCATACTACCCATGTCAATACTACTTATTGCCTTAAAGGCTCTAAAATATGGTTGAGTACATTGTTTTCCAAAAGTAGCTTGTTTTCTTTAAATGGCAATTACTTTTTTTTCCTCTAAAATTGTAACCAAAAAAAGGACATTTTTATTTCTTCCCACCTATATTAGGTATTCAGAACCAAATGGTTTCCCTAAAGAACATAAAGCTATAAGGATTCACAATGCAGGTTGATGACACTTACCAACTAAACCCTGATCCCCACCTCGATAATGTAATAATTTCCCTTTTCATTCACTACACAAACTATTATGTGAATAGAGCCCTCTAACATCCATATTTGGGAAGGATTTCTGACATGATCAGAATTAATAAAACAGCTGTGATTACCCCTTCCTGTTTACTGACACAGTTTGATCTTTACAACATGTGAGAGAATTCTTCTTTTCTGAAATATGTCATATTTTGACCTAAAATATTTCTTTGATACATAGTATCCTTTTGATGCATTTGCCTTACATAACAGTGATGTACTCAGTATATATGCAATAGTGACCGTGAAGTATATAAAACCTAAGGTGTGTGCAATTTAGCAACTAATTGGTAACGCTGCATATCAATTATTTTATTATAGTTAAATAGTTTTCAAATGTCCTTTATAACAAATGCAGACCATTGCAGCTTTGGAAGGTCAGTAGATCTGTTAAGCTAGCATTGTATGTTTAGTGTACCTGTTCCAATTATGTATTGTATTATGCAACTGCTGCAGCAAGTAAAGGGTACAATGTCTAGACATATAAATGACATCTAATACAGTAAAACCTAAACCAATGAACCCTGGAAACTGCAAACTAGTTTAAACTGAGCCCTGCGTAAACTGGAAACCTGTATTAACCAAACCCGGTGTAAACTGGAAACTTGTTAACCCTTATCCTACCATCCCCATGTAATTTTACATTGACTTGACCAGATAAGGTTTAATTAAATTGAACTATGTGCAACTGCAAAGTCCTTCCTTCCTTCATTGAAAGTTTAGTCTGTACACTACAATATGCCATACAAAACACTTTGAAATAAAAAGTAACATTGGTGCAACATGCCAAAGAAAGCACACAGGGTTTGAAAATGTGGGTGCACTCTGGACTGTGCAAATTGTTTTTTCAGCCAGTGCATGTAGACCTGATACCTGATTTTTAAAATATTAAATCCCAATATAACTTCTTAATGCCAATAACAATAAATCAAAGAAAGCTTAGAAAGAACTCCTGTGTGCTGAGAGTATTGAAGACACATTAAAAATTAATTCAAAATTACTTGTACATGAGATATTGACAGAAAAGCTGAAAACTAATTATGTAAATCAGGTAACTAATATGAACAGAACAGAACAAAAAAATTATGAATTATTATGCTAATTAGAGAATTAATATTAATCAAAATTAATCAGGCCTGTCTATTGTCCTAGAGCATTTATGTACCAAATTTTATTCAAATATGATGATCAGTAATTGAGATATCAGTGTTAATTAATTATGTTAATTAGGTGATTAATAAGCATAAATATTTACCAAAAACTAATTGGGTTTCTGCATAGTTCTCTTTAAAAGTTTCATTAAAATCCAATTTGTGGTTCTTTATATATCAGTGGAACATTATGCAAATTATATAATTAATATCCAATTAAAACTAATCAGATGTCTGCATAATCCTAGAAGATCTATGTAGCAAGTCTCATTGGAATATGATGATTACTACTTGATATATCAAAAGCTGAAAATTAATTAATTATGCAAATTAGGTAATTAATATGTACTCATATTACCCTAAAAACTATCAGGTCTGTGCAGTGTCCTATGACATCTGTGTACCAAGTGTCATTGAAATGTGATGATTACTACTTGAAATACCAAAAGCTGAAAATTAATTAATTATGCAAATTAGCTAATTAATATATACTGGTATTACCCTAAAAACTATCAGGTCTGTGCAGTGTCCTATGATATCTATGTACCAAATTTCATTGAAATGTGATGATTACTACTTGAAATATCAAAAGCTGAAAATTAATTAATTATGCAAATTAGCTAATTAATATACACTGATATTACCCTAAAAGCTATCAGGTTTGTGCAGTGTCATATGACATCTATGTACCAAGTTTTATTGAAATGTGATGATTAGTACTTGAGATATCAGTGGAAAAGCCGAAAAATGATTAATCATTATGCAAATTAGGTAATTAATATTGCACAGATTTTTACCCAAAACTAATCAAATCTGCACATTAGTTTGGAGCATCTGTGTGCCAAGTTTCATCAAAATCCAATGAGTGGTTCTTTAGATATTAGTGGAACAGTCATGGAACAGCTAAAAATCAGCTAATTATCATGCAAATTAGGTAATTAATATGCATGGAATTTTACCAAAACCTAATCAAATCTGCGAATTGGCTCAGAGCATCTATGCACCAAGTTTCATCAAAAACTGATGTATGGTTCTTGAGATATCAGTGGAACAGACGGACACACATACACACACACACACACACACATATACACACACACACACATACAGACACACTAACTGCAAGGACTCCCTTTTTGTGCTTCGCACACGGGAGTCAAAAATAATGAAGTCATAAATACAGCAAAGTCAGGACAGTGGATGTAATTTTCGGCGTTTGATCAACACTCAACATCATATGGCCATATGACCACAGAAAAAACTACAAACTAAAGATGCTGCTAGGCTGGTGATGAAATAACACATATTCCGGACAGTTTATCAACAATTTTATTCAAGTTACACTGAGCATGCTACAGGTAATTCTCAAAACCACCATGCATGCTGTACATCTGGGTAAAAATGCCATAGAAAATACTTGCACACAGCATGCCATAGAAAATACACAAAAAATATTGTAGAAATATTCACCAGGAAAAACACAATATGATATGGAAAATGAGGCAACTTGCAGGCACACAATTTCCTTGTTGATGTTACCCTTGATTTAACATGTTTGAAGTTCCAGACGTTTTTACTGACATAGATATAGCTATCCCTTGTTGAATATATGGCCATTATCAACACTGCTAAATGAAACCATCAAATTCCTACTCAAATAAATTTGAAATTTATACATGTTGATTCTGAAGTTTCTATGACTACCTGTCTGCTATATTATAAACAATGAGTTGTTGATCACTGATTTGTATTAAGATACAAATTAAGCTTTGTTAGAAGCACAACAAAAAGTTTCATCTGAAAAACACTTAATCAAATCAAATCAACTATTAAATTTCCACAGGCTGCAGACATTGTTACTGGCAAGCAATCATCTGGCAATGCATAACCTTGATCTGCACAGTCAACTCATCTTGGTTTTTGGTATGGAATACAGGATGGGTGGTGTGTATTGCGAGGACAGAAAAACAGGTGCAAGAAGCTACTACCTTACACTGTACTATACAACTCTCTTGTAATTTAGTTGTTTTCACATAAATGTAAACTAACATGTGTAACCAGCGACAACCTCTACTAGTAACTCCATTATTGAAATATATAAATATGTTGTTTTTACAATGACAGTATTAAAAAGGCCATGGAAAGCAGATATTGGGAACTTCCAGCTTTATGTAATGCATTTTCAAACAATCTTACCGTATTACCCCGGGCAAGCGCCCCTCCCTGGGAAAGCGCCCACCTCCCTGTTTTCACAAAAGTTACATGTTGGGGACATCCTCGGTTAAACGCCCAGGGTGATTTTTAGCCAAGAACGGGGTCAACAATAAAGTTTATTTGTCAAAAACGAACGCGTTTGATTTATTTAAATAGTGTGTTTGTTACGATAGTTCTCATTTTGGAGTATGTGTGGTGGCCCTAAAAAGGGCCGTTTTGTTTGTGTTTTTATGTAAAAACTCATTGGAACTTAATGACGTAAGATGAACCACACATCATGTGGCGCACATGTTCTGCTTTCTCTTCATTCATGATGAATCCAATATTACAATAATCCATACCTTGGTGAGTGGTTTGAAGCACTTAGCTTTGGTTTCAAAACGTAGCACTTCGCTGACTATGAATCCATAACGGGAGCACAGTTAGCTGGCATTGGTGTCGCTGGGTGTATATGATAAAGGGAAGTTGAGCAACCAAATTTGCCGAGTTTGCAGTTTTTGCCAATAAAAAAATAACCAAGGCAAAAACTCACGGTTTTTCAGAATTTTTGTAATAAAGAAATTATTCCCTATCAATAATCCGCCCAAAACAGGAACACTTCTACTAATTCTTGTGTTTTTTCGCCGTTTTTTGAAAAACCTGCGATTAGGCTGCGAAAGTAGAACATTCCGGAGGGGGTGAAACGGAAGAGACAAACTTAACGCGTAAAAATAGAACACGTATTTTGACCTCTACGTGGCCAACTAATGGCTGGACACGGATACGTTTGCGATCGTTGCCAAAAAGCCCTGCGTCCATCGCCTGGCGATGCTCTTACGAGTTTTTGCCTTAGTTATTTTTTTTATCTGCGAAAAACTGCGAACTTGGCAAATTTGGTTGCACAACTTCCCTCTATCATATATACCCAGCGACATCGATGCCAGCTGACTGTGAACGGGAGCTAGCACTTTTGAGACATCACGACGTAAACTTGCTACTTGCTATGGCATTACGGTCATGTGGATTATTTTTCTGTCGTTGAAGAAAAAACATTTTGCCGACCTCAAGTCCATTACGATAACCATAATGAGGCATGCCCACGATGGGAACTTGTTGCATCATAATTTTGTCATGTGTGTGGGTGTGTGAATAAATCATGTTAATGAGGTCGACCAGAGTTTATTTTCAGTCTGTTTTTTATGTATCGCCATTTGGATATGTTTATGTATTCACAATAGTTTGTAAATATTTCACATCAGTAATAAAAGGTTTATTTGTTTCATAACCCTGTCTGCTATTCTTCAGTAATTACGATGCGATGTATCAATACGTGCGTGAACAAAATTATGCTAATGAGGTCATCGCCTTCTTGGATTACAAGCGGTAGTTTTTCCCGGTCGTTTCGACTTTCACTGATCACGGTTACTAAAAAAGTAACCGTGCATTGATTACAATACTTACCATACTTTGTAGCCAATTTCAGTGAGTAATACAACTTCATTCGCTGACATAAAACAAGTTTTTATTCTTGAAATTCGGCCATGTGTCTTAGTGTTCCCACAGTTCTTGACCGAGTGCTCACGTTTATTGAAACCTCGCATAAATCATGAAATAAGTACGTGTACAAAGTGTACGAAAGCATTCCTTTATTTGACCTTATCATACGATCACAAAAACAACTTTTTAAAATCTTTTTTGGGGTGGTCCTCGGGTAAGCGCCCACACCCAATTTTTCCCGATTTTGTATGTTCAGGCCCCTGGGCGCGTACCCGGGGTAATACGGTAATTGGATCCAATAAGAGAATGTCTGGCAAAATGCTATGTAATAGTTATAGGTTTATTTATATTGATATTTGTTTTCATATTCACTTATGAACAAAAGAGAAGTAGATTGCATCTATAATTACTTCATAAACACTAATTTTAAAAGAAAAACAAACGCATGTGGATTAAAGTCCATGTTCAGCATTTTTTACAACTCCTATAATAACAATTGATTTGTCATTCAAAACATGTCCTAATAATAATAGAATTGTTGTAATAAATAAATCTCTCTATATATCAGTACTGCAAATGAAACAAGTCATCTGAAGATGACACAGCCCTCAATTGTCCGATGTGATTATAGTTGGCTATGAATTATAAAGTTTGAATGTATATGCATAAAATATATGTATAACATTGGGTGAGATTACGTTGAAAATCAATATTACAAGGCACATATCCTATATCGACATATCAAGTAAGTCTATACCAAGTATGGTATTATTTGGACTAATAATTCACAAGATATTAAGTCTATACCAACTTTAGTCTCATTTGGACTATTAGTACACAAGATATCAACAAAAATTCAAAATTCATTAAATATGCAAATGAGCTTGGTAATTGAATTGAAACTAAATATTGCATAGCATATATCTTATATTGACAAATCAAGTCTCTACCAAGTTTGGTCTGATTTGGACTATTAATTCACAAGACATTAACAAGAATTCAAATTAATAATTAAATATGACAATGACCTCATTAATTGATTGATTAAATGAAATCTTTAATTGACCAGTGGTCACTCTGCTTTGTACCAAGTATCAGCAAAATCGGTCCAGACATCTCCGAGAACTGATGATGGACACACCCAAAAAAAATCAAAGTGAGCTAAATTATACCAGCAGAGTTACAGATCTCTGAGTTGTGGAGCCATGTAGACCAAATCGCTTCAATAGCTCAGATGCTTAAGTAAGTACTTGGAATTCTATGTCAATTTTTAACTAACATTATAGAGACCAAAGGTTCAATAGTGTGATGTTTAAAAGTATTACAGCGTGATGTTTAAAGGTGTTACAGTGTGATGTTTTAAGGTATTACAGTGTGATGTTTAAAGGTGTTACAGTGTGATGTTTAAAGGTGTTACAGTGTGATGTTTTAAGGTATTACAGTGTGATGTTTTAAGGTATTACAGTGTGATGTTTTAAGGTATTACAGTGTGATGTTTAAAAGTGTTACAGTGTGATGTTTTAAGGTATTACAGTGTGATGTTTTAAGGTATTACAGTGTGATGTTTAAAAGTATTACAGTGTGATGTTTTAAGGTATTACAGTGTGATGTTTTAAGGTATTACAGTGTGATGTTTAAAAGTGTTACAGTGTGATGTTTAAAGGTGTTACAGTGTGATGTTTAAAGGTATTACAGTGTGATGTTTAAAGGTGTTACAGTGTGATGTTTAAAAGTGTTACATTGTGATGTTTAAAAGTGTTACAGTGTGATGTTTAAAGGTGTTACAGTGTGATGTTTAAAGGTATTACAGTGTGATGTTTAAAGGTGTTACAGTGTGATGTTTAAAAGTGTTACAGTGTGATGTTTAAAGGTGTTACAGTGTGATGTTTAAAGGTGTTACAGTGTGATGTTTTAAGGTATTACAGTGTGATGTTTAAAGGTATTACAGTGTGATGTTTTAAGGTATTACAGTGTGATGTTTAAAGGTGTTACAGTGTGATGTTTAAAGGTGTTACAGTGTGATGTTTAAAGGTGTTACAGTGTGATGTTTTAAGGTATTACAGTGTGATGTCTTAAGGTATTACAGTGTGATGTTTAAAAGTGTGACAGTGTGATGTTTAAAGGTGTTACAGTGTGATGTTTAAAGGTATTACAGTGTGATGTTTTAAGGTATTACAGTGTGATGTTTAAAGGTGTTACAGTGTGATGTTTAAAGGTATTACAGTGTGATGTTTTAAGGTATTACAGTGTGATGTTTAAAGGTGTTACAGTGTGATGTTTAAAAGTGTTACAGTGTGATGTTTAAAGGTATTACAGTGTGATGTTTTAAGGTATTACAGTGTGATGTTTAAAGGTGTTACAGTGTGATGTTTAAAGGTATTACAGTGTGATGTTTTAAGGTATTACAGTGTGATGTTTAAAGGTGTTACAGTGTGATGTTTAAAAGTGTTACAGTGTGATGTTTAAAGGTGTTACAGTGTGATGTTTAAAAGTGTTACAGTGTGATGTTTAAAGGTGTTACAGTGTGATGTTTAAAAGTGTTACATTGTGATGTTTAAAAGTGTTACAGTGTGATGTTTAAAGGTGTTACAGTGTGATGTTTAAAGGTGTTACAGTGTGATGTTTAAAGGTGTTACAGTGTGATGTTTTAAGGTATTACAGTGTGATGTTTAAAGGTGTTACAGTGTGATGTTTAAAGGTATTACAGTGTGATGTTTAAAAGTGTTACAGTGTGATGTTTAAAAGTGTTACATTGTGATGTTTAAAGGTGTTACAGTGTGATGTTTAAAGGTATTACAGTGTGATGTTTTAAGGTATTACAGTGTGATGTTTAAAAGTGTTACAGTGTGATGTTTAAAGGTGTTACAGTGTGATGTTTAAAAGTGTTACATTGTGATGTTTAAAAGTGTTACAGTGTGATGTTTAAAGGTGTTACAGTGTGATGTTTAAAGGTGTTACAGTGTGATGTTTGAAAGTGTTACAGTGTGATGTTTAAAGGTGTTACAGTGTGATGTTTAAAGGTGTTACAGTGTGATGTTTTAAGGTATTACAGTGTGATGTTTAAAGGTATTACAGTGTGATGTTTTAAGGTATTACAGTGTGATGTTTAAAGGTGTTACAGTGTGATGTTTAAAGGTGTTACAGTGTGATGTTTAAAGGTGTTACAGTGTGATGTTTAAAGGTGTTACAGTGTGATGTTTTAAGGTATTACAGTGTGATGTCTTAAGGTATTACAGTGTGATGTTTAAAAGTGTGACAGTGTGATGTTTAAAGGTGTTACAGTGTGATGTTTAAAGGTATTACAGTGTGATGTTTTAAGGTATTACAGTGTGATGTTTAAAAGTGTTACAGTGTGATGTTTAAAGGTGTTACAGTGTGATGTTTAAAGGTGTTACAGTGTGATGTTTAAAGGTGTTACAGTGTGATGTTTAAAAGTGTTACAGTGTGATGTTTAAAGGTGTTACAGTGTGATGTTTAAAAGTGTTACATTGTGATGTTTAAAGGTGTGACAGTGTGATGTTTAAAAGTATTACAGTGTGATGTTTAAAGGTGTTACAGTGTGATGTTTAAAGGTGTTACAGTGTGATGTTTTAAGGTATTACAGTGTGATGTTTAAAGGTGTGACAGTGTGATGTTTAAAGGTGTTACAGTGTGATGTTTAAAGGTATTACAGTGTGATGTTTAAAAGTGTTACAGTGTGATGTTTAAAGGTGTTACAGTGTGATGTTTAAAGGTGTTACAGTGTGATGTTTTAAGGTATTACAGTGTGATGTTTAAAGGTATTACAGTGTGATGTTTTAAGGTATTACAGTGTGATGTTTAAAGGTGTTACAGTGTGATGTTTAAAGGTGTTACAGTGTGATGTTTTAAGGTATTACAGTGTGATGTCTTAAGGTATTACAGTGTGATGTTTTAAGGTATTACAGTGTGATGTCTTAAGGTATTACAGTGTGATGTTTAAAGGTGTTACAGTGTGATGTTTAAAAGTGTTACAGTGTGATGTTTAAAGGTGTTACAGTGTGATGTTTAAAAGTGTTACAGTGTGATGTTTAAAGGTATTACAGTGTGATGTTTAAAGGTATTACAGTGTGATGTTTTAAGGTATTACAGTGTGATGTTTAAAAGTGTTACAGTGTGATGTTTAAAGGTATTACAGTGTGATGTTTAAAAGTGTTACAGTGTGATGTTTAAAGGTGTTACAGTGTGATGTTTAAAGGTATTACAGTGTGATGTTTAACGGTGTGACAGTGTGATGTTTTAAGGTATTACAGTGTGATGTTTAAAGGTATTACAGTGTGATGTTTAAAAGTGTTACATTGTGATGTTTAAAGGTGTTACAGTGTGATGTTTAAAGGTGTTACAGTGTGATGTTTAAAGGTGTTACAGTGTGATGTTTAAAGGTGTGACAGTGTGATGTTTAAAGGTGTTACAGTGTGATGTTTAAAGGTGTTACAGTGTGATGTTTAAAGGTGTTACAGTGTGATGTTTAAAGGTGTGACAGTGTGATGTTTTAAGGTATTACAGTGTGATGTTTAAAGGTATTACAGTGTGATGTTTAAAAGTGTTACAGTGTGATGTTTAAAGGTGTTACAGTGTGATGTTTAAAGGTGTTACAGTGTGATGTTTAAAGGTGTTACAGTGTGATGTTTAAAGGTATTACAGTGTGATGTTTAAAGGTATTACAGTGTGATGTTTAAAAGTGTTACATTGTGATGTTTAAAGGTGTTACGGTGTGATGTTTAAAGGTGTTAGGGACGACGTCAAAAGATCGATGCCGGATAAAAAACTTAATTCCTTTAGTTTTTTTCCAAACCTCCCTACCCCCCACTGAAACTTAATTGATAAATATTGGTCATGGCGTCAGACTACATTCACCATTAAATACAAATTGATAGTCGGACAGTAGTATTGCATAGCAGTTGGTTGTCAGGTGGGTGTAAAAAGATTTTACAAATGCACCTCATTTGACGCACAGATTTACACTCGAACCAAACCATTTTTCTGTTTTTTTTCCCTTTTTGGTTATTTCTGTCCATGATTGGATAGAAAAAATACGAACTACAAATACTCCAAGATTTTTTTGACTTCATTAAAAAATAAAATCGTTTTTGTAGGATGGAAACTTTTTGAGGTCAAAACCCCCCACCCCCAAACTAAAGGAAATAAGTTTTTTATCCGACATCGATCTTTTGACGTCGTCCCTTACAGTGTGATGTTTAAAGGTATTACATGTTGATCATGATTCGTCCAGGCATTTCTAAGATACAACTCCGGACGCATGCACGAAAGCACAGACGCACAAGGGTCAAAACATAAGTCCCTGTTTTCGGACTGCGTGCGAACAGGGACTAATAACAGTATGATTTTACAAATTAGTTAGAAACTTTAAAGAGAACACAAATTTTGACTTTACTACAACTATCCATATGTGAGAGTAAAATCAATCAATATCGCAGAGTACATTGATTTTGATCATCAGAACATGCTAGAAATATTGTTAACAGCTATGCCTCATTAATTATGCATGCACAGCATAAAGCTAGCTTGTCATACATAGTTTTCTTTATGAAATGAACATAATGTCAAACTTACACCACAAATTTTCTTGACTGATAATTCAGCGATATTCATGAGAACCAAATTTCACCGACCCAATCCATATTTCAGTGAAATTGTCCTTTTTACAATATTCTGCATATACAAATGTGTCTCATCAAATGTGAATGTGGTCAACTGAAGAAAAGCATGCACACTGAACTTAATTTCTACTTTTACTAGAAAACATGTGTGAGACAATGAATGAAATAGTTTGTCCCAAGTTGTTAGTTACTAGTGTTGTTGTTACATTGTTGAGTGTGTGCTTCATGAATAGAAACCAATCAATTTTGTTTCCACAATCAAACATACAATTGTTATAGATGATATTTCCTTCTACACTATAGTATGTCCCAAAAATTAATTGATATTGACAAGAACAAATTTTTTATATCATGGAAAAAAATGTAGACCGACTAGAGCAAAATTTCAAAACCATCCATCTAACAATCAGTTTTCAAATACAGAATGTAGTATTTTTCCAGACAACAAAGGAAAGATGTACAATCACATATACCAGTATATATACACATAGTGCCACCCCGCCATACTTATGTAACCATTATAAAAGACAACAATAGATAGCAACTTTCCTTCATTTTGTTTTACAACTGGAAAAGATAATCAAGGTCATCCATAATTGTGTGCAGATTCCTGTTTCTGAGGTCAACAGATACTTATTGGAGATTCATAGACTTTTCATAATTTGGTTGGTTTATTTTCCCACTCTTTCCCCATGAGAGCACAACCCTCAAGTGTACTGTTGTATTTACTGTAGTCCGTATTCCCACTGGGCCCTTCATGTAAATATTATCTTGCCCATCTATCAGGTTTTAACACAACACTCCTTCCTTCAAACATCTAGTTCTTTTTTTTTCTCTCATCAAGCTTATTCTTTCAACAACCTAATTTTGAGCAGCTGGTTAATGCATCTTCTAATACCATAGAAATATCCTTTAATTATAGTGATATATGTATAATTGGATTCTCAGCCAATGTAATCACTATAACATAGTTGAAAAAGGTTTTTATCACACTTTTTGTAAGCAGATAATGCTGCCTAGTATGTAAAGACAAACTACCATATGGTCAACACTAAAAATATTTTACATATATGTAACCAGGGAAGCTACAAAATGTAGATAAAAATAGCCTTAGTATCTGGCTCACCATAGGCTAGTTTAGTAATGAATGTGAGGAGGTGCTGACCCTGCTCTTTGCTGGTTTTACTCTATTAATTACAAAACACATAACATAAATAATATCATGGAAAAATGTAATCGTGATACATATGCTTTTCTCATGCATCTATTTTGGTTGATCTGTACATTTTACCTTTGCCCTGAGCTTGATTGAAAGCTTTTAATATAGTATAGCAGGTATCTGTGGTGCTGCAAGTGCCTGGAAACACAAGCTTCCATGTGTGCACAACTGTAATTCTATATTCACAATTCATGACTATGGTTAAATTTGTACAATTACTCAGTAATTAATGTATCCATAATTAGACAAGAATGAGCTGATTACCTTGCCACTGGCTTTCTATACATCACTCTAATCATTGACTGACAACAAAGCATTGAACAGCCAAAATAATTGTATTTTATTTATAAGTCAATGAAATTTGAACAAAGCATATTACTGATGACTTGAGCACTGATGTTGAAAATAAAAAAAAATTCAATTCTCTGAGAGCCAAAGGGTTGGTAAGTCATCTAGTCTAGGGTTATAAGTATTGATAAATGCATTGTCCCAGACCAATATGATGACAAATATTCCCACTAGTCCATGTCATCATGTTTAAAAACAACAAAATATAGCACCATTTCTATCACCTCTGTAGTTTAAACAAGAATTGCAAATAAAAAGATGGATTTGAAGGCAGCTGCATGTGTACTTCCATCTATCAATATTGTGCTATTGATTGCCTACAAAAACACTAATACAAGTACTCCTGCCTTTTCTAGTCAAAGCAAGATTGATTACTGCTTTGTTTCAAGAAAGAAAAATGGAGTTATGTACATAATATGAATAACTACACAAAAATGTTAGAAATATTAAAAAAAAAATGTGAGTGTCTATTTTTTAATAAAAAAATGATGCCACAGACAATTTTGTTCAAATTCTTGACTGATGAGTACAAGTGTATGGTGTATTCTAACTACAGAGTGATATTCAATATAGTGTAATGCTGGCATATGAGTCATTATTACACACTAGATTGAAATACCTGTGTTACTACAAACTCCTCAATGAAACCACTTTGTCAATAGATATTTGCATAATTGGTTTTCTGTATTGATTACTGTGAGGCAATAAGCTGATACGCAAGGCTCGGCTCACAAAATACTACAGAAGGAAATTCTGAACAGAGAATTTTGTCAATGCCAGGAAATTGAAGAAACAATGTGAACAAGTGTTAACACTCAAATGCTCATCCAGAACTTATTATTAGCAAATAGTGTCTCAGCATACTGCGTTAAGTTGACATTTTTTTCAGTTATTAAAACCGGCCCTATACTTATAAACTACAATTTAAAGTGCCTGTGAAATGGCTGCTATTTTCACGCCTAAAATTATTCATTGATACATAAATATTATTAATTTTTATGTTTCTAAGCATGAATTATTTTTTTAAGTGAAAAAAATGTGTTTTAAACTCAGTCTGTGACAACTTTATTTTTGTGTATTTTAAAACGAGGCTCCTCATTAGCTTCTCATTTGCATACAGAAATTCCCCTTGTGACGTCAGAAGGGGAAGTCGCATGGCAGCTTGCATTGCCAATACATGTAAATAAGGCAAATTTCTTGTGCAGTTTTCTCGTCTTTGACTATATTGTCACTTATGTACTTGTTCATCGAGGAAGAATGGACCACAATGAACACATAGTATCAATTTTTGTTGCATGGGGTTGAGTTAGATGCGAAATATGTCCGTTCTGGTGTAGCTGGTCACTGTGGTCGTCACCGACATCGGCACACGTTTGTACACTGTCGCTGGACAAAATAGAATTTGACGTCGGAATTATCTCGTTATTTAGCAGGTTACTAGGCACATCACTACACTGTTTTATTTCATCGATCGTCTGAGTAAAACTTTCAAAATTAAAATAAAAGAGAACATGTTTTGACATTCTAAACATTAGACTGTAGTGATCACTATAAAATAATTAAAAACACGACAAATCACAGTTACTAAATAAATGACAGCCACATAGAAATAAATTAACATTTTGTTGAAATAGGTGAACGCGTCCAGTCACGGCGAAGGCAAGTGCGTTAAAAGCGGCGTTTAATTGGATAACAAAAATAATCGAGATCGACACACATACAGATAAATTCAGAGTGGATTTGAGTTAGCGTGAGTGTGATTGTCATAATTATAACATCGTATTAAAATTTTATTTGGTGGAAACACATTGACCAAGCCCGAATTCTTATTTCATAAATTATTACGCAGATCAAGCTGCAAGCATGGAGGTAAAAAAAGAACAGAGGTGTGAATTCGACATTCAACACCAACCACCAAACAATTCAGAAATTCGAAAATGAAAACAATTAGCAGTGTACGTGTGAGGGCTGTGTAATTTCCTGTTTGTCCAACGCTTTGTTTTCGTGTCACTGTCAAAATTATTGATACATTTTACTTAACAGGGACTAAATGGTCTCTATAAAACGATAATCAGGATCGCAAAAAAAGTCAACTCATTTGAAACACTTGCCGGACGTCTTTCTCTCTCTCTTTTTTCTGAAATCCGTCTTGGTGATCATGGGCTGGTCCGGAATATATTTCTTTCAAAAGTGTTGCGCCAGGTTTACGTTGTCGGCGTTTCACTTTAAACCTAGTTTTTTCCATGGACGAGGATCGTTTTTCCAACAAAAAAATAAAATAGACAAAAAAAAAAGAAAAAACGCCGACCGAAAAATGTATATCGTTTATAAGTATACTGAATGACTAGTGTTATTACGGCTCAGGGGTATGACCTCCTCTCACATTTTTTCATTTGGTGGCGCACTTTCGGCGAGAGTCGGAAATCCGGAAACAGTCGACCGTTTCACGATAGGTGGGCGTGGCTACAATACGAGAAATATCCCAAATTTACTTGGATACGAGTAATCATTTTCAGCAAAAAAGTCAATAACAGCCCATTTCAGTGGGACACAGATCTAAAATGGGAAACGTGAGGGTGGGCATTGCACAGGCACTTTAAATCACCTTCTTCTCTGCCTCTGAATGCATGTCCATCTGTTCAACTTCTTTCTTTTCTATTAATGGAAATTATAAGTAGTCAACTTTTTATATTTATAACGTCAAATCAATTAATCACTTTCCTTCATTACAGTTGGCATGATTAGAAATACTAAATCTGTATACATGTATTTGAGGTATGTATAGGGGTCTAAAAACTAACTCTGCAATGCGATTGTGCGACTCGCCGAATGTCGATTATTGCACTCTGCGACAGGATCGCAGTGTCACTCTGCTAAGAGCATGATTCCCATTGGTTGGTTGGTCGAAAAGCGCGAATCTCAATGGTCGATCGATGTAAGGGTACACAGCATGCCTTATAGAAATGTTCAGTTTTAAATGGTTATTTCGCCGACTACCCCCGAACTACGGTAAACAAGTATTTACCGACGACATGCCGCACGGTTCGGTAATCAGCAAGTATTTAACATTGATTTATTAACATATATAACATCCCCCGGAGGGGATGAAAGGGGTTACAAAACACATGCACGTTGGTGTTGGCTGCCGTATTTACGGTGTAACATCAGGGAGCTGGTAACATTAACGCCATCTTGAAGTTGTGAGGCTTCGTCCACAACTATGCACATTAGCATAGACGGCAGCTTTATAGCGAGTAGAGCGTGAAGTACGTTTCACACGATGTTACGTTTTTTTTTTTTCATTAGCAAGTATAATTTGTTATGACTATATTCATCACTTTGAATTCCCAAATAAAGCGTGTTGCGGGTCAAACTATTTCTAAGCAATCAATATCGTTTTATTAAGAATATTAAGAGAGAAAAACGTAAAGCTGTGTGAATGGATTGAAACTACTGCTGAAGATAGAAAACTAAAACGGCAGTGTCAACGGAAAATTACATGGGTGCACGCTCTCTGCATAAACGGAAACAATGGCTTTGTTTATTTGGCCGATATCGACGAGCAACAGATTTCCTGTACTCACTTCTCCGGTCTCACGTATCGGTGTCATCATCGGTTAAGTAGTTGAAACTCTTTCGCGTTGATGCGAATATTTCAGCCTAATCGTCCCTTTCGAACCACTCGCGAGGTTGGTCATAATATGAGCTAGACGTGCTTGTAATCTGTTGTGATTCCAATGAAAAATTCTTGAAAAATAAATATAAATTGCGTAAACGAGGGGTGAACGCGAAAGTCCTGTAATTGTTCATCGGAATCACAACAGGCTGCAGGCAAGTCTAATTAGTAAATATGACCCCGAGTTGCAGATTTTTCTTTGCCTCGTCTGTCATTGGCGTCTTTGCTTTCTTTCTTTTCATCGTCATTGCGTTAGTAAGATGGTGTTATTAAAATAGAATATAGACTTAGAAAATAAAACGATTTCTCAGACGAAGTCTTGACTGATAATAATGCTGACAATGGACTTTAGATAAATATGCATTGTTTGCGACAGGAAGCTTGTCACCCGTTCTATCAGAATCGTCAACAACAGAATATTACCGGTAGTATACATATACATGTTATAAACATTATGCAAAAATTAACGAAACGGTAGTAGTGTTAGCGTTTGAGCACTGATCTTTCCGAAATTTCGAAAAGCTGGGATGATGAATCAAGGTACAAAGTAACCGTTTTATCAATTATTGAAAAATCAAGAAAGAAAAAAAAGAAAATTTCTCTTCCCCCTACATTAAGATCAATATGGACCACCAAAATTTGGCGTTCATTTAAAAAAATAAACCATAATTTTCAGTAATACTGACTTCGAAAATTATGATACAAAAATAATTACATTCATACCACAAACCAACGCCGTTTTTGTTTACTTTTCACAACTGTTACAAAGTATTTCATTTCTGGTTAAAATACCAGCTAATCGATTGTAGACCACAAGTTTCACTGCATGCAAATTATTTTCCTTCATGCACTCAACAAAGTCAAAGCAGACGTACAACATTCGTTGTACTTCGCTGCCGCCTATGCTAATGAGCATAGTCGTCGGGACGAAACCTTACAACTCCACGATGGCGAAAACGTTACACCGTAAATAGCCAGTCAACACCAACATGCACGTTACACTTTTCTAGCCAGCGGTGTGATGTGTCTAATCACCGTAAACCATGTGTCATTTGTTTGGTCCCACAATTTGTCTTCCATGTGCTTGCCGATCACCGAACAGTGTGGCATGTCGCCGGAACATAGTGTTTACACACTTTTTTTTACCGTACCTTTTTTACCATTTAAAACTTAATTTTTTATAAGGCATGCGGTGAACATCGACCATTGGGGTTCGCGCTGTTCGACCAACGAACCTATAGAAATCGTGCTCTTCGCAGAGTGACACTGCGATCCTGTCGCAGAGTGCAATGATCAACATTCGGCGAGTCGCACAATCGCGTCGCAGAGTTAGTTTTTAGACCCCCATACATACATGTGTATTTGAGGAGAGTGCATTTTTTTTTTTTTGTGGGGGGGGGGGCGCTTTATTTGGTTCACATTCTTTTACCATGAAAACCTGTTAAAATTGTACAACTTAGGAAACATTATCAAGTGTTGCTTTATGATTGGTTTGGCAATCAAATGAACATGTTTTAAACATCTTAAGACTGTCTACCTAGGAAACTGTTGGTAGACAAATGTAAACACCATTGCACATTATTAACTTAATGAACATACTATGTTTATAGCACCAAACAAATACTGTCGGTAACTTATTTTCAATAAAACTTCAGTTTTAGCTGGCAATGACAAAATGTGGTCGGCATGACTACCAACCAAACCAGTTACAACTTAAAGGGGTATATAAGTAGGATTTAATGTGAACAGATTTGAGTATTACCAGGTGTCAAAGATATGCATTTTCTGATATATTTGTGGTAAACAACTAAACAAGCAAGAAAATTTATGTAAAGCAGTTACCTGATATGCAAATGCATTAAAATATCTATTAAAATACTCATTAAAAGCAGTGTACCTATACTGGAGTAGTTACTATGGAGATACTACAACCAGTCAGATTTTGATCGCATCACATTGCAAATCAAAATGCTTATGTTATGCTTTTGATACAACCATATTTGACTATATCATTGTAACATGAATTTATTAATAATGTGACTCAATTTGGGTCCCAATAGACCATGTTGTAGTTTCAGTTTGTAATGGGACTAAATACAGCTATGAACTTACAGCAGAAACAGTTTGTTTTCAGGAAACCGTATTTCAAAATACTGAATAATGACAGAAATATTACAAAATGAGGGCAAAATTAAGGTACTAAATTCCAATGTGCAACTACTCCAATATTTGTTTTATCAAGATAAGCAGTGAAATAACAGGTTTGGGTTAGAACCATCATAAATTTACATCTTATCCGTCACACATTACGTTGAACAGTTTGATGTGACTTTTTGTCTAGTATCTTCATAGCTGTCACAAGCAATGATTTGTTTGTTACATAACAAGAATAGTACAATGTGTTCAAAGTAACAATAGTTAAAAAGTTAGTCTATTGACAAGTAATTGATGGATATCGCATGTGTACTCATGTGCAAGTGTAGTTTTTAATTATTGTGCCCCAATGCATCACAAGTCTACATCAAAGCATCTGGGTGGTGTATAATTCAACAATACGTTCAAACAGCATTCTATGTAAATTATTATTGGTCTGTCTCTCCTGTACATAAGTACACACTATCCGTCGAAACAACCTCATTTTATTGCTTATTTTGAACAAAACGGTTTGTTTCTATGCTTTGCTGCCTTTGTATTCACTGGGAGTTGATAGCCTGACATCATTGACTTGTTGCTAAGAACTGCATAGTTCAGCTATGTACATATTTATACATGCATGCTTAGTGCTTCCCTAAACAGCTACAAAATGCCAAATAGGAATTCAACATTTCTTTTTTCCCACAGTCATATTATCAAATAAACTTTGATCAAATACTGTTGTTATGGAAACTATTATTTTTAAACCAAAATTATAATGCACTGGATGATAGTTTTACAAACTTTAGCTAAAAAGACAATAGTTTTTTTTTTGCATATAAAATCAATTAATGGTTTGTAATTAATGGCCTACATTTATGAATCACCAATGCAATTATTCTATACAGGTCCAATATATCTAACATGAACACATTTTAATTATGTTACTGTCACCATTTATTAAGTTACACAAAATAATTCATACAGGGCTTGTTCAAATTAATTTTCCATTTAGGACATTTTTTAAAATCATTTTTTTATATATAATTGGGCCATTCAATGTGTGATAAGCTACTGCTATTTTAAGGTTATTCACAGTCACATGATCTATGAAACAGTGGCAACAAATTTATTAAAATCCATAATTATTGATTTCAACAAAAGTCATCAACTTTTGTGCTTTTTTAATCCAGAACAAAGTATTTTTTTCAGAAGTTACCAGAATGCATCATGGACAATGATCCAGGTATATTTAATTACCATATTGCATGACCTAAAACTCCATGACTTGAAAAACCCCAAATTACACTTCATGACTTGGTTGGTATTCATCAGTAAACCTCCAACTCTATTTATTTTTCCACCACAAATATTTTTGATCACAATTTGCAACAAAAGAAAATATGCATGTATGCTATGGAGATGAAGAATATGCAGACAGACTGGTGAGAAAGTATGCACTAAGTATTCAAGCAATTTCACTTTTCACTTCTCAAATACCAAAAATGAGAATAATTTTCAGATGTAGAAGTTTGTATTGTATACAAAACAGTCAATTTTGAATAAACAACTTGTAACAGCCAAGAACATAAACGATATAATCAATTTATATGCATTTACTTAAGATATCCTGTTTGAATGGAATTAACATATGTTTGGTTCAAATAGTAGTCATGACAACCAAGTAGGTAAATGCCATGTACTGTACCTGTTAATGTTTAAGATAGCAGAGATACAAATGTAGTAGAAAATCCAGAGAGATGTATCATAAATCATTGTTGGACAGTCAACACCTGAGCTAAGTAAACCCACTATGCTCATCACATGCACATATTGAATAGTTATCTTTTACAATCTTTTATTATTCATATGAACTAAAGTGCAGACAGTGCAACACAGAATTGCAATTCTTGCAGAAAAGGTTCCAATAAAGAAAAAATTACAGCAGTTAAGCATATATACTGATGTGAATACTACTAGGTAAAACTGTTTATTAAATTGGTTAACAGTTAACACAACCAGGTAGAAAGTGATTGGTAGTCAGTTTAGAGTAAGTATTGACAAAACCATGCACTCGCAATGAATACTACCAGGTAAAAACTGATTGTAAAGCTGGTCAGAGGTCAGTTATTTTTACAATCAGCAACATTATAATTAACGTCTATATTTAAATAAGCTTGAGGGACAATGTAATGGACACTCAAATTTTGAATTTAAAATGTTTCAATCTGGCTCGAGTATGTAAGCGCAAGTCTCACAATAACTTATATAGTAATTATAAATTTTATAAGAGCTTGTATTTTTTTAACAAATAAAGCAGATTATAAACTGTTAAGGCTCCCACCAATCTGATTTAAATAAGACTTAATGTTTTGGTTTATCAAGCATAATTTTTTAATTTTCTTTATGTTTTTGTAATTATTTTTTTTTATTTTGAAAGTTGCATATAGATCTGATCAACTTCAATTCAGAATGTGGCATTATTTATTAAAATTGACCAAACAGAAGATTTAAAACATTGAAAACTGCTTTAACAAGTTTGTGCAAGTCGAGGACAATTGTTAAACATGTAAATAAAATATAGAGAGAGGAAGGGTATTTTTTTAATGATTGTATCAGAATTTTATCACAATTTCATCATACAGTTATTTGTTTGCATGTTCCAGCACTCGTTTTAATTCTGATTTTTATTTGAATCGCCAATATCAGAAACTCCTATAAATCACCCCACCCCCCAACCCCTCCAAAAAAAATGATACACTGCTTCGTTTCATTGTATTGAAAAGATGTTCATATAATTGAGTGTTCAGTAAATTTGATGTTTATTAGAAATTTCTGGGTTTGAAAAACAGCATTTACATTTGTAGTCCACAAATCGTTGCAAATATGGTCACTTGAAAATACTACCCAGGCAAATATTAATTAATAGAAAATAATAAATTAATACCATAAGTCAAAATTTATGCTTTTACGAATCTTAATTTCTAAGAAGATACACATTCTCTACTATGATGTATATAGAGCAAATAAGTCTGGTAGCAGTGGTGGAATCAATAATAATAACTAGATTTGACATGACATTTCAGTTGATATGCTAAGCAATCATAACTAGATTTGACATGACATTTCAGATGTTATGCTAAGCAATCATAACTAGATTTGTAATGACATTTCAGATGCTATGCTAAGCAATCATAACTAGATTTGACATGACATTTCAGTTGCTAAGCTAAGCAATGATAACTAGATTTGACATGACATTTCAGTTGCTATGCTAAGCAATCATAACTAAATTTGTCATGACATTTCAGATGCTATGCTAATCAATCATAACTAGATTTGACATGACATTTCAGTTGCTAAGCTAAGCAATGATAACTAGATTTGACATGACATTTCAGTTGCTATGCTAAGCAATCATAACTAGATTTGTCATGACATTTCAGATGCTATGCTAAGCAATCATAACTAGATTTGACAAGACACTTCAGATGCTATGCTAAGCAATCATAACTAGATTTGACATGATATTTCAGTTGCTATGCTAAGCAATCATAACTAGATTTGACAAGACACTTCAGATGCTATGCTAAGCAATCATAACTAGATTTGACATGATATTTCAGTTGCTATGCTAAGCAAACATAACTAGATTTGACATGACATTTCAGTTGCTATGCTAAGCAATCATAACTAGATTTGACATGACATTTCAGTTGCTATGCTAAGCAATCATAACTAGATTTGACATGACATTTCAGTTGCTATGCTAAGCAATCATAACTAGATTTGACATGACATTTCAGATGCTATGCTAAGCAATCATAACTAGATTTGACATGACATTTCAGATGCTATGCTAAGCAATCATAACTAGATTTGACATGACATTTCAGTTGCTATGCTAAGCAATCATAACTAGATTTGACATGACATTTCAGTTGCTATGCTAAGCAATCATAACTAGATTTGACATGACATTTCAGATGCTATGCTAAGCAATCATAACTAGATTTGACATGACATTTCAGTTGCTATGCTAAGCAATCATAACTAGATTTGACATGACATTTCAGTTGCTATGCTAAGCAATCATAACTAGATTTGTCATGACTTTTCAGTTGCTATGCTAAGCAATCATAACTAGATTTGTAATGACATTTCAGATGCTATGCTAAGTAATCATAACTAGATTTGTAATGACATTTCAGTTGCTATGCTAAGCAATCATAACTAGATTTGTAATGACATTTCAGATGCTATGCTAAGTAATCATAACTAGATTTGTAATGACATTTCAGATGCTATGCTAAGCAATCATAACTAGATGTGTAATGACATTTCAGTTGCTATGCTAAGTAATCATAACTAGATTTGACATGACATTTCAGATGCTATGCTAAGCAATTATAACTAGATTTGACATGACATTTCAGTTGCTATGCTAAGCAATCATAACTAGATTTGACATGACATTTCAGATGCTATGCTAAGCAATCATAACTAGATTTGACATGACATTTCAGATGCTATGCTAAGCAATCATAACTAGATTTGACATGACATTTCAGTTGCTATGCTAAGCAATCATAACTAGATTTGTCATGACATTTCAGTTGCTATGCTAAGCAATCATAACTAGATTTGTCATGACTTTTCAGTTGCTATGCTAAGCAATCATAACTAAATTTGTAATGACATTCCAGATGCTATGCTAAGTAATCATAACTAGATTTGACATGACATTCCAGATGCTATGCTAAGCAATTATAACTAGATTTGTCATGACATTTCAGTTGCTATGCTAAGCAATCATAACTAGATTTGTCATGACATTTCAGATGCTATGCTAAGCAATCATAACTAGATTTGACAAGACACTTCAGATGCTATGCTAAGCAATCATAACTAGATTTGACATGACATTTCAGTTGCTAAGCTAAGCATTCATAACTAGATTTGACATGACATTTCAGAGGCTATGCTAAGCAATCATAACTAGATTTGACAAGACACTTCAGATGCTATGCTAAGCAATCATAACTAGATTTGACATATTTCAGTTGCTATGCTAAGCAAACATAACTAGATTTGACATGACATTTCAGTTGCTATGCTAAGCAATCATAACTAGATTTGGCATGACATTTCAGTTGCTATGCTAAGCAATCATAACTAGATTTGACATGACATTTCAGATGCTATGCTAAGCAATCATAACTAGATTTGACATGACATTTCAGATGCTATGCTAAGCAATCATAACTAGATTTGACATGACATTTCAGTTGCTATGCTAAGCAATCATAACTAGATTTGACATGACATTTCAGTTGCTATGCTAAGCAATCATAACTAGATTTGACATGACATTTCAGATGCTATGCTAAGCAATCATAACTAGATTTGACATTTCAGATGCTATGCTAAGCAATCATAACTAGATTTAACATGACATTTCAGATGCTATGCTAAGCAATCATAACTAGATTTGACATGACATTTCAGTTGCTATGCTAAGCAATCATAACTAGATTTGTCATGACATTTCAGTTGCTATGCTAAGCAATCATAACTAGATTTGTCATGACTTTTCAGTTGCTATGCTAAGCAATCATAACTAAATTTGTAATGACATTTCAGATGCTGTGCTAAGTAATCATAACTAGATTTGACATGACATTTCAGATGCTATGCTAAGCAATTATAACTAGATTTGTCATGACATTTCAGTTGCTATGCTAAGCAATCATAACTAGATTTATCATGACATTTCAGTTGCTATGCTAAGTAATCATAACTAGATTTGACATGACATTTCAGATGCTATGCTAAGCAATCATAACTAGATTTGACATGACATTTCAGTTGCTATGCTAAGCAATCATAACTAGATTTGACATGACATTTCAGTTGCTATGCTAAGCAAACATGACTAGATTTGACATGACATTTCAGATGCTATGCTAAGCAAACATAACTAGATTTGACATTACATTTCAGTTGCTATGCTAAGCAAACATAACTAGATTTGACATGACATTTCAGATGCTATGCTAAGCAATCATAACTAGATTTGACATGACATTTCAGATGCTATGCTAAGCAATCATAACTAGATTTGACATGACATTTCAGATGCTATGCTAAGCAATCATAACTAGATTTGACATGACATTTCAGTTGCTATGCTAAGCAATCATAACTAGATTTGACATGACATTTCAGTTGCTATGCTAAGCAATCATAACTAGATTTGTAATGACATTTCAGATGCTATGCTAAGTAATCATAACTAGATTTGTAATGACATTTCAGTTGCTATGCTAAGCAATCATAACTAGATTTGTAATGACATTTCAGTTGCTATGCTAAGCAATCATAACTAGATTTGACATGACATTTCAGATGCTATGCTAAGCAATCATAACTAGATTTGACATGACATTTCAGATGCTATGCTAAGCAATCATAACTAGATTTGACATGACATTTCAGTTGCTATGCTAAGCAATCATAACTAGATTTGACATGACATTTCAGTTGCTATGCTAAGCAATCATAACTAGATTTGACATGACATTTCAGTTGATATGCTAAGCAATCATAACTAGATTTGACATGACATTTCAGTTGCTATGCTAAGCAATCATAACTAGATTTGACATGACATTTCAGTTGCTATGCTAAGCAAACATAACTAGATTTGACATGACATTTCAGTTGCTATGCTAAGCAAACATGACTAGATTTGACATGACATTTCAGATGCTATGCTAAGCAAACATAACTAGATTTGACATGACATTTCAGTTGCTATGCTCAGCAAACATAACTAGATTTGACATGACATTTCAGATGCTATGCTAAGCAATCATAACTAGATGTGACATGACATTTCAGTTGCTATGCTAAGCAATCATAACTAGATTTGACATGACATTTCAGTTGATGTGCTAAGCAATGATAACTAGATTTGACATGACATTTCAGATGCTATGCTAAGCAATCATAACTAGATGTGACATGACATTTCAGTTGCTATGCTAAGCAATCATAACTAGATTTGACATGACATTTCAGTTGATATGCTAAGCAATCATAACTAGATTTGACATGACATTTCAGTTGCTATGCTAAGCAATCATAACTAGATTTGACATGACATTTCAGTTGCTATGCTAAGCAATCATAACTAGATTTGACATGACATTTCAGATGCTATGCTAAGCAATCATAACTAGATCAGATGCTATGCTAAGCAATCATAACTAGATGTGACATGACATTTCAGTTGCTATGCTAAGCAATCATAACTAGATTTGACATGACATTTCAGTTGATATGCTAAGCAATCATAACTAGGCTTGCATCTTGACTGCTGACCAACTTGTTTTCTAACTACATTGTTAACATTATATAGATATGTTAAATTGTTGCACAGATGAAATGAAATGTCATCAAAGAAAAGTTTTGGTGTAATGTGTATATGTGAACAACACACATAAGAGTCAGATGCAATAAATCTCTTAACACAGCATGGTACATATTTCCATGTAACGATCTTCACATGGATGTAATTTTATCGTCAGGTTGTTGATCAAAGTTCAGACATTTCTCTGATTATGAAAATGTTTGTTCCTAATGCTGCATAATTTAGAGGGAAAATATATGTAGCCTAGTGTTCAAAGATTTCATAAAAAAAATTGTGCATGGTGTACTTTTACACCACTTAGCTATAATTCTTTATGATCATAGGATTATTTTTACCAAAAAATTACATTTTCTTTAAATATTGATCAGAGACTGCATCCACGTTATTTCTTGGTGTCCAAGTTTTCCATCTGTTGTCTGTGTGTTCGCAAAGTCTTGCCTCAAGCATATTTAGCTTGATCTTGCATTACAGTCATCACAAATAAATACATGGAAAATATTACAATGAAACAAATAAATCATTTCTCATGACAACTAGGATATATTGTTTTTTTATTTTAATTGTATTCCCATCTTCATGGCTAATCAAAAAAAATCTCATTGATAAAGTCAAATTGCAACTCTTATATGAGGACACAAATGCACAGGGTTACAAAATACACGAGTGAAGTTGGACATATTTGATGATTAAAATAGACCCAGGCATCAGAGCAGGTAAGCGTGCACAAATTGATAGTTAGTGTGGGAGACCACTTTGCAGACTAGCTATGAGAAATACTCATGAATAGATAATGACCAGTTAAATGATTATTAATTTACTGAGGTGTGCTAATTGTTAATGTTCAGAGATGTTAATTAATTAATCAATTACCTATAGTTATTGTTGAATTCTTAATTCAAGTAAAACCTAATCTGTCAAAATTAAATACAGTTATATCAACTAAAATCTCATACCAGTCTAAATAATTTCTAAATATTTCATAGCCATAAATTTTTTAAAATGACAATATTGGTGAAAAGAAAATTGAGTTCTCAAATCATTTCTAAAATATTAAAATATTTTTATTTTGTGTTACAAAGGCTTGATTGATCAATGTGTTCAGAATTGTTCCATTAAAAGCACTCACTGGCGATTCACCAAAAAACATTTCTAGAACAATGCAATTTTTGTGAGTAATAAATTATATGAGAGCAAATCGTCTTTAATTGTACAAAGTGAAGCCTCACAACCTGAGTTTGTGACTGTAGCTTATACTTCATAGCAAGTTCGCCAGCAGCTATTTGACTATATTGCAATCTCAACAACTAGTCAGAATTTACGTGTATTCTCATCAATTTTCTGGAGTTAAATTTTGAATTTGATTTGACAATAACTATTTTTCCTGAACCACTAGACTCAATTTTTGAACATAAATTTAAATGTAAGGAAAATTCAGTTGTAGAGTTATCAGCTACAACAAATGCTAGGTACAATTTCACAATTAACCACATCAAATTTATTTTCATTCATTTTTCAAAGATATAACAAAATTAAAGAATTTATATTGTGCTGAAACCTGCCTAATGCAAAAATAAAACACATTAGCAATTTACAAAAATTATGTAGGTTACACTGATACACTGATATTTTAAACTAAGGTCATTATTATTGCTTGGCAGACAAACCCAAATTATATTATGATCCCATCCTGATGCATAATATTCCACAGTTTGAAAACTACTGATACCATGCCCTCAAGACAAATGTTAATGACAACATCAATGACCACATCTGTCTATATATATACACACACAGTCACACTGATCTACAATGTAGAAGCCAGTTTGTCATTTCGATTAACTTTTTTTAAATATAAACAACTTTTGTCGATATGATCCATTGTAAATAATTTCAGTATGTATGTATGTAATTGAATGTAAGTATCAAATTAAACAAAATTCAATAAATATGATATATAAAATTTCAAGTACTTTGGTGTCCATTTTGACTTTTCTGAGACTTGACGAACAGAAATCGTTTATTTGGCTGCAGCTCATTTTACAGTAAGTGTATCCTATTTCTAATGCATTTCAGAAATTGCTGTCATCTATATTATTTTTTTGTCTCTAGGGTTCAAAAAATGATCAATTGATTTGAATATGAAACATCTGGGACTAGGAAAAACATTCAAAACAAAATGATTACTACCCAAATGTAATTTAAAATTAGATGCTGAGACTGAGATATAGAATTCTACTTTAGCACCTAGTAAAATAAATAGCTTTCATGGAAAAAAAAGTGTAAATTACTTTAAGCACTGCTTTGAGAATAGGAAGTACAATATATAGTTGCACTTGCACTTAACAAGGCAGTAATTACATTTTCCCTCTAGTCATAATCCACACAATAATAATTTTCCCAACCAAAACATTGAATTCATTTGGGAATTGGTGTATTAAATCAGGCTGTGTGCAGAAGTGCCAACAGCACACATGCTACTATAATCTAGATGTAAATGTACAGATTTGATCTCATTCAAAGAAAAGTCATCTATGACTTGTGCTAGCAGCAACATGTAAAATACTTTGTACACACAAGATATTTTTGTGACAAAATTATTAGTAATACTTTTCGACCTATTTTAAACTTGTTTTACCAAAACTGAAATCTGACTGGTTGGCAGATTGCCAGATTGATCAAATCATAAGTTTATTCTTGGTACTATTCCCACCATCATTTTATTTTCTTATACAAAGATATATGGTTAGGTATGTTATTTCCACTTATATTAAACTGTATCAAGTCAGTAACCTTTAATTAACAAGACAAAAATATAATGATAGTCTATAGTTGTCAGATTTTAAATAATTAAAATACTATCTTAACTATATATTCTCTGTTCAGTATTATGTTTCAATTGCTATATCAAGCGTTGTTGTCCCAAGAATAATACCTATTGTCTGCTCTGCTAACATGGTACTAGTATATAAGTGTATGTCTGAAGGGGTACCAGGAAACAGTTACTAGTTAATATGCAAATTTTCATTATTATTCTAAAGTGAATGACTGTCATTAAAAACAAATCTAAAAATATCCTCAGTATTTCCCACACCATGAGAACATATCATATACCATCTATTGTTTTACACAGAGTACTGAAATGGACATAATGTCAACATAAATAACCAAGCAGCCCGTTTTCTCATGAATCCAATGGTCTTACTGTTCAAATGAAGCCAAATTCCACAAGTGAAAAGTCAGAGTGGATGACTGGCCTTGGGTGACATGCCCTGTGATAAGAAGACTTCATTGTTTCCTCAGACATGTGTAAACATGCTTCAAAACCCTACTTTCAGTTTCTTTCAGCAAGCCCCATAACTCTCCCACGACCTAGTTTTATTACACAAGCATACACACACAATTCTCACCACAATGATTTGGTGTGGATAACACAGAAATTGAGGAAATAAACGAAATGCTATATAATGGACTATCTAACTACATTTTGCCCAGTAAATTATTAAAATATGCAAATGATGACAAAATAAATATAAACTGATATCATTTATAATTGAGTTTGACATAATGAAATTATAGCAGAGGCCTAATCATACAAAAATATTGTTTATTTCGGTGTTATTATTCAAACTGTACATTCAATGCGTGCCAAAATTCAGTGGATATTACGACCACGCGTCAATCTCAGGCTATTCAGGGCTATTCTCACAACTTTTGTATTGCAAAGTACTTTTGAGTTAATTACGGTGACACCAAAACACAGAATGCGTTAGTCAAGAGAGTGATTAGGACACGTGCGACTGCCAGTAGTGTCAGTCACAAAACAACGCAGTGTTTTAAACGAGCGAAGTGCACAACAAAACAAGGTAAAAATTCCCCCATTCATTGCCATACAAATCGTCGATCCAAGTGCTGAAAATAGATTTGATAATGACATGCGGGCTTGTTTTATTAATATTACCAGGACTAGTAGCCCGGATTAGTATTTGTCGTAGCAGCACCCGCTAACTTGTCGTTCACACACAAACACTCTGCACAATATTTTATATGACACTATCAAAGTATCAACCGTACAGCTGTCGTTGTACACATTTATTTCTACTATATAACACTGCGTATATAATCTGCCGCATATTTTTTTTTAAATATTTTGCTTTAAAAACCCTTGCGGAAGCCCCGCTTATTGTTACAACTTTTCAAGCAAGTGTTATGCAACCTAAAAAGTGAATCAATTCGTCTCTAATTTTCGCAAAAAGTTAGGTTGTTTGTCTGGAAAGTGTGTTGGAATTCGTTACAATGTAGCGATAGTACTTCCGAGATGGAGGGACTTTCCGAAGGACTATCCTCATCCCCCGGTGTCACAGCGACGATGTCAGATAATTAAGACAGCCACCAAAAGAGTGAATAGACAACAATGTCAACCAGTCACACACTACGATAAAAGTCTAATAATGTTGGTTGTCCTGGACTGATCGTATGCGTAGCACACTGAAAATTGCAAAACCATGGTAAAACAACACGACACGTTAGACGCTATTATTATTACTCCTGGTCGAAACGGAAGACACCAATAGACTAGATTTTTCAAACGTGCAGTAATAATATAATAATACTTACCATCCACCGAAACTCGAATGACAATTTTAAACGGGCCGCAGCGTCCTCTGCCGGAAGAGTAAATGAATTGCCTCCTAATATTTGACTGTGTGCTTTTCCGAATGTACAAGGTCCATCTCTAGTTACTGACGATTGGAATTCCTTCAAACAAACTGAGACTTGCGTATCACACGAGTCTTGCGTGCACGATCCGTCCGGATCAGGGACCCCGTCACAACAATCCCCGTTTTCCAATTCACCAGCAGCATTCCAAACTGACAAAATTTGCAGTTCAAAATATCCAGAACCAAGAGAGGCCTAAAGAGGAAAATATGAAGGGAAAATGACATCAGTAGCGAAACTCCACCAAAAGAAAAAATAACTGGAGGTAAATGAGAACATGGGAAGAGTGAAGCTGAGCGAAGCATGGAAGTGAATGTGTGGATGTCTAACGTCATCACGAACCTTGGTAAAAGTTAACACAATCAAAGCAGCAAAAACCATCCTGGGACACATGCCGAATAGCTCACTTGGCACGACGCCTCTGTTGACGTAGTAAAGGAAGGAAACGCCGCCGAACGGCACCAAAACTCGTTTAAGTAAGGCATGCAACTCGCATTGATATCCCGCTTGTGAGTGAGAGCCGAACGTTGGACAGATGGATTGCTTTGGAGGTTCACTTAAGGCGCACACTAAGTGCGCAGACTCCGTTCAATTATATTACGTGCTGAGCAGGCAGCCAATGTCTATTGGACCTCGATAAAACTTATGACGTTTTAGGTAAACAACTTGACCAAATAGCACCGAAAGTTGATATAGCATCTTCAAAAATGTTCAGGAATGTGCTAGCGTGTATGTTATACGGTTATAGATTATACTACCGTCACAAGTTTGGCTAAATGACATATGTGTTGGCAGCGTCACGAGTTTGGCAAGCGCTCGCCCCCTTGTACTAAACAGTCATTTGTGTCTAATTGGCGAACACACTACAAATGGAGCAGACGCCGCTGGGACACGCGTAGGCAATTTATTTGGAGTTAAAAACAGCCCGGTGTTATTGGATTAACGGGATGTGTTGTCCAAGTGATCATATGCGCAACACTAATACCAACTGACTTCACACGTAAATACCAGGCTACGCGGAACTCATTGCCGTACGCAGTTACATTTGTACCACCATATTTACAATAACTCGCTGCAATTCATTACGCAGTAGCCGGGGACACGACAGGCTACACTTGCTACTTTTTTTCGCACGCGTAAGGACTTCATTCGCTCGCTGATGAATTTAATTTATCGCAAAGAAGACCCCTACGAAAATCAATTTGGATGTTGGATTGTAGGATATTCCATTCATGAAACAAGTGAATGAATATAAATATATGGAAGACCAGTTTTCAAATGATGTACCAGTGTTACGAATCTGATCTACTACTGTACACACGGTTTTAATTCATTTGGTATTAAACAATGTGCAGAATGTCAATTGGTCTCTTATCAAACGACAGTCGGAATTCTCACTACGTATGGGCACAATAGTGGAGTCAGGCGGAGTAATCTTTAAAAACTGCCCTTAGCCTTTTTAATAATGTGTATGTGTAAAATGCAGGTTAGGGACTCAAGTTACCGCATGAAAAGAATATGTGTTATTTGCAAAACAAACCCATGATGTAGTACGATATATTCTCATCAACAATCGCATTCACTTGAACATATTATAAGGGATTTTTAGAATAGTCTCTTTCCAATGGGTGTGACTTTGAGTTCTGTTTGTTTTCTGATTATGTCACATTTCTTGTAAAGTTCTGCATACTTTCTCACTGCGGGGCACTGCTATTTCAAATCACGTTCTACAACGCCGCATATATTAAGTCATCACTAGATGTGTACTTATATGCTGATGTTAAGTACATTTTCTATATTTTGTTAAAATGTGATTGTTAAAAATAGCGTATAAATGTACTAGTTATTCCACGTGGGAATTGCAACATTAGAACTCATATCATTTTATTTCAATTACATATTGATGTGCACATTTGCATAATGTCTCTTCACTAGCTGCAGCTGGCCCCATTCCCGCTTCACGCTTCTCTAAGTTCACTTATGTCGGGTGACTTTCTGTTGCAACCATGCGACGCATACATGCTTTTTAGTCGTGAAATTAGATTCCACAAGTGCATAGTTAGATACAGTTTTAAACAATATACAATTGTGCTACTTTTTTCTGTGTCTAGTTTGTATATTTCGCCCATTCAATGATTAATTGACACCACTCGTTGGGAGTTACCACACGGCGGCGCTCTCCGCCCAGCTTGATATTAGAGCGAATATACTACCTACCCGTATTAGTGGGACGGGCAAGCTAAATGTGAACGGATTTGACGGTTATAATAATAGCTGATCAAAGTAAGAGGAAGTGGGGTTGCCCTGTTACTTGCTGATCAAAACAAAAGATGTACAATATGGTTCAAAATGTGATAAAAATAAAAAATATTCTGTAACAATATTCTCTGCCAAACTCGATGTGGCAAATATAATTGTAAAACCTTTATTTCAACAAAAATGGAGCTACCCCTCATATCGGAAAGTGGCTGCTATATATAGTGGCGTGGCTTTCTTTGACACTCGCGCTGCCGGCCTATTATTAATTGTCCACTGTAGTTGATGTAGGTTCAGGTTGCTTGATTACCAGTTACGGGAATCTGTGTGATTTAGCTTCTTTTTGAGTTGTGGGTTCTCGGCAGAAATTCGGTAACCAAGAATGTGGTAACATTCAACAATATGTTAACGACATTGCAGCAACATTTTGTTAATAATTGACGTCACTTCTGTTGGATATTTCACTTTGTCACATCGATATGTCACGTGATGGATTACTAGTATAGGGTACTACTAACTCCCCATTTGTGATATTTCTTTTTCCAATCGAAGCGCTCAGCTGAGCTTGGTCAACACGCATGATCACATCTATTAATATCTCATAAAATCTCTATGATGTACAGTATTTTCAAGTTATCATTATTTTGACGGTGTTTGATTTCAGGCATGCGTGCACGATCTGCACATTCTTAGCTGTAAAGTAGAGTGGAAACTACTAGAAGAACAAAGGATGACGAGGTGATGGGAAGCGAAGGGTGATGCACGCACATGGCACTGTTCCCATTACCAAACATACGTGTTATGTAAGGTTAACCTTAGCAATTTAAAAATTCTATGAATTTCTGACATTCAAACGTGAAATTATGCTATTAGATTTATAAAATTTCGGGAGTTCGTTAATCACATTGTTTTAGTATGTGCAGTGCACCACAGTCCGTAGGCAAGGAGACAAGTGGAATCATGGCCGTGTAGTTCTAGACTTTAGTGCGAAGGTGCCGTATCTCAGTACAATTACTAAAAGCTACGGGATACACGTTAGTGTGAAGTCAAAAATCACTTGTTAATTCATGGCTAAATATGATCCTTTATTAAACAGGTTATGCTCACAGCCGGGCATCATCATTGGAAGGACATCGTCTCTCACAACACGCTATCACACCATGGGCCAATTATAGACCCACACGACTGCTTCATTGGTTACACATGTTGGTCGCGCTTTAAATCAAAATAGAGGAATTCCGGATGAAAAATCATCTCTCTAAACAACTCACGAAATTACTATTTGTAGCCAAAATAAGCACTGAATTACTACTTAATCGGTTTATAACTTATTAAATACAAAATATCTTCCGGTCATGAGATGCTTATTGCAAAACAGGACTTTAATGTTTACTAAATCAACACTAGGCACGAGTCAATAGCCCGTAGATACGGGGCTTCCTTACATGCCAAGTAGCATAAACATGTATTTTTCTTCTTTGTTTTTTCGGCATTTAATTGAAAACTAGTTGACCTTGACACCAGCTTCGGCTACGCGTGGGTTTAATGAACAATTTGCACTTACAACAGTGTGCGATAATTCAGTTATTCTCCAACAAATGAGTGTTAGTTGGAGACATAATAGTACTGCAGCAGTGCGTATTTACAGGCACCAACACAGTCACTACTGTGAACGGAGATAGTAACCAGTTACCCTGATTACCATATTCCATATTTGAAAAACACAAAATTACCTTGACATAATGGGGGTCTAGCATTGTATTTAGTGTGGTCGGAGCATTGTGATTATTGCCACGTTTCACAAACCATAGATCTTATAATACAATGCCATCGCTTTGCATAGTCGCTGCTGGATATATGGTTGTAGATAGATGTAGATGTACTAGTTTGTAGCATGGCGTCCATTGGCGGATTTAGAGGGGGCCGAGGGGGCCGCGGACCCCCTATTTTGAACAACCAACAGGGCTTCGCGCCATCTTATCGGCCCCCTGTTCCAGAATCCTAGATCCGCCCCTGGCATCATTGTCAATTTCATATATACACCGTTAACCAATTTCGATTCATTTTTACTGGGTACATGAACAAGCATTGTACTTATAGCATTCGTTACTTCCATCAGTACTATCCCGAGTCTGATAGCATTATTCGATTCTCTGTGTACTGCTGATGGAATGGAGAAGTTATGGTCCGTTAGTCTAGAGTGACATTTTCCATTAGACTCCAGCGACCACAACGTACACCCCACGCTCGTAAGCATCTCATTGATAACATTCTATGCGTACTTCATCGTACAGCGAAAACTATTAAATAAATATTTAATATCTATTGCAATGTTCCACTCCTGTTATTATACACGACGAGCCATTTTGACATGTGCCGTATTGTGGTACAATGACGTACGGTGCCACCGTTGCAGGCACGTGACACACACTACACACCCCAGGGCTACACACGTCGGCGTCAGTCTATCTGTGGCGTGGAATATAGTAACAGCCATTAACAACTATTCTTGCTAGATTCGTATCTGTTTAATGTATTGAAAATGACGTGACATAATCCAAATTTTATTCACTGTTTTTCTATATTCTAAATCGGAGTTTATGCGTATCAAGTCACGTGATTTCAATTTTATGATACCCTCGTTAAATGTATGAGTCACGGTATAAACGCCAAAACATCGGTCGTTAAAAGTGTAAATTGATGTTGGGTAAACCAACATGAAATACATATTACTTCATTGATGTTATTTCAATTTTCAAGTAAAAAATTTGCGAGAAACCTGTCTTGACAGAATTAACCAAATTACTACGTACATCAGTTTATATGCAGCATGCTGTGCCGCGGTATGGTGGTAGCAATCCTCGAATCACTCACTGTGCCGGTATGGTGGTAGCAATCCTCGAATCACTCACTGTGCCGGTATAGTGGTAGCAATCCTCGATATCACTGACGTCATGTTTTTTGTGGGATTATGGTTTTTAATTCAATGCATATATCAATATATGACCTTGGCATCTGTTGTGGAAAGTGGACGTCTTATCAACATAGGTTGGTTCTCGTCGATAGTGTTAATGCGCTTTTTCTTTCAATTATCTTTGTTACAACCATGATTTGTTCAATTTCCACGTGTCACGAACTTACAATAAAATTGGAATTCTAACTCTTTGCGCATCAGCGTGTTTACAAACGAAAAGAATGTCAAGCTGCCTGCAAAAATTATAACCTTTCTAAACCCCGTGAATTTAATCAATTTCCTGTCATCAAGCCCAACGTCCAGCGTCTACTTGCAATCGGATCCCCAAACTCGTTTTCTCCGTTGCCGATAGGTTATCTAGATTTTCTCACAGTCTTTATCAACTTTCAAAGCATAGAAAACACCATGTTTTGACTGTAGTGAAATTAACAGGGTAGTGGTTTCAGTTGACATGTTGTATGCACACACAATAATGATTGCCCACCTGTCATCTTTCCACCCATTCCACGGTTGCTATGCGTTCCCATCCCCACCTAATAATGATCGCCCGAGGAGCCTTTTCCAACAAATATACAGAGTAGGTTGTACAAACTTGCATTTTTTTTTAGCGATGCAGTCTTCAAAATTTCGTTACTGGGGAAATGATCGATGTTTAGCTGTGGATTAGAGACTGGTTGCTAGGATACCGATGAGAACATGGTGATTATATTTCCAGGCGTTATATACAATACAGAAATGATCAAGGGAAATTGCGATATGTTTAATGAACAGAAGCTTCAGCATTTAGTATCGTTTTGTATAAACATTCAAAAACTACTTGGAGACAATTTCCTGTTCTCTGTTTGCAACATGCTTATTGAAGTAAATCTAAACTATCACGCGTTTTATTTTTACAAATACATATCTGAAGTATTCTCCAAGTATTTTGTATTATAGTATACATTATTGTACACACTCTTCTTATGATTGATATTATGTACGAATAGGAAGTTTGTAGTGGAATCGCAATCATTCTGCACGTTATGAATGAAGAGTGAGCGGCGCCAAATATAGTGTTACAAACTCCAGGTTAGTGACCTGCGCAGTGCCTCACTCGTGTCACATTTCGTTTCTGTACGGAATTTTTGCTACGTTAGTGTTTTGTAATTCGATTGAATATTGATTTTATGAAAGGTCGAGACAAGGTCGAGAATATCATTTATTTTCCAACTTCCAACATTGTAACGTGAAATAGTTTTCATCCTCTAAACGTCTGTGCATTTCACGCTACACTATCACATTTTAGATATATCACAGTGAGGCATATCACAGTGTACTTATCTTAAATCGTTGAACTTAATGAGATCTGTACTTATTTTCCGTACTCCTCAAATATTATAGGATATGAAACAAGCAGAAATTAAAAATGTACTAATAACACAAACACACGTGTGTGATGAAAACGCATACTTTATTTGCTTAGCAAGCACCCTCTTGTGAGGTACTATGGATGCCATGTCAATCATGCCACTGTGGTTTTGATGTATCTGTACAGCAGTGCAGATACATGTATAACATGACATAACTGACATCAGGAAAAACACTCTATTTGACTAATATTTATTCAGAGAGAGAACACACGAATCGAGATGGGGCTTTGATATTCACAACTGTTTACTATAGATTCACGTGAAACGAATGATGCAGAATGCTTTATAAAAAAGTATAAAATGATATCGGAGTGGAAAACAATAACCACCAACTATTAAGTAGATATTGAGAGTGAGCCATTAACAGCGAGAGGAGAGTCACCGGCGTGACCTTCGTCTACCCAGTGAGACTGAGAGTTATCACTCTAACCAAAGATGAAACCAAATAATTAGCATAGTTATCAAAATAGTTAACGTTCAACGGAGCAATTTACAAACGAAATTAAAAATATAGTTTTTCTTTGTCATGTAGTTCCGATAAAACCGCTATTTTACCGTGCTATGTGGTTAACGAAGTAAGAAATGAATCTTGTTCTCGCATTCTACAATCAAGACACTGAATATACCATGCAAGGATGTCGACCAAGCACGCGATTTCCGGCGCCAGCATTTATAACATGATTCGTCACTTGACGCTTGGAGTTATGATGCTGATTGTGTCACGAAATGATGGTATATAAATCAAGTAATGCACCTAAGAGAGTATACATATATATATAGCGTGCAATGGGAATGTGATCCAAGTTTTAGACTGGTGTCAGTGAACAGCAGTGTCTCTAACGCTGTCATCATCACTGCAATTTCAACATGGCAGCATACGCAATATGAATATTCCATTAAGAACATAGCGTACAATTAATAACAGGATAGGGGTGGCCGCATCTTTACCCGACGGGTAATCATGTATGTATAGTATCATCACGCACACAATGGCCATTGTTGTTTTAATATTACATTTGTGCTTTCCAGAATTCATGAGTTGTAAAACGGGGTGTTTTTTTCTTCATACACTCGCGGTTTACGTCTTGACTCGCACAACGTAGGTAACATACACAACCAATACCATCACAAGCCCTGGTTATATTCAATAGTGGTTACCTATTTAATATGCCGGGGTTTAGTCGATATAATACCATGCATTAAGTCAGTTATAACATCCATTTGTGCTCCCAATGGACGGATTGCAATAAATCCTTTCAAAGTAGTCGTTAAGAATGAGAACAGTGGTGCCCGAGTAAACGTACACACATGCGATTCACCGTAAGCAAACCGTCCAACAATGTTTTGCCTAAATTTAAATAATTTATATATCTAAACATACTACTGTCGTTATTATAGTGTGACGATATGGGATGTATAAGCTAGTTTCATTTTTTTAATTCCCGTCTTTCACCGACAGTACATGATTTATGGTTAGGTCTTGTATTGAATACATCGCTAATAGCCGTACAGCGGCCACTATCGTGTGTAATGGAATATACTCCCGTCGAGATTCAAACCTTTTAATTTCGTATGTGTGTGTGTGTGTGTGTGTGTGTGTGTGTGTGTGTGTGTGTGTGTGTGTGTGTGTGTGTGTGTGTGTGTGTGTGTGTACGGGGAATGAATTGTACAGCGTGCTTTGTCCCACCATGGAGCTAAAAAGAGCTCCGTGGTCCCACTACCTAGCTAGCCCCAAATATACTCTAAAAGACTCACCCAGTGAGACCACCAGTTCAGACCACCTCGCACGGCAGATCACGTGCGGACGCAATTACTGCAGACCGCGCACACACGCGTTGTGCAGATCGCGCATGCATGCTCACACGCCACTGTAATTACCACGTAATTACCGCACATACGTTGTGTAGCCAAAGAATGAACACGTGCTGTGTGAGAACGTATGCTGTGTAGACCATGGTTATAGACACAGTGTAGACACGTTCACAATTCGGTAGGGGGAGGGGAGCTATTATTGACGTGGCCATAAAGGCCACGTCTGCGCACCTCCGGTGGGTTGGGTTTATCAAGTGATTTCTCAATTATTATTTATACGGGCTGAAGATGAGGGGGGGTGAGGGGGCTCCTGGCGCCAAATTTACTCAAATTTAGAAATATTGTTATATTAAGATAGTCAAAAATCATACATTTATAGTAAATTTTATGTATTATTATAATGGAACAATAGTTCATGACCATGACACTCATCTCACACTTGCATTTCGTTTCCGTTGGCAATTATATTATTGTTTTGTTACAATTCGCCTTAGCACGAAAAATTTACACAGTAAATCGGCTAGATGTTTATGTATCCTTTGCAGATAAGTTAATATATTTCAGCAGTCCCGTGTATATAGCCCTGTTAATCGTCTTACTGCCCCGATAATTCATTTACCATCATGTATCTGATGTACTGCAGTGATTCCCATCTACCACAATGCGATGTACTGCAGTGATTCCCATCTACCACCATGCGATGTACTGCAGTGATTCCCATCTACCACCATGTGATATACTGCAGAGATTCCCATCTACCACCATGCGATGTACTGCGTGATTCCCATCTACCACCATGCGATGTACTGCGGTGATTCCCACCTACCACCTTGCGATGTACTGCATGATTCCCATCTACCACCATGCGATGTACTGCAGTGATAATCATCTATAACCATGCAATGTACTGGAGTGATTCCCATCTACCACCATGCGATGTACTGCGGTGATTCCATCTACCACCATGCAATGTACTGCAGTGATTCCCATATACCACCATGCGATGTACAGCAGTGATTCCCATCTACTACCATACGATGTACTGCAGTGATTCCCATCTACCACCATGCGATGTACTGCAGTGATATCCACCTATCACCATGTGATGTACTGGGTGATTCCTATCTACCACCATGCGATGTACTGCGTGATTCCCATCTACCACCATGCAATGTACTGCAGTGATTCCCATGTACCACCATGCGATGTACTGCCGTGATGCCTATCTACCACCATGTGGTGTACTGCAGTGATTCCCGTCTACCACCATGTGATGTACTGAGTGATTTCCATATACCAACATGTGATGTATTGCAGTGATTCCCATTTACCACCATGTGATGTACTGCCGTGATTCCCATCTACCATCATGCTATGTACTGCAGTGATTCCCATCTACCACTATGCGATGCATTACAGTGATTCCCATCTACCACCATGCGATGCATGACAGTGATTCCCATCCACCACCATGCTATGTACTGCAGTGATAATCATCTACCACCATGCGATGTACTGCAGTGATTCTCATCTACCACCAGGTGATGAACTGCCGTGATGTCTATCTACCATCATGAGATGTACTGCAGTGATGCCCATCTACCACCATGCGATGTACTGCCTGATTCCCCTCTACCATCATGCAATGTACTGCAGTGATTCCCATGTACCACCATGCGATGTACTGCAGTGATTCTCATCTACCACCATGCGATGTACTGCCGTGATGCCTATCTACCACCATGTGGTGCACTGCAGTGATGCCCATCTACCAACATGAGATGTACTGCAGTGATTCCCATCTACCACCATGCGATGTACTGCAGTGATTCCCATCTACCACCATGCGGTTTACAGCGTGATTCCCATCTACCACCATGCAATGTACTGCAGTGATTCCGATCTACCACCATGTGATGCACTGCAGTGATGCCCATCTACCAGCATGTGATGTACTGCGTGATTCCCATCTACCACCATGCAATGTACTGCAGTAATTCCCATGTAACACCATGTGATGTACTGTAGTGATTCCCATCTTCTACCATGCGATGTACTGCAGTGATTTCCATCTACCACCATGCGATGTACTGCAGTGATTCCCATCTACCACCATGCGATGTACTGCAGCGATTCCCATCTACTACCATGCGATGTACTGCAGATATTCCCATCTACCACCATGCGATGTACTGCAGTGATTCCCATCGGTCACCATGTGATGTACTGGGTGATTCCTATCTACCACCATGCGAAGTACTGCGTGATTCCCAACTACCACCATGCGATGCATTACAGAGATTCCCATCTACCACCATTCGATGCAAGGCAGTGATTCCCATCTACCACCATGCTATGTACTGCAGTGATAACCACCTACCACCATGCAATGTACTGCAGTGATTCTTATCTACCACCATGTGATGTACTGCCGTGATGTCTTTCTACCACCATGTGATGTACTGCAGAGATTCCCATTTACCACCATGTGATGTACTGCCGTGATTCCCATCTACCACCATGCTATGTACTGCAGTGATAACCATCTACCACCATGCGATGTACTGCAGTGATTCTCATCTACCACCATGTGATGTATTGTCGTGATGTCTATCTACCACCATATTATGAACTGCAGTGATGCCCATCTACCACCATGCGATGTACTGTGTCATTCCTATCTACCACCATGCGCTGTACTGCAGTGATTCCCATCTACTACCATGTGATTTACAGCGTGATTCCCATCTACCACCATGCAATGTACTGCAGTGATTCCGATCTACCACCATGTGATGCATTGCAGTGATTCCCATCTACCACCATGTGATGTACTGCAGTGATGCCATCTACCACCATGTGATGAACTGCGTGATTCCCATCTACCACCATGCAATGTACTGCAGTGATTCCCATGTACCACCATGCGATGTACTGCCGTGATGCCTATCTACCACCATGTGGTGTACTGCAGTGATTCCTGTCTACCACCATGTGATGTACTGAGTGATTTCCGTATACCAACATGTGATGTATTGCAGTGATTCCCATTTACCACCATGTGATGTACTGCCGTGATTCCCATCTACCATCATGCTATGTACTGCAGTGATTCCCATCTACCACTATGCGATGCATTACAGTGATTCCCATCCACCACCATGCTATGTAGTGCAGTGATAATCATCTACCACAATGCTATGTACTGCAGTGATTCTCATCTACCACCATGTGATGTACTGCCGTGATGTCCATCTACCACCATGTGATGTACTGCAGTGATGCCCATCTACCACCATGCGATGTACTGCCTGATTCCCATCTACCATCATGCAATGTACTGCAGTGGTTCCCATGTACCACCATGCGATGTACTTCAGTGATTCTCATCTACCATCATGTGATGTACTGCCGTGATGCCTATCTACCACCATGTGGTGTACTGCAGTGATGCCCATCTACTAACATGAGATGTACTGCAGTGATTCGCATCTACCACCATGCGATGTAATGCAGTGATTCCCATCTACCACCATGCGATGTACTGCGTGTGTCCTATCTACCACCATTCGATGTACTGGGTGATTCCCATCTACCACCACGCACTGTACTGCAGTGATTCCCATCTACCACCATGCGGTTTACAGCGTGATTCTCATCTACCACCATGCAATGTACTGCAGTGATTCCGATCTACCACCATGATGCACTGCAGTGATGCCCATCTACCACCATGTGATGTACTGCGTGATTCCCATCTACCATCATGCAATGTACTGCAGTAATTCCCATGTAACACCATGTGATGTACTGCAGTGATTCCCATCTTCTACCATGCGATGTACTGCAGTGATTTCCATCTACCGCCATGCGATGTACTGCAGTGATTCCCATCTACCACCATGTGATGTACTGCAGTGATTCCCATCTTCTACCATGCGATGTACTGCAGTGATTTCCATCTACCACCATGCGATGTACTGCAGTGATTCCCATCTACCACCATGCGATGTACTGCAGTGATTCCCATCTACCACCATGTGATGTACTGCAGTGATTCCCATCGATCAATATGCGATGTACTGCAGTGATTCCCATCGATCACCATGTGATGTACTGGGTGTTTCCTATCTACCACCATGCGAAGTACTGCGTGATTCCCAACTACCACCATGCGATGCATTACAGAGATTCCCATCTTCCACCATTCGATGCAAGGCAGTGATTCCCATCTACCACCATGCTATGTACTGCAGTGATAACCACCTACCACCATGCAATGTACTGCAGTGATTCTTATCTACCACCATGTGATGTACTGCCGTGATGTCTATCTACCACCATGTGATGTACTGCAGAGATTCCCATTTACCACCATGTGATGTACTGCCGTGATTCCCATCTACCACCATGCTATGTACTGCAGTGATAACCATCTACCACCATGCGATGTACTGCAGTGATTCTCATCTACCACCATGTGATGTATTGTCGTGATGTCTATCTACCACCATATTATGTACTGCAGTGATGCCCATCTACCACCATGCGATGTACTGCGTCATTCCTATCTACCACCATGCGCTGTACTGCAGTGATTCCCATCTACTACCATGTGATTTTCAGCGTGATTCCCATCTACCACCATGCAATGTACTGCAGTGATTCCGATCTAACACCATGTGATGCATTGCAGTGATTCCCATCTACCACCATGTGATGTACTGCAGTGATGCCCATCTACCACCATGTGATGAACTGCGTGATTCCCATCTACCACCATGCAATGTACTGCAGTGATTCCCATGTGCCACCATGCGATGTACTGCCGTGATGCCTATCTACCACCATGTGGTGTACTGCAGTGATTCCTGTCTATCACCATGTGATGTACTGAGTGATTTCCATATACCAACATGTGATGTATTGCAGTGATTCCCATTTACCACCATGTGATGTACTGCCGTGATTCCCATCTACCATCATGCTATGTACTGCAGTGATTCCCATCTACCACTATGCGATGCATTACAGTGATTCCCATCCACCACCATGCTATGTAGTGCAGTGATAATCATCTACCACAATGCGATGTACTGCAGTGATTCTCATCTACCACCATGTGATGTACTGCCGTGATGTCCATCTACCACCATGTGATGTACTGCAGTGATGCCCATCTACCACCATGCGATGTACTGCCTGATTCCCATCTACCATCATGCAATGTACTGCAGTGGTTCCCATGTACCACCACGCGATGTACTTCAGTGATTCTCATCTACCATCATGTGATGTACTGCCGTGATGCCTATCTACCACCATGTGGTGTACTGCAGTGATTCCCATCTACCACTATGCGATGCATTACAGTGATTCCCATCTACCACCATGCGATGCATGACAGTGATTCCCATCCACCACCATGCTATGTACAGCAGTGATAATCATCTACCACCATGCGATGTACTGCAGTGATTCTCATCTACCACCAAGTGATGTACTGCCGTGATGTCTATCTACCATCATGTGATGTACTGCAGTGATGCCCATCTACCACCATGCGATGTACTGCCTGATTCCCCTCTACCATCATGCAATGTACTGCAGTGATTCCCATGTACCACCATGCGATGTACTGCAGTGATTCTCATCTACCACCATGTGATGTACTGCCGTGATGCCTATCTACCACCATGTGGTGCACTGCAGTGATGCCCATCTACCAACATGAGATGTACTGCAGTGATTCCTATCTACCACCATGCGAAGTACTGCGTGATTCCCAACTACCACCATGCGATGCATTACAGAGATTCCCATCTACCACCATTCGATGCAAGGCAGTGATTCCCATTTACCACCATGCTATGTACTGCAGTGATAACCACCTACCACCATGCAATGTACTGCAGTGATTCTTATCTACCACCACGTGATGTACTGCCGTGATGTCTATCTACCACCATGTGATGTACTGCAGAGATTCCCATTTACCACCATGTGATGTACTGCCGTGATTCCCATCTACCACCATGCTATGTACTGCAGTGATAACCATCTACCACCATGCGATGTACTGCAGTGATTCTCATCTACTACCATGTGATGTATTGTCGTGATGTCTACCTACCACCATATTATGTACTGCAGTGATGCCCATCTACCACCATGCGATGTACTGCGTCATTCCTATCTACCACCATGCGCTGTACTGCAGTGATTCCCATCTACTACCATGTGATTTACAGCGTGATTCCCATCTACCACCATGCAATGTACTGCAGTGATTCCGATCTACCACCATGTGATGCATTGCAGTGATTCCCATCTACCACCATGTGATGTACTGCAGTGATGCCATCTACCACCATGTGATGAACTGCGTGATTCCCATCTACCACCATGCAATGTACTGTAGTGATTCCCATGTACCACCATGCGATGTACTGCCGTGATGCCTATCTACCACCATGTGGTGTACTGCAGTGATTCCTGTCTACCACCATGTGATGTACTGAGTGATTTCCATATACCAACATGTGATGTATTGCAGTGATTCCCATTTACCACCATGTGATGTACTGCCGTGATTCCCATCTACCATCATGCTATGTACTGCAGTGATTCCCATCTACCACTATGCGATGCATTACAGTGATTCCCATCCACCACCATGCTATGTACTGCAGTGATAATCATCTACCACAATGCGATGTACTGCAGTGATTCTCATCTACCACCATGTGATGTACTGCCGTGATGTCCATCTACCACCATGTGATGTACTGCAGTGATGCCCATCTACCACCATGCGATGTACTGCCTGATTCCCATCTACCATTATGCAATGTACTGCAGTGGTTCCCATGTACCACCATGCGATGTACTTCAGTGATTCTCATCTACCATCAAGTGATGTACTGCCGTGATGCCTATCTACCACCATGTGGTGTACTGCAGTGATGCCCATCTACTAACATGAGATGTACTGCAGTGATTCGCATCTACCACCATGCGATGTAATGCAGTGATTCCCATCTACCACCATGCGATGTACTGCGTGTGTCCTATCTACCACCATTCGATGTACTGGGTGATTCCCATCTACCACCACGCACTGTACTGCAGTGATTCCCATCTACCACCATGCGGTTTACAGCGTGATTCTCATCTACCACCATGCAATGTACTGCAGTGATTCCGATCTACCACCATGATGCACTGCAGTGATGCCCATCTACCACCATGTGATGTACTGCGTGATTCCCATCTACCATCATGCAATGTACTGCAGTAATTCCCATGTAACACCATGTGATGTACTGCAGTGATTCCCATCTTCTACCATGCGATGTACTGCAGTGATTTCCATCTACCACCAAGTGATGTACTGCAGTGATTCCCATCTACCACCATGTGATGTACTGCAGTGATTCCCATCGATCACCATGCGATGTACTGCAGTGATTCCCATCGATCACCATGCGATGTACTGCAGTGATTCCCATCTACCACCATGCGATGTACTGCATGTGTCCTATCTACCACCATTCGAGGTACTGGGTGATTCCCATCTACCACCACGCACTGTACTGCAGTGATTCCCATCTACCACCATGTGGTTTACAGCGTGATTCCCATCTACCACCATGCAATGTACTGCAGTGATTCCGATCTACCACCATGTGATGCACTGCAGTGATGCCCATCTACCAGCATGTGATGTACTGCGTGATTCCCATCTACCACCATGCAATGTACTGCAGTAATTCCCATGTAACACCATGTGATGTACTGTAGTGATTCCCATCTTCTACCATGCGATGTACTGCAGTGATTTCCATCTACCACCATGCGATGTACTGCAGTGATTCCCATCTACTACCATGCGATGTACTGCAGTGATTCCCATCTACTACCATGCGATGTACTGCAGATATTCCCATCTACCACCATGCGATGTACTGCAGTGATTCCCATCGATCACCATGTGATGTACTGGGTGATTCCTATCTACCACCATGCGAAGTACTGCGTGATTCCCAACTACCACCATGCGATGCATTACAGTGATTCCCATCTACCACCATTCGATGCAAGGCAGTGATTCCCATCTACCACCATGCTATGTACTGCAGTGATAACCACCTACCACCATGCAATGTACTGCAGTGATTCTTATCTACCACCATGTGATGTACTGCCGTGATGTCTATCTACCACCATGTGATGTACTGCAGAGATTCCCATTTACCACCATGTGATGTACTGCCGTGATTCCCATCTACCACCATGCTATGTACTGCAGTGATAACCATCTACCACCATGCGATGTACTGCAGTGATTCTCATCTACCACCATGAGATGTATTGTCGTGATGTCTATCTACCACCATATTATGTTCTGCAGTGATGCCCATCTACCACCATGCGATGTACTGCGTCATTCCTATCTACCACCATGCGCTGTACTGCAGTGATTCCCATCTACTACCATGTGATTTACAGCGTGATTCCCATCTACCACCATGCAATGTACTGCAGTGATTCCGATCTACCACCATGTGATGCATTGCAGTGATTCCCATCTACCACCATGTGATGTACTGCAGTGATGCCCATCTACCACCATGTGATGAACTGCGTGATTCCATCTACCACCATGCAATGTACTGCAGTAATTCCCATGTAACACCATGTGATATACTGTAGTGATTCCAATCTTCTACCATGCGATGTACTGCAGTGATTTCCATCTACCACCATGCGATGTCCTGCAGTGATTCCCATCTACCACCATGCGATGTACTGCAGTGATTCCCATCTACTACCATGCGATGTACTGCAGATATTCCCATCTACCACCATGCGATGTACTGCAGTGATTCCCATCGATCACCATGTGATGTACTGGGTGATTCCCGTCTACCACCATGTGATGTACTGAGTGATTTCCATATACCAACATGTGATGTATTGCAGTAATTCCCATTTACCACCATGTGATGTACTGCCGTGATTCCCATCTACCATCATGCTATGTACTGCAGTGATTCCCATCTACCACTATGCGATGCATTACAGTGATTCCCATCTACCACCATGCGATGTATGACAGTGATTCCCATCCACCACCATGCTATGTACTGCAGTGATAATCATCTACCACCATGCGATGTACTGCAGTGATTCTCATCTACCACCAGGTGATGTACTGCCGTGATGTCTATCTACCATCATGTGATGTACTGCAGTGATGCCCATCTACCACCATGCGATGTACTGCCTGATTCCCCTCTACCATCATGCAATGTACTGCAGTGATTCCCATGTACCACCATGCGATGTACTGCAGTGATTCTCATCTACCACCATGTGATGTACTGCCGTGATGCCTATCTACCACCATGTGGTGCACTGCAGTGATGCCCATCTACCAACATGAGATGTACTGCAGTGATTCCCATCTACCACCATGCGATGTACTGCAGTGATTCCCATCTACCACCATGCGATGTACTGCATGTGTCCTATCTACCACCATTCGATGTACTGGGTGATTCCCATCTACCACCACGCACTGTACTGCAGTGATTCCCATCTACCACCATGCGGTTTACAGCGTGATTCCCATCTACCACCATGCAATGTACTGCAGTGATTCCGATCTACCACCATGTGATGCACTGCAGTGATGCCCATCTACCAGCATGTGATGTACTGCGTGATTCCCATCTACCACCATGCAATGTACTGCAGTAATTCCCATGTAACACCATGTGATGTACTGTAATGATTCCCATCTTCTACCATGCGATGTACTGCAGTGATTTCCATCTACCACCATGCGATGTACTGCAGTGATTCCCATCTACCACCATGCGATGTACTGCAGTGATTCCCATCTACTACCATGCGATGTACTGCAGATATTCCCATCTACCACCATGCGATGTACTGCAGTGATTCCCATCGATCACCATGTGATGTACTGGGTGATTCCTATCTACCACCATGCGAAGTACTGCGTGATTCCCAACTACCATCATGCGATGCATTACAGAGATTCCCATCTACCACCATTCGATGCAAGGCAGTGATTCCCATCTACCACCATGCTATGGACTGCAGTGATAACCACCTACCACCATGCAATGTACTGCAGTGATTCTTATCTACCACCATGTGATGTACTGCCGTGATGTCTATCTACCACCATGTGATGTACTGCAGAGATTCCCATTTACCACCATGTGATGTACTGCCGTGATTCCCATCTACCACCATGCTATGTACTGCAGTGATAACCATCTACCACCATGCGATGTACTGCAGTGATGCTCATCTACCACCATGTGATGTATTGTCGTGATGTCTATCTACCACCATATTATGTACTGCAGTGATGCCCATCTACCACCATGCGATGTACTGCGTCATTCCTATCTACCACCATGCGCTGTACTGCTGTGATTCCCATCTACTACCATGTGATTTACAGCGTGATTCCCATCTACCACCATGCAATGTACTGCAGTGATTCCGATCTACCACCATGTGATGCATTGCAGTGATTCCCATCTACCACCATGTGATGTACTGCAGTGATGCCATCTACCACCATGTGATGAACTGCGTGATTCCCATCTACCACCATGCAATGTACTGCAGTGATTCCCATGTACCACCATGCGATGTACTGCCGTGATGCCTATCTACCACCATGTGGTGTACTGCAGTGATTCCTGTCTACCACCATGTGATGTACTGAGTGATTTCCATATACCAACATGTGATGTATTGCAGTGATTCCCATTTACCACCATGTGATGTACTGCCGTGATTCCCATCTACCATCATGCTATGTACTGCAGTGATTCCCATCTACCACTATGCGATGCATTACAGTGATTCCCATCCACCACCATGCTATGTAGCGCAGTGATAATCATCTACCACAATGCGATGTACTGCAGTGATGCCCATCTACCACCATGCGATGTACTGCCTGATTCCCATCTACCATCATGCAATGTACTGCAGTGGTTCCCATGTACCACCATGCGATGTACTTCAGTGATTCTCATCTACCATCAAGTGATGTACTGCCGTGATGCCTATCTACCACCATGTGGTGTACTGCAGTGATGCCCATCTACTAACATGAGATGTACTGCAGTGATTCGCATCTACCACCATGCGATGTAATGCAGTGATTCCCATCTACCACCATGCGATGTACTGCGTGTGTCCTATCTACCACCATTCGATGTACTGGGTGATTCCCATCTACCACCACGCACTGTACTGCAGTGATTCCAATCTACCACCATGCGATGTACTGCCGTGATGCCTATCTACCACCATGTGGTGTACTGCAGTGATTCCTGTCTACCACCATGTGATGTACTGAGTGATTTCCATATACCAACATGTGATGTATTGCAGTGATTCCCATTTACCACCATGTGATGTACTGCCGTTATTCCCATCTACCATCATGCTATGTACTGCAGTGATTCCCATCTACCACTATGCGATGCATTACAGTGATTCCCATCCACCACCATGCTATGTAGCGCAGTGATAATCATCTACCACAATGCGATGTACTGCAGTGATGCCCATCTACCACCATGCGATGTACTGCCTGATTCCCATCTACCATCATGCAATGTACTGCAGTGGTTCCCATGTACCACCATGCGATGTACTTCAGTGATTCTCATCTACCATCAAGTGATGTACTGCCGTGATGCCTATCTACCACCATGTGGTGTACTGCAGTGATGCCCATCTACTAACATGAGATGTACTGCAGTGATTCGCATCTACCACCATGCGATGTAATGCAGTGATTCCCATCTACCACCATGCGATGTACTGCGTGTGTCCTATCTACCACCATTCGATGTACTGGGTGATTCCCATCTACCACCACGCACTGTACTGCAGTGATTCCCATCTACCACCATGCGGTTTACAGCGTGATTCTCATCTACCACCATGCAATGTACTGCAGTGATTCCGATCTACCACCATGATGCACTGCAGTGATGCCCATCTACCACCATGTGATGTACTGCGTGATTCCCATCTACCATCATGCAATGTACTGCAGTAATTCCCATGTAACACCATGTGATGTACTGCAGTGATTCCCATCTTCTACCATGCGATGTACTGCAGTGATTTCCATCTACCTCCATGCGATGTACTGCAGTGATTCCCATCTACCACCATGCGATGTACTGCAGTGATTCCCATCTACCACCATGTGATGTACTGCAGTGATTCCCATCGATCACCATGCGATGTACTGCAGTGATTCCCATCGATCACCATGTGATGTACTGGGTCATTCCTATCTACCACCATGCGAAGTACTGCGTGATTCTCAACTACCACCATGCGATGCATTACAGAGATTCCCATCTACCACCATTCGATGCAAGGCAGTGATTCCCATCTACCACCATGCTATGTACTGCAGTGATAACCACCTACCACCATGCAATGTACTGCAGTGATTCATATCTACCACCATGTGATGTACTGCCGTGATGTCTATCTACCACCATGTGATGTACTGCAGAGATTCCCATTTACCCCCATGTGATGTACTGCCGTGATTCCCATCTACCACCATGCTATGTACTGCAGTGATAACCATCTACCACCATGCGATGTACTGCAGTGATTCTCATCTACCACCATGTGATGTATTGTCGTGATGTCTATCTACCACCATATTATGTACTGCAGTGATGCCCATCTACCACCATGCGATGTACTGCGTCATTCCTATCTACCACCATGCGCTGTACTGCAGTGATTCCCATCTACTACCATGTGATTTACAGCGTGATTCCCATCTACCACCATGCAATGTACTGCAGTGATTCCGATCTACCACCATGTGATGCATTGCAGTGATTCCCATCTACCACCATGTGATGAACTGCAGTGATGCCCATCTACCACCATGTGATGAACTGCGTGATTCCCATCTACCACCATGCAATGTACTGCAGTGATTCCCAAGTACCACCATGCGATGTACTGCAGTGATTCTCATCTACCACCATGTGATGTATTGTCGTGATGTCTATCTACCACCATATTATGTACTGCAGTGATGCCCATCTACCACCATGCGATGTACTGCGTCATTCCTATCTACCACCATGCGCTGTACTGCAGTGATTCCCATCTACTACCATGTGATTTACAGCGTGATTCCCATCTACCACCATGCAATGTACTGCAGTGATTCCGATCTACCACCATGTGATGCATTGCAGTGATTCCCATCTACCACCATGTGATGTACTGCAGTGATGCCATCTACCACCATGTGATGAACTGCGTGATTCCCATCTACCACCATGCAATGTACTGCAGTGATTCCCATGTACCACCATGCGATGTACTGCCGTGATGCCTATCTACCACCATGTGGTGTACTGCAGTGATTCCTGTCTACCACCATGTGATGTACTGAGTGATTTCCATATACCAACATGTGATGTATTGCAGTGATTCCCATTTACCACCATGTGATGTACTGCCGTGATTCCCATCTACCATCATGCTATGTACTGCAGTGATTCCCATCTAACACTATGCGATGCATTACAGTGATTCCCATCCACCACCATGCTATGTAGTGCAGTGATAATCATCTACCACAATGCGATGTACTGCAGTGATTCTCATCTACCACCATGTGATGTACTGCCGTGATGTCCATCTACCACCATGTGATGTACTGCAGTGATGCCCATCTACCACCATGCGATGTACTGCCTGATTCCCATCTACCATTATGCAATGTTCTGCAGTGGTTCCCATGTACCACCATGCGATGTACTTCAGTGATTCTCATCTACCATCAAGTGATGTACTGCCGTGATGCCTATCTACCACCATGTGGTGTACTGCAGTGATGCCCATCTACTAACATGAGATGTACTGCAGTGATTCGCATCTACCACCATGCGATGTAATGCAGTGATTCCCATCTACCACCATGCGATGTACTGCGTGTGTCCTATCTACCACCATTCGATGTACTGGGTGATTCCCATCTACCACGACGCACTGTACTGCAGTGATTCCCATCTACCACCATGTGATGTACTGCGTGATTCCCATCTACCATCATGCAATGTACTGCAGTAATTCCCATGTAACACCATGTGATGTACTGCAGTGATTCTCATCTACCACCATGTGATGTACTGCAGTGATTCCCATCGATCACCATGCGATGTACTGCAGTGATTCCCATCGATCACCATGCGATGTACTGCAGTGATTCCCATCTACCACCATGCGATGTACTGCATGTGTCCTATCTACCACCATTCGAGGTACTGGGTGATTCCCATCTACCACCACGCACTGTACTGCAGTGATTCCCATCTACCACCATGTGGTTTACAGCGTGATTCCCATCTACCACCATGCAATGTACTGCAGTGATTCCGATCTACCACCATGTGATGCACAGCAGTGATGCCCATCTACCAGCATGTGATGTACTGCGTGATTCCCATCTACCACCATGCAATGTACTGCAGTAATTCCCATGTAACACCATGTGATGTACTGTAGTGATTCCCATCTTCTACCATGCGATGTACTGCAGTGATTTCCATCTACCACTATGCGATGTACTGCAGTGATTCCCATCTACTACCATGCGATGTACTGCAGTGATTCCCATCTACTACCATGCGATGTACTGCAGATATTCCCATCTACCACCATGCGATGTACTGCAGTGATTCCCATCGATCACCATGTGATGTACTGGGTGATTCCTATCTACCACCATGCGAAGTACTGCGTGATTCCCAACTATCACCATGCGATGCATTACAGTGATTCCCATCTACCACCATTCGATGCAAGGCAGTGATTCCCATCTACCACCATGCTATGTACTGCAGTGATAACCACCTACCACCATGCAATGTACTGCAGTGATTCTTATCTACCACCATGTGATGTACTGCCGTGATGTCTATCTACCACCATGTGATGTACTGCAGAGATTCCCATTTACCACCATGTGATGTACTGCCGTGATTCCCATCTACCACCATGCTATGTACTGCAGTGATAACCATCTACCACCATGCGATGTACTGCAGTGATTCTCATCTACCACCATGAGATGTATTGTCGTGATGTCTATCTACCACCATATTATGTACTGCAGTGATGCCCATCTACCACCATGCGATGTACTGCGTCATTCCTATCTACCACCATGCGCTGTACTGCAGTGATTCCCATCTACTGCCATGTGATTTACAGCGTGATTCCCATCTACCACCATGCAATGTACTGCAGTGATTCCGATCTACCACCATGTGATGCATTGAAGTGATTCCCATCTACCACCATGTGATGTACTGCAGTGATGCCCATCTACCACCATGTGATGAACTGCGTGATTCCATCTACCACCATGCAATGTACTGCAGTAATTCCCATCTACCACCATGTGGTTTACAGCGTGATTCCCATCTACCACCATGCAATGTACTGCAGTGATTCCGATCTACCACCATGTGATGCACAGCAGTGATGCCCATCTACCACCATGTGATGTACTGCAGAGATTCCCATTTACCACCATGTGATGTACTGCCGTGATTCCCATCTACCACCATGCTATGTACTGCAGTGATAACCATCTACCACCATGCGATGTACTGCAGTGATGCCCATCTACCACCATGCGATGTACTGCGTCATTCCTATCTACCACCATGCGCTGTACTGCAGTGATTCCCATCTACTACCATGTGATTTACAGCGTGATTCCCATCTACCACCATGCAATGTACTGCAGTGATTCCGATCTACCACCATGTGATGCATTGAAGTGATTCCCATCTACCACCATGTGATGTACTGCAGTGATGCCCATCTACCACCATGTGATGAACTGCGTGATTCCATCTACCACCATGCAATGTACTGCAGTAATTCCCATGTAACACCATGTGATATACTGTAGTGATTCCAATCTTCTACCATGCGATGTACTGCAGTGATTTCCATCTACCACCATGCGATGTACTGCAGTGATTCCCATCTACCACCATGCGATGTACTGCAGTGATTCCCATCTACCACCATGTGATGTACTGCAGTGATGCCCATCTACCACCATGTGATGAACTGCGTGATTCCCATCTACCACCATGCAATGTACTGCAGTGATTCCCATGTACCACCATGCGATGTACTGCCGTGATGCCTATCTACCACCATGTGGTGTACTGCAGTGATTCCCGTCTACCACCATGTGATGTACTGAGTGATTTCCATATACAAACATGTGATGTATTGCAGTAATTCCCATTTACCACCATGTGATGTACTGCCGTGATTCCCATCTACCATCATGCTATGTACTGCAGTGATTCCCATCTACCACTATGCGATGCATTACAGTGATTCCCATCTACCACCATGCGATGCATGACAGTGATTCCCATCCACCACCATGCTATGTACTGCAGTGATAATCATCTACCACCATGCGATGTACTGCAGTGATTCTCATCTACCACCAGGTGATGTACTGCCGTGATGTCTATCTACCATCATGTGATGTACTGCAGTGATGCCCATCTACCACCATGCGATGTACTGCCTGATTCCCCTCTACCATCATGCAATGTACTGCAGTGATTCCCATGTACCACCATGCGATGTACTGCAGTGATTCTCATCTACCACCATGTGATGTACTGCCGTGATGCCTATCTACCACCATGTGGTGCACTGCAGTGATGCCCATCTACCAACATGAGATGTACTGCAGTGATTCCCATCTACCACCATGCGATGTACTGCAGTGATTCCCATCTACCACCATGCGATGTACTGCATGTGTCCTATCTACCACCATTCGATGTACTGGGTGATTCCCATCTACCACCACGCACTGTACTGCAGTGATTCCCATCTACCACCATGCGGTTTACAGCGTGATTCCCATCTACCACCATGCAATGTACTGCAGTGATTCCGATCAACCACCATGTGATGCACTGCAGTGATGCCCATCTACCAGCATGTGATGTACTGCGTGATTCCCATCTACCACCATGCAATGTACTGCAGTAATTCCCATGTAACACCATGTGATGTACTGTAGTGATTCCCATCTTCTACCATGCGATGTACTGCAGTGATTTCCATCTACCACCATGCGATGTACTGCAGTGATTCACATCTACCACCATGCGATGTACTGCAGTGATTCCCATCGATCACCATGTGATGTACTGGGTGATTCCTATCTACCACCATGCGAAGTACTGCGTGATTCCCAACTACCACCATGCGATGCATTACAGAGATTCCCATCTACCACCATTCGATGCAAGGCAGTGATTCCCATCTACCACCATGCTATGTACTGCAGTGATAACCACCTACCACCATGCAATGTACTGCAGTGATTCTTATCTACCACCATGTGATGTACTGCCGTGATGTCTATCTACCACCATGTGATGTACTGCAGAGATTCCCATTTACCACCATGTGATGTACTGCCGTGATTCCCATCTACCACCATGCTATGTACTGCAGTGATAACCATCTACCATCATGCGATGTACTGCAGTGATTCTCATCTACCACCATGTGATGTATTGTCGTGATATCTATCTATCTATCTATCTATCTATCTATCTACCACCATGCAATGTACTGCAGTAATTCCCATGTAACACCATGTGATATACTGTAGTGATTCCAATCTTCTACCATGCGATGTACTGCAGTGATTTCCATCTACCACCATGCGATGTACTGCAGTGATTCCCATCTACCACCATGCGATGTACTGCAGTGATTCCCATCTACTACCATGCGATGTACTGCAGATATTCCCATCTACCACCATGCTATGTACTGCAGTGATTCCCATCGATCACCATGTGATGTACTGGGTGATTCCTATCTACCACCATGCGAAGTACTGCGTGATTCCCAACTACCACCATGCGATGCATTACAGTGATTCCCATCTACCACCATTCGATGCAAGGCAGTGATTCCCATCTACCACCATGCTATGTACTGCAGTGATAACCACCTACCACCATGCAATGTACTGCAGTGATTCTTATCTACCACCATGTGATGTACTGCCGTGATGTCTATCTACCACCATGTGATGTACTGCAGAGATTCCCATTTACCACCATGCAATGTACTGCAGTGATTCCCATCTACCACCATGCTATGTACTGCAGTGATAACCATCTACCACCATGCGATGTACTGCAGTGATTCTCATCTACCACCATGAGATGTATTGTCGTGATGTCTATCTACCACCATATTATGTACTGCAGTGATGCCCATCTACCACCATGCGATGTACTGCGTCATTCCTATCTACCACCATGCGCTGTACTGCAGTGATTCCCATCTACTACCATGTGATTTACAGCGTGATTCCCATCTACCACCATGCAATGTACTGCAGTGATTCCGATCTACCACCATGTGATGCATTGCAGTGATTCCCATCTACCACCATGTGATGTACTGCAGTGATGCCCATCTACCACAATGTGATGAACTGCGTGATTCCCATCTACCACCATGCAATGTACTGCAGTGATTCCCATGTACCACCATGCGATGTACTGCCGTGATGCCTATCTACCACCATGTGGTGTACTGCAGTGATTCCCGTCTACCACCATGTGATGTACTGAGTGATTTCCATATACAAACATGTGATGTATTGCAGTAATTCCCATTTACCACCATGTGATGTACTGCCGTGATTCCCATCTACCATCATGCTATGTACTGCAGTGATTCCCATCTACCACTATGCGATGCATTACAGTGATTCCCATCTACCACCATGCGATGCATGACAGTGATTCCCATCCACCACCATGCTATGTACTGCAGTGATAATCATCTACCACCATGCGATGTACTGCAGTGATTCTCATCTACCACCAGGTGATGTACTGCCGTGATGTCTATCTACCATCATGTGATGTACTGCAGTGATGCCCATCTACCACCATGCGATGTACTGCCTGATTCCCCTCTACCATCATGCAATGTACTGCAGTGATTCCCATGTACCACCATGCGATGTACTGCAGTGATTCTCATCTACCACCATGTGATGTACTGCCGTGATGCCTATCTACCACCATGTGGTGCACTGCAGTGATGCCCATCTACCAACATGAGATGTACTGCAGTGATTCCCATCTACCACCATGCGATGTACTGCAGTGATTCCCATCTACCACCATGCGATGTACTGCATGTGTCCTATCTACCACCATTCGATGTACTGGGTGATTCCCATCTACCACCACGCACTGTACTGCAGTGATTCCCATCTACCACCATGCGGTTTACAGCGTGATTCCCATCTACCACCATGCAATGTACTGCAGTGATTCCGATCAACCACCATGTGATGCACTGCAGTGATGCCCATCTACCAGCATGTGATGTACTGCGTGATTCCCATCTACCACCATGCAATGTACTGCAGTAATTCCCATGTAACACCATGTGATGTACTGTAGTGATTCCCATCTTCTACCATGCGATGTACTGCAGTGATTTCCATCTACCACCATGCGATGTACTGCAGTGATTCCCATCTACCACCATGCGATGTACTGCAGTGATTCCCATCGATCACCATGTGATGTACTGGGTGATTCCTATCTACCACCATGCGAAGTACTGCGTGATTCCCAACTACCACCATGCGATGCATTACAGAGATTCCCATCTACCACCATTCGATGCAAGGCAGTGATTCCCATCTACCACCATGCTATGTACTGCAGTGATAACCACCTACCACCATGCAATGTACTGCAGTGATTCTTATCTACCACCATGTGATGTACTGCCGTGATGTCTATCTACCACCATGTGATGTACTGCAGAGATTCCCATTTACCACCATGTGATGTACTGCCGTGATTCCCATCTACCACCATGCTATGTACTGCAGTGATAACCATCTACCACCATGCGATGTACTGCAGTGATTCTCATCTACCACCATGTGATGTATTGTCGTGATATCTATCTACCACCATATTATGTACTGCAGTGATGCCCATCTACCACCATGCGATGTACTGCGTCATTCCTATCTACCACCATGCGCTGTACTGCTGTGATTCCCATCTACTACCATGTGATTTACAGCGTGATTCCCATCTACCACCATGCAATATACTGCAGTGATTCCGATCTACCACCATGTGATGCATTGCAGTGATTCCCATCTACCACCATGTGATGTACTGCAGTGATGCCATCTACCACCATGTGATGAACTGCGTGATTCCCATCTACCACCATGCAATGTACTGCAGTGATTCCCATGTACCACCATGCGATGTACTGCCGTGATGCCTATCTACCACCATGTGGTGTACTGCAGTGATTCCTGTCTACCACCATGTGATGTACTGAGTGATTTCCATATACCAACATGTGATGTATTGCAGTGATTCCCATTTACCACCATGTGATGTACTGCCGTGATTCCCATCTACCATCATGCTATGTAGTGCAGTGATTCCCATCTACCACTATGCGATGCATTACAGTGATTCCCATCCACCACCATGCTATGTAGCGCAGTGATAATCATCTACCACAATGCGATGTATTGCAGTGATGCCCATCTACCACCATGCGATGTACTGCCTGATTCCCATCTACCATCATGCAATGTACTGCAGTGGTTCCCATGTACCACCATGCGATGTACTTCAGTGATTCTCATCTACCATCAAGTGATGTACTGCCGTGATGCCTATCTACCACCATGTGGTGTACTGCAGTGATGCCCATCTACTAACATGAGATGTACTGCAGTGATTCGCATCTACCACCATGCGATGTAATGCAGTGATTCCCATCTACCACCATGCGATGTACTGCGTGTGTCCTATCTACCACCATTCGATGTACTGGGTGATTCCCATCTACCACCACGCACTGTACTGCAGTGATTCCCATCTACCACCATGCGGTTTACAGCGTGATTCTCATCTACCACCATGCAATGTACTGCAGTGATTCCGATCTACCACCATGATGCACTGCAGTGATGCCCATCTACCACCATGTGATGTACTGCGTGATTCCCATCTACCATCATGCAATGTACTGCAGTAATTCCCATGTAACACCATGTGATGTACTGCAGTGATTCCCATCTTCTACCATGCGATGTACTGCAGTGATTTCCATCTACCACCATGCGATGTACTGCAGTGATTCCCATCTACCACCATGCGATGTACTGCAGTGATTCCCATCTACCACCATGTGATGTACTGCAGTAATTCCCATCGATCACCATGCGATGTACTGCAGTGATTCCGATCTACCACCATGATGCACTGCAGTGATGCCCATCTACCACCATGTGATGTACTGCGTGATTCCCATCTACCATCATGCAATGTACTGCAGTAATTCCCATGTAACACCATGTGATGTACTGCAGTGATTCCCATCTTCTACCATGCGATGTACTGCAGTGATTTCCATCTACCACCATGCGATGTACTGCAGTGATGCCTATCTACCACCATGTGGTGTACTGCAGTGATTCCTGTCTACCACCATGTGATGTACTGAGTGATTTCCATATACCAACATGTGATGTATTGCAGTGATTCCCATTTACCACCATGTGATGTACTGCCGTGATTCCCATCTACCATCATGCTATGTACTGCAGTGATTCCCATCTACCACTATGCGATGCATTACAGTGATTCCCATCCACCACCATGCTATGTAGTGCAGTGATAATCATCTACCACAATGCGATGTACTGCAGTGATTCTCATCTACCACCATGTGATGTACTGCCGTGATGTCCATCTACCACCATGTGATGTACTGCAGTGATGCCCATCTACCACCATGCGATGTACTGCCTGATTCCCATCTACCATCATGCAATGTTCTGCAGTGGTTCCCATGTACCACCATGCGATGTACTTCAGTGATTCTCATCTACCATCATGTGATGTACTGCCGTGATGCCTATCTACCATCATGTGGTGTACTGCAGTGATGCCCATCTACTAACATGAGATGTACTGCAGTGATTCGCATCTACCACCATGCGATGTACTGCAGTGATTCCCATCTACCACCATGCGATGTACTGCGTGTGTCCTATCTACCACCATTCGATGTACTGGGTGATTCCCATCTACCACCACGCACTGTACTGCAGTGATTCCCATCTACCACCATGCGGTTTACAGCGTGATTCTCATCTACCACCATGCAATGTACTGCAGTGATTCCGATCTACCACCATGATGCACTGCAATGATGCCCATCTACCACCATGTGATGTACTGCGTGATTCCCATCTACCATCATGCAATGTACTGCAGTAATTCCCATGTAATACCATGTGATGTACTGCAGTGATTCCCATCTTCTACCATGCGATGTACTGCAGTGATTTCCATCTACCACCATGCGATGTACTGCAGTGATTCCCATCTACCACCATGCGATGTACTGCAGTGATTCCCATCTACTACCATGCGATGTAGTGCAGATATTCCCATCTACCACCATGTGATGTACTGCAGTGATTCCCATCGATCACCATGGGATGTACTGGGTGATTCCTATCTACCACCATGCGAAGTACTGCGTGATTCCCAACTACCACCATGCGATGCATTACAGTGATTCCCATCTACCACCATTCGATGCAAGGCAGTGATTCCCATCTACCACCATGCTATGTACGGCAGTGATAACCACCTACCACCATGCGATGTACTGCAGTGATTCTTATCTACCACCATGTGATGTACTGCCGTGATGTCTATCTACCACCATGTGATGTACTGCAGTGATTCCCATTTACCACCATGTGATGTACTGCCGTGATTCCCATCTACCACCATGCTATGTACTGCAGTGATAACCATCTACCACCATGCGATGTACTGCAGTGATTCTCATCTACCACCATGTGATGTATTGTCGTGATGTCTATCTACCACCATGTGATGTACTGCAGAGATTCCCATTTACCACCATGTGATGTACTGCCGTGATTCCCATCTACCACCATGCTATGTACTGCAGTGATAACCATCTACCACCATGCGATGTACTGCAGTGATTCTCATCTACCACCATGTGATGTATTGTCGTGATATCTATCTACCACCATATTATGTACTGCAGTGATGCCCATCTACCACCATGCGATGTACTGCGTCATTCCTATCTACCACCATGCGCTGTACTGCTGTGATTCCCATCTACTACCATGTGATTTACAGCGTGATTCCCATCTACCACCATGCAATATACTGCAGTGATTCCGATCTACCACCATGTGATGCATTGCAGTGATTCCCATCTACCACCATGTGATGTACTGCAGTGATGCCATCTACCACCATGTGATGAACTGCGTGATTCCCATCTACCACCATGCAATGTACTGCAGTGATTCCCATGTACCACCATGCGATGTACTGCCGTGATGCCTATCTACCACCATGTGGTGTACTGCAGTGATTCCTGTCTACCACCATGTGATGTACTGAGTGATTTCCATATACCAACATGTGATGTATTGCAGTGATTCCCATTTACCACCATGTGATGTACTGCCGTGATTCCCATCTACCATCATGCTATGTACTGCAGTGATTCCCATCTACCACTATGCGATGCATTACAGTGATTCCCATCCACCACCATGCTATGTAGCGCAGTGATAATCATCTACCACAATGCGATGTATTGCAGTGATGCCCATCTACCACCATGCGATGTACTGCCTGATTCCCATCTACCATCATGCAATGTACTGCAGTGGTTCCCATGTACCACCATGCGATGTACTTCAGTGATTCTCATCTACCATCAAGTGATGTACTGCCGTGATGCCTATCTACCACCATGTGGTGTACTGCAGTGATGCCCATCTACTAACATGAGATGTACTGCAGTGATTCGCATCTACCACCATGCGATGTAATGCAGTGATTCCCATCTACCACCATGCGATGTACTGCGTGTGTCCTATCTACCACCATTCGATGTACTGGGTGATTCCCATCTACCACCACGCACTGTACTGCAGTGATTCCCATCTACCACCATGCGGTTTACAGCGTGATTCTCATCTACCACCATGCAATGTACTGCAGTGATTCCGATCTACCACCATGATGCACTGCAGTGATGCCCATCTACCACCATGTGATGTACTGCGTGATTCCCATCTACCATCATGCAATGTACTGCAGTAATTCCCATGTAACACCATGTGATGTACTGCAGTGATTCCCATCTTCTACCATGCGATGTACTGCAGTGATTTCCATCTACCACCATGCGATGTACTGCAGTGATTCCCATCTACCACCATGCGATGTACTGCAGTGATTCCCATCTACCACCATGTGATGTACTGCAGTAATTCCCATCGATCACCATGCGATGTACTGCAGTGATTCCGATCTACCACCATGATGCACTGCAGTGATGCCCATCTACCACCATGTGATGTACTGCGTGATTCCCATCTACCATCATGCAATGTACTGCAGTAATTCCCATGTAACACCATGTGATGTACTGCAGTGATTCCCATCTTCTACCATGCGATGTACTGCAGTGATTTCCATCTACCACCATGCGATGTACTGCAGTGATGCCTATCTACCACCATGTGGTGTACTGCAGTGATTCCTGTCTACCACCATGTGATGTACTGAGTGATTTCCATATACCAACATGTGATGTATTGCAGTGATTCCCATTTACCACCATGTGATGTACTGCCGTGATTCCCATCTACCATCATGCTATGTACTGCAGTGATTCCCATCTACCACTATGCGATGCATTACAGTGATTCCCATCCACCACCATGCTATGTAGTGCAGTGATAATCATCTACCACAATGCGATGTACTGCAGTGATTCTCATCTACCACCATGTGATGTACTGCCGTGATGTCCATCTACCACCATGTGATGTACTGCAGTGATGCCCATCTACCACCATGCGATGTACTGCCTGATTCCCATCTACCATCATGCAATGTTCTGCAGTGGTTCCCATGTACCACCATGCGATGTACTTCAGTGATTCTCATCTACCATCATGTGATGTACTGCCGTGATGCCTATCTACCATCATGTGGTGTACTGCAGTGATGCCCATCTACTAACATGAGATGTACTGCAGTGATTCGCATCTACCACCATGCGATGTACTGCAGTGATTCCCATCTACCACCATGCGATGTACTGCGTGTGTCCTATCTACCACCATTCGATGTACTGGGTGATTCCCATCTACCACCACGCACTGTACTGCAGTGATTCCCATCTACCACCATGCGGTTTACAGCGTGATTCTCATCTACCACCATGCAATGTACTGCAGTGATTCCGATCTACCACCATGATGCACTGCAATGATGCCCATCTACCACCATGTGATGTACTGCGTGATTCCCATCTACCATCATGCAATGTACTGCAGTAATTCCCATGTAACACCATGTGATGTACTGCAGTGATTCCCATCTTCTACCATGCGATGTACTGCAGTGATTTCCATCTACCACCATGCGATGTACTGCAGTGATTCCCATCTACCACCATGCGATGTACTGCAGTGATTCCCATCTACTACCATGCGATGTAGTGCAGATATTCCCATCTACCACCATGTGATGTACTGCAGTGATTCCCATCGATCACCATGGGATGTACTGGGTGATTCCTATCTACCACCATGCGAAGTACTGCGTGATTCCCAACTACCACCATGCGATGCATTACAGTGATTCCCATCTACCACCATTCGATGCAAGGCAGTGATTCCCATCTACCACCATGCTATGTACGGCAGTGATAACCACCTACCACCATGCGATGTACTGCAGTGATTCTTATCTACCACCATGTGATGTACTGCCGTGATGTCTATCTACCACCATGTGATGTACTGCAGTGATTCCCATTTACCACCATGTGATGTACTGCCGTGATTCCCATCTACCACCATGCTATGTACTGCAGTGATAACCATCTACCACCATGCGATGTACTGCAGTGATTCTCATCTACCACCATGTGATGTATTGTCGTGATGTCTATCTACCACCATATTATGTACTGCAGTGATGCCCATCTACCACCATGCGATGTACTGCGTGATTCCCATCTACCACCATGCAATGTACTGCAGTGATTCCCATCGATCACCATGTGATGTACTGGGTGATTCCTATCTACCACCATGCAAAGTACTGCGTGATTCCCAACTACCACCATGTGATGCATTACAGTGATTCCCATCTACCACCATGCTATGTACTGCGTGATTCCCAACTACCACCATGTGATGCACTGCAGTGATTCCCATCTACCACCATGCTATGTACTGCAGTGATAACCACCTACCACCATGCAATGTACTGCAGTGATTCTTATCTACCACCATGTGATGTACTGCCGTGATGTCTATCTACCACCATGTGATGTACTGCAGTGATTCCCATTTACCACTATGTGATGTACTGCCGTGATTCCCATCTACCACCATGTTATGTACTGCAGTGATAACCATCTACCACCATGCAATGTACTGCAGTGATTCTCATCTACCCCCATGTGATGTATTGTCGTGATGTCTATCTACCACCATATTATGTACTGCAGTGATGCTCATCTACCACCATGCGATGTACTGCGTCATTCCTATCTACCACCATGCGCTGTACTGCAGTGATTCCCATCTACTACCATGTGATTTACAGCGTGATTCCCATCTACCACCATGTGATGCATTGCAGTGATTCCCATCTACCACCATGTGATGTACTGCAGTGATGCCCATCTACCACCATGTGATGAACTGCGTGATTCCCATCTACCACCATGCAATGTACTGCAGTGATTCCCATGTACCACCATGCGATGTACTGCCGTGATGCCTATCTACCACCATGTGGTGTACTGCAGTGATTCCTGTCTACCACCATGAGATGTACTGAGTGATTTCCATATACCAACATGTGATGTATTGCAGTGATTCCCATTTACCACCATGTGATGTACTGCCGTGATTCCCATCTACCATCATGCTATGTACTGCAGTGATTCCCATCTACCACTATGCGATGCATTACAATGATTCCCATCTACCACCATGCGATGCATGACAGTGATTCCCATCCACCACCATGCTATGTACTGCAGTGATAATCATCTACCACCATGCGATGTACTGCCGTGATGTCTATCTACCACCATGTGATGTACTGCAGTGATGCCCATCTACCACCATGCGATGTACTGCCTGATTCCCATCTACCATCATGCAATGTACTGCAGTGGTTCCCATGTACCACCATGCGATGTACTGCAGTGATTCTCATCTACCACCATGTGATTTACTGGCGTGATGCCTATCTACCACCATGTGGTGTACTGCAGTGATGCCCATCTACTAACATGAGATGTACAGCAGTGATTCGCATCTACCACCATGTGATGTACTGCAGTGATTCCCATCTACCACCATGCGATGTACTGCGTTTGTCCTATCTACCACCATTCGATGTACTGGGTGATTCCCATCTACCACCACGCACTGTACTGCAGTGATTCCGATCTACCACCATGCGGTTTACAGCGTGATTCCCATCTACCACCATGCAATGTACTGCAGTGATTCCGATCTACCACCATGATGCACTGCAGTGATGCCCATCTACCACCATGTGATGTACTGCGTGATTCCCATCTACCATCATGCAATGTACTGCAGTAATTCCCATGTAACACCATGTGATGTACTGCAGTGATTCCCATCTTCTACCATGCGATGTACTGCAGTGATTTTCATCTACCACCATGCGATGTACTGCAGTGATTCCCGTCTACCACCATGCGATGTACTGCAGTGATTCCCATCTACTACCATGCGATGTACTGCAGATATTCCCATCTACCACCATGTGATGTACTGCAGTGATTCCCATCGATCACCATGGGATTTACTGGGTGATTCCTATCTACCACCATGCGAAGTACTGCGTGATTCCCAACTACCACCATGCGATGCATTACAGTGATTCCCATCTACCACCATTCGATGCAAGGCAGTGATTCCCATCTACCACCATGCTATGTACTGCAATGATAACCCTCTACCACCATGCGATGTACTGCAGTGATTCTCATCTACCACCATGTGATGTATTGTCGTGATGTCTATCTACCACCATATTATGTACTGCAGTGATGCCCATCTACCACCATGCGATGTACTGCGTCATTCCTATCTACCACCGTGCGCTGTACTGCAGTGATTCCCATCTACTACCATGTGATTTACAGCGTGATTCCCATCTACCACCATGCAATGTACTGCAGTGATTCCGATCTACCACCATGTGATGCATTGCAGTGATGCCCATCTATCACCATGTGATGAACTGCGTGATTCCCATCTACCACCATGCAATGTACTGCAGTGATTCCCATGTACCACCATGCGATGTACTGCCGTGATGCCTATCTACCACCATGTGGTGTACTGCAGTGATTCCTGTCTACCACCATGTGATGTACTGAGTGATTTCCATATACCAACATGTGATGTACTGCAGTGATGCCCATCTACCACCATGCGATGTACTGCCTGATTCCCATCTACCATCATGCAATGTACTGCAGTGGTTCCCATGTACCACCATGCGATGTACTGCAGTGATTCTCATCTACCACCATGTGATGTACTGCCGTGATGCCTATCTACCACCATGTGGTGTACTGCAGTGATGCCCATCTACTAACATGAGATGTACTGCAGTGATTCGCATCTACCACCATGCGATGTACTGCAGTGATTCCCATCTACCACCATGCGATGTACTGCGTGTGTCCTATCTACCACCATTCGATGTACTGGTTGATTCCCATCTACCACCACGCACTGTACTGCAGTGATTCCCATCTACCACCATGCGGTTTACAGCGTGATTCCCATCTACCACCATGCAATGTACTGCAGTGATTCCGATCTACCACCATGATGCACTGCAGTGATGCCCATCTACCACCATGTGATGTACTGCGTGATTCCCATCTACCATCATGCAATGTACTGCAGTAATTCCCATGTAACACCATGTGATGTACTGCAGTGATTCCCATCTTCTACCATGCGATGTACTGCAGTGATTTCCATCTACCACCATGCGATGCACTGCAGTGATTCCCATCTACCACCATGCGATGCAAGGCAGTGATTCCCATCTACCACCATGCTATGTACGGCAGTGATAACCACCTACCACCATGCGATGTACTGCGTGATTCTTATCTACCACCATGTGATGTACTGCCGTGATGTCTATCTACCACCATGTGATGTACTGCAGTGATTCCCATTTACCATAATGTGATGTACTGCCGTGATTCCCATCTACCACCATGCTATGTACTGCAGTGATAACCATCTACCACCATGCGATGTACTGCAGTGATTCTCATCTACCACCATGTGATGTATTGTCGTGATGTCTATCTACCACCATATTATGTACTGCAGTGATGCCCATCTACCACCATGCGATGTACTGCGTGATTCCCATCTACCACCATGCAATGTACTGCAGTGATTCCCATCGATCACCATGTGATGTACTGGGTGATTCCTATCTACCACCATGCGAAGTACTGCGTGATTCCCAACTACCACCATGTGATGCATTACAGTGATTCCCATCTACCACCATTCGATGCAAGGCAGTGATTCCCATCTACCACCATGCTATGTACTGCAGTGATAACCACCTACCACCATGCAATGTACTGCAGTGATTCTTATCTACCACCATGTGATGTACTGCCGTGATGTCTATCTACCACCATGTGATGTACTGCAGTGATTCCCATTTACCACTATGTGATGTACTGCCGTGATTCCCATCTACCACCATGTTATGTACTGCAGTGATAACCATCTACCACCATGCAATGTACTGCAGTGATTCTCATCTACCCCCATGTGATGTATTGTCGTGATGTCTATCTACCACCATATTATGTACTGCAGTGATGCTCATCTACCACCATGCGATGTACTGCGTCATTCCTATCTACCACCATGCGCTGTACTGCAGTGATTCCCATCTACTACCATGTGATTTACAGCGTGATTCCCATCTACCACCATGTGATGCATTGCAGTGATTCCCATCTACCACCATGTGATGTACTGCAGTGATGCCCATCTACCACCATGTGATGAACTGCGTGATTCCCATCTACCACCATGCAATGTACTGCAGTGATTCCCATGTACCACCATGCGATGTACTGCCGTGATGCCTATCTACCACCATGTGGTGTACTGCAGTGATTCCTGTCTACCACCATGAGATGTACTGAGTGATTTCCATATACCAACATGTGATGTATTGCAGTGATTCCCATTTACCACCATGTGATGTACTGCCGTGATTCCCATCTACCATCATGCTATGTACTGCAGTGATTCCCATCTACCACTATGCGATGCATTACAATGATTCCCATCTACCACCATGCGATGCATGACAGTGATTCCCATCCACCACCATGCTATGTACTGCAGTGATAATCATCTACCACCATGCGATGTACTGCCGTGATGTCTATCTACCTCCATGTGATGTACTGCAGTGATGCCCATCTACCACCATGCGATGTACTGCCTGATTCCCATCTACCATCATGCAATGTACTGCAGTGGTTCCCATGTACCACCATGCGATGTACTGCAGTGATTCTCATCTACCACCATGTGATTTACTGGCGTGATGCCTATCTACCACCATGTGGTGTACTGCAGTGATGCCCATCTACTAACATGAGATGTACAGCAGTGATTCGCATCTACCACCATGCGATGTACTGCAGTGATTCCCATCTACCACCATGCGATGTACTGCGTTTGTCCTATCTACCACCATTCGATGTACTGGGTGATTCCCATCTACCACCACGCACTGTACTGCAGTGATTCCGATCTACCACCATGCGGTTTACAGCGTGATTCCCATCTACCACCATGCAATGTACTGCAGTGATTCCGATCTACCACCATGATGCACTGCAGTGATGCCCATCTACCACCATGTGATGTACTGCGTGATTCCCATCTACCATCATGCAATGTACTGCAGTAATTCCCATGTAGCACCATGTGATGTACTGCAGTGATTCCCATCTTCTACCATGCGATGTACTGCAGTGATTTTCATCTACCACCATGCGATGTACTGCAGTGATTCCCGTCTACCACCATGCGATGTACTGCAGTGATTCCCATCTACTACCATGCGATGTACTGCAGATATTCCCATCTACCACCATGTGATGTACTGCAGTGATTCCCATCGATCACCATGGGATTTACTGGGTGATTCCTATCTACCACCATGCGAAGTACTGCGTGATTCCCAACTACCACCATGCGATGCATTACAGTGATTCCCATCTACCACCATTCGATGCAAGGCAGTGATTCCCATCTACCACCATGCTATGTACAGCAATGATAACCATCTACCACCATGCGATGTACTGCAGTGATTCTCATCTACCACCATGTGATGTATTGTCGTGATGTCTATCTACCACCATATTATGTACTGCAGTGATGCCCATCTACCACCATGCGATGTACTGCGTCATTCCTATCTACCACCGTGCGCTGTACTGCAGTGATTCCCATCTACTACCATGTGATTTACAGCGTGATTCCCATCTACCACCATGCAATGTACTGCAGTGATTCCGATCTACCACCATGTGATGCATTGCAGTGATGCCCATCTATCACCATGTGATGAACTGCGTGATTCCCATCTACCACCATGCAATGTACTGCAGTGATTCCCATGTACCACCATGCGATGTACTGCCGTGATGCCTATCTACCACCATGTGGTGTACTGCAGTGATTCCTGTCTACCACCATGTGATGTACTGAGTGATTTCCATATACCAACATGTGATGTACTGCAGTGATGCCCATCTACCACCATGCGATGTACTGCCTGATTCCCATCTACCATCATGCAATGTACTGCAGTGGTTCCCATGTACCACCATGCGATGTACTGCAGTGATTCTCATCTACCACCATGTGATGTACTGCCGTGATGCCTATCTACCACCATGTGGTGTACTGCAGTGATGCCCATCTACTAACATGAGATGTACTGCAGTGATTCGCATCTACCACCATGCGATGTACTGCAGTGATTCCCATCTACCACCATGCGATGTACTGCGTGTGTCCTATCTACCACCATTCGATGTACTGGGTGATTCCCATCTACCACCACGCACTGTACTGCAGTGATTCCCATCTACCACCATGCGGTTTACAGCGTGATTCCCATCTACCACCATGCAATGTACTGCAGTGATTCCGATCTACCACCATGATGCACTGCAGTGATGCCCATCTACCACCATGTGATGTACTGCGTGATTCCCATCTACCATCATGCAATGTACTGCAGTAATTCCCATGTAACACCATGTGATGTACTGCAGTGATTCCCATCTTCTACCATGCGATGTACTGCAGTGATTTCCATCTACCACCATGCGATGCACTGCAGTGATTCCCATCTACCACCATGCGATGTACTGCAGTGATTCCCATCTACTACCATGCGATGTACTGCAGATATTCCCATCTATCACCATGTGATGTACTGCAGTGATTCCCATCGATCACCATAAGATGTACTGGGTGATTCCTATCTACCACCATGCGAAGTAGTGCGTGATTCCCAACTACCACCATGCGATGCATTACAGTGATTCCCATCTACCACCATTCGATGCAAGGCAGTGATTCCCATCTACCACCATGCTATGTACGGCAGTGATAACCACCTACCACCATGCGATGTACTGCAGTGATTCTTATCTACCACCATGTGATGTACTGCCATGATGTCTATCTACCACCATGTGATGTACTGCAGTGATTCCCATTTACCACCATGTGATGTACTGCCGTGATTCCCATCTACCACCATGCTATGTACTGCAGTGATAACCATCTACCACCATGCGATGTACTGCAGTGATTCTCATCTACCACCATGTGATGTATTGTCGTGATGTCTATCTACCACCATATTATGTACTGCAGTTATGCCCATCTACCACCATGCGATGTACTGCGTGATTCCCATATACCACCATGCAATGTACTGCTGTGATTCCCATCGATCACCATGTGATGTACTGGGTGATTCCTATCTACCACCATGCGAAGTACTGCGTGATTCCCAACTACCACCATGCGATGCATTACAGTGATTCCCATCTACCACCATTCGATGCAAGGCAGTGATTCCCATCTACCACCATGCTATGTACTGCAGTGATAACCACCTACCACCATGCAATGTACTGCAGTGATTCTTATCTACCACCATGTGAAGTACTGCCGTGATGTCTATCTACCACCATGTGATGTACTGCAGTGATTCCCATTTACCACCATGTGATATACTGCCGTGATTCCCATCTACCACCATGCTATGTACTGCAGTGATAACCATCTACCACCATGCGATGTACTGCAGTGATTCTCATCTACCCCCATGTGATGTATTGTCGTGATGTCTATCTACCACCATATTATGTACTGCAGTGATGCCCATCTACCACCATGCGATGTACTGCGTCATTCCTATCTACCACCATGCGCTGTACTGCAGTGATTCCCATCTACTACCATGTGATTTACAGCGTGATTCCCATCTACCACCATGCAATGTACTGCAGTGATTCCGATCTACCACCATGTGATGCATTGCAGTGATTCCCATCTACCACCATGTGATGTACTGCAGTGATGCCCATTTACCACCATGTGATGAACTGCGTGATTCCCATCTACCACCATGCAATGTACTGCAGTGATTCCCATGTACCACCATGCGATGTACTGCCGTGATGCCTATCTACCACCATGTGGTGTACTGCAGTGATTCCTGTCTACCACCATGTGATGTACTGAGTGATTTCCATATACCAACATGTGATGTATTGCAGTGATTCCCATTTACCACCATGTGATGTACTGCCGTGATTCCCATCTACCATCATGCTATGTACTGCAGTGATTCCCATCTACCACTATGCGATGCATTACAGTGATTCCCATCTACCACCATGCGATGCATGACAGTGATTCCCATCCACCACCATGCTATGTACTGCAGTGGTTCCCATGTACCACCATGCGATGTACTGCAGTGATTCTCATCTACCACCATGTGATGTACTGCCGTGATGCCTATCTACCACCATGTGGTGTACTGCAGTGATGCCCATCTACTAACATGAGATGTACTGAAGTGATTCGCATCTACCACCATGCGATGTACTGCAGTGATTCCCATCTACCACCATGCGGTTTACAGCGTGATTCCCATCTACCACCATGCAATGTACTGTAGTGATTCCGATCTACCACCATGATGCACTGCAGTGATGCCCATCTACCACCATGTGATGTACTGCGTGATTCCCATCTACCACAATGCAATGTACTGCAGTGATTCCCATCGATCACCATGTGATGTACTGGGTGATTCCTATCTACCACCATGCGAAGTACTGCGTGATTCCCAACTACCACCATGTGATGCATTACAGTGATTCCCATCTACCACCATTCGATGCAAGGCAGTGATTCCCATCTACCAGCATGCTATGTACTGCAGTGATAACCACGTACCACCATGCAATGTACTGCAGTGATTCTTATCTACCACCATGTGATGTACTGCCGTGATGTCTATCTACCACCATGTGATGTACTGCAGTGATTCCCATTTACCACTATGTGATGTACTGCCGTGATTCCCATCTACCACCATGCTATGTACTGCAGTGATAACCATCTACCATCATGCAATGTACTGCAGTGATTCTCATCTACCCCCATGTGATGTATTGTTGTGATGTCTATCTACCACCATATTATGTACTGCAGTGATGCCCATCTACCACCATGCAATGTACTGCGTCATTCCTATCTACCACCATGCGCTGTACTGCAGTGATTCCCATCTACTACCATGTGATTTACAGCGTGATTCCCATCTACCACCATGTGATGCATTGCAGTGATTCCCATCTACCACCATGTGATGTACTGCAGTGATGCCCATCTACCACCATGTGATGAACTGCGTGATTCCCATCTACCACCATGCAATGTACTGCAGTGATTCCCATGTACCACCATGCGATGTACTGCCGTGATGCCTATCTACCACCATGTGGTGTACTGCAGTGATGCCCATCTACTAACATGAGATGTACTGCAGTGATTCGAATCTACCACCATGCGATGTACTGCAGTGATTCCCATCTACCACCATGCGGTTTACAGCGTGATTCCCATCTACCACCATGCAATGTACTGTAGTGATTCCGATCTACCACCATGATGCACTGCAGTGATGCCCATCTACCACCATGTGATGTACTGCGTGATTCCCATCTACCACCATGCAATGTACTGCAGTGATTCCCATCGATCACCATGTGATGTACTGGGTGATTCCTATCTACCACCATGCGAAGTACTGCGTGATTCCCAACTACCACCATGTGATGCATTACAGTGATTCCCATCTACCACCATTCGATGCAAGGCAGTGATTCCCATCTACCACCATGCTATGTACTGCAGTGATAACCACCTACCACCATGCAATGTACTGCAGTGATTCTTATCTACCACCATGTGATGTACTGCCGTGATGTCTATCTACCACCATGTGATGTACTGCAGTGATTCCCATTTACCACTATGTGATGTACTGCCGTGATTCCCATCTACCACCATGCTATGTACTGCAGTGATAACCATCTACCATCATGCAATGTACTGCAGTGATTCTCATCTACCCCCATGTGATGTATTGTTGTGATGTCTATCTACCACCATATTATGTACTGCAGTGATGCCCATCTACCACCATGCAATGTACTGCGTCATTCCTATCTACCACCATGCGCTGTACTGCAGTGATTCCCATCTACTACCATGTGATTTACAGCGTGATTCCCATCTACCACCATGTGATGCATTGCAGTGATTCCCATCTACCACCATGTGATGTACTGCAGTGATGCCCATCTACCACCATGTGATGAACTGCGTGATTCCCATCTACCACCATGCAATGTACTGCAGTGATTCCCATGTACCACCATGCGATGTACTGCCGTGATGCCTATCTACCACCATGTGGTGTACTGCAGTGATTCCTGTCTACCACCATGTGATGTACTGAGTGATTTCCATATACCAACATGTGATGTATTGCAGTGATTCCCATTTACCACCATGTGATGTACTGCCGTGATTCCCATCTACCATCATGCTATGTACTGCAGTGATTCCCATCTACCACTATGCGATGCATTACAGTGATTCCCATCTACCACCATGCGATGCATGACAGTGATTCCCATCCACCACCATGCTATGTACTGCAGTGATAATCATCTACCACCATGCGATGAACTGCCGTGATGTCTATCTACCACCATGTGATGTACTGCAGTGATGCCCATCTACCACCATGCGATGTACTGCCTGATTCCCATCTACCATCATGCAATGTACTGCAGTGGTTCCCATGTACCACCATGCGATGTACTGCAGTGATTCTCATCTACCACCATGTGATTTACTGCCGTGATGCCTATCTACCACCATGTGGTGTACTGCAGTGATGCCCATCTACTAACATGAGATGTACAGCAGTGATTCGCTTCTACCACCATGCGATGTACTGCAGTGATTCCCATCTACCACCATGCGATGTACTGCGTTTGTACTATCTACCACCATTCGATGTACTGGGTGATTCCCATCTACCACCACGCACTGTACTGCAGTGATTCCCATCTACCACCATGCGGTTTACAGCGTGATTCCCATCTACCACCATGCAATGTACTGCAGTGATTCCGATCTACCACCATGATGCACTGCAGTGATGCCCATCTACCACCATGTGATGTACTGCGTGATTCCCATCTACAATCATGCAATGTACTGCAGTAATTCCCATGTAACACTATGTGATGTACTGCAGTGATTCCCATCTTCTACCATGCGATGTACTGCAGTGATTTTCATCTACCACCATGCGATGTACTGCAGTGATTCCCGTCTACCACCATGCGATGTACTGCAGTGATTCCCATCTACTACCATGCGATGTACTGCAGATATTCCCATCTACCACCATGTGATGTACTGCAGTGATTCCCATCGATCACCATGGGATTTACTGGGTGATTCCTATCTACCACCATGCGAAGTACTGCGTGATTCCCAACTACCACCATGCGATGCATTACAGTGATTCCCATCTACCACCATTCGATGCAAGGCAGTGATTCCCATCTACCACCATGCTATGTACTGCAGTGATAACCATCTACCACCATGCGATGTACTGCAGTGATTCTCATCTACCACCATGTGATGTATTGTCGTGATGTCTATCTACCACCATATTATGTACTGCAGTGATGCCCATCTACCACCATGCGATGTACTGCGTCATTCCTATCTACCACCATGCGCTGTACTGCAGTGATTCCCATCTACTACCATGTGATTTACAGCGTGATTCCCATCTACCACCATGCAATGTACTGCAGTGATTCCGATCTACTACCATGTGATGCATTGCAGTGATTCCCATCTACCACCATGTGATGTACTGCAGTGATGCCCATCTATCACCATGTGATGAACTGCGTGATTCCCATCTACCACCATGCAATGTACTGCAGTGATTCCCATGTACCACCATGCGATGTACTGCCGTGATGCCTATCTACCACCATGTGGTGTACTGCAGTGATTCCTGTCTACCACCATGTGATGTACTGAGTGATTTCCATATACCAACATGTGATGTATTGCAGTGATTCCCATTTACCACCATGTGATGTACTGCCGTGATTCCCATCTACCATCATGCTATGTACTGCAGTGATTCCCATCTACCACTATGCGATGCATTACAGTGATTCCCATCTACCACCATGCGATGCATGACAGTGATTCCCATCCACCACCATGCTATGTACTGCAGTGATAATCATCTACCACCATGTGATGTACTGCCGTGATGTCTATCTACCACCATGTGATGTACTGCAGTGATGCCCATATACCACCATGCGATGTACTGCCTGATTCCCATCTACCATCATGCAATGTACTGCAGTGGTTCCCATGTACCACCATGCGATGTACTGCAGTGATTCTCATCTACCACCATGTGATGTACTGCCGTGATGCCTATCTACCACCATGTGGTGTACTGCAGTGATGCCCATCTACTAACATGAGATGTACTGCAGTGATTCGCATCTACCACCATGCGATGTACTGCAGTGATTCCCATCTACCACCATGCGATGTACTGCGTGTGTCCTATCTACCACCATTCGATGTACTGGGTGATTCCCATCTACCACCACGCACTGTACTGCAGTGATTCCCATCTACCACCATGCGGTTTACAGCGTGATTCCCATCTACCACCATGCAATGTACTGCAGTGATTCCGATCTACCACCATGATGCACTGCAGTGATGCCCATCTACCACCATGTGATGTACTGCGTGATTCCCATCTACCATCATGCAATGTACTGCAGTAATTCCCATGTAACACCATGTGATGTACTGCAGTGATTCCCATCTTCTACCATGCGATGTACTGCAGTGATTTCCATCTACCACCATGCGATGTACTGCAGTGATTCCCATCTACCACCATGCGATGTACTGCAGTGATTCCCATCTACTACCATGCGATGTACTGCAGTGATTCCCATCGATCACCATGGGATGTACTGGGTGATTCCTATCTACCACCATGCGAAGTACTGCGTGATTCCCAACTACCACCATGCGATGCATTACAGTGATTCCCATCTACTACCATGTGATTTACAGCGTGATTCCCATCTACCACCATGCAATGTACTGCAGTGATTCCGATCTACTACCATGTGATGCATTGCAGTGATTCTCATCTACCACCATGTGATGTACTGCAGTGATGCCCATCTATCACCATGTGATGAACTGCGTGATTCCCATCTACCACCATGCAATGTACTGCAGTGATTCCCATGTACCACCATGCGATGTACTGCCGTGATGCCTATCTACCACCATGTGGTGTACTGCAGTGATTCCTGTCTACCACCATGTGATGTACTGAGTGATTTCCATATACCAACATGTGATGTATTGCAGTGATTCCCATTTACCACCATGTGATGTACTGCCGTGATTCCCATCTACCATCATGCTATGTACTGCAGTGATTCCCATCTACCACTATGCGATGCATTACAGTGATTCCCATCTACCACCATGCGATGCATGACAGTGATTCCCATCCACCACCATGCTATGTACTGCAGTGATAATCATCTACCACCATGTGATGTACTGCCGTGATGTCTATCTACCACCATGTGATGTACTGCAGTGATGCCCATATACCACCATGCGATGTACTGCCTGATTCCCATCTACCATCATGCAATGTACTGCAGTGGTTCCCATGTACCACCATGCGATGTACTGCAGTGATTCTCATCTACCACCATGTGATGTACTGCCGTGATGCCTATCTACCACCATGTGGTGTACTGCAGTGATGCCCATCTACTAACATGAGATGTACTGCAGTGATTCGCATCTACCACCATGCGATGTACTGCAGTGATTCCCGTCTACCACCATGCGATGTACTGCGTGTGTCCTATCTACCACCATTCGATGTACTGGGTGATTCCCATCTACCACCACGCACTGTACTGCAGTGATTCCCATCTACCACCATGCGGTTTACAGCGTGATTCCCATCTACCACCATGCAATGTACTGCAGTGATTCCGATCTACCACCATGATGCACTGCAGTGATGCCCATCTACCACCATGTGATGTACTGCGTGATTCCCATCTACCATCATGCAATGTACTGCAGTAATTCCCATGTAACACCATGTGATGTACTGCAGTGATTCCCATCTTCTACCATGCGATGTACTGCAGTGATGTCCATCTACCACCATGCGATGTACTGCAGTGATTCCCATCTACCACCATGCGATGTACTGCAGTGATTCCCATCTACTACCATGCGATGTACTGCAGATATTCCCATCTATCACCATGTGATGTACTGCAGTGATTCCCATCGATCACCATGGGATGTACTGGGTGATTCCTATCTACCACCATGCGAAGTACTGCGTGATTCCCAACTACCACCATGCGATGCATTACAGTGATTCCCATCTACCACCATTCGATGCAAGGCAGTGATTCCCATCTACCACCATGCTATGTACAGCAGTGATAACCACCTACCACCATGCGATGTACTGCAGTGATTCTTATCTACCACCATGTGATGTACTGCCATGATGTCTATCTACCACCATGTGATGTACTGCAGTGATTCCCATTTACCACCATGTGATGTACTGCCGTGATTCCCATCTACCACCATGCTATGTACTGCAGTGATAACCATCTACCACCATGCGATGTACTGCAGTGATTCTCATCTACCACCATGTGATGTATTGTCGTGATGTCTATCTACCACCATATTATGTACTGCAGTTATGCCCATCTACCACCATGCGATGTACTGCGTGATTCCCATATACCACCATGCAATGTACTGCAGTGATTCCCATCGATCACCATGTGATGTACTGGGTGATTCCTATCTACCACCATGCGAAGTACTGCGTGATTCCCAACTACCACCATGCGATGCATTACAGTGATTCCCATCTACCACCATTCGATGCAAGGCAGTGATTCCCATCTACCACCATGCTATGTACTGCAGTGATAACCACCTACCACCATGCAATGTACTGCAGTGATTCTTATCTACCACCATGTGAAGTACTGCCGTGATGTCTATCTACCACCATGTGATGTACTGCAGTGATTCCCATTTACCACCATGTGATATACTGCCGTGATTCCCATCTACCACCATGCTATGTACTGCAGTGATAACCATCTACCACCATGCGATGTACTGCAGTGATTCTCATCTACCCCCATGTGATGTATTGTCGTGATGTCTATCTACCACCATATTATGTACTGCAGTGATGCCCATCTACCACCATGTGATGTACTGCGTCATTCCTATCTACCACCATGCGCTGTACTGCAGTGATTCCCATCTACTACCATGTGATTTACAGCGTGATTCCCATCTACCACCATGCAATGTACTGCAGTGATTCCGATCTACCACCATGTGATGCAGTGCAGTGATTCCCATCTACCACCATGTGATGTACTGCAGTGATGCCCATCTACCACCATGTGATGAACTGCGTGATTCCCATCTACCACCATGCAATGTACTGCAGTGATTCCCATGTACCACCATGCGATGTACTGCCGTGATGCCTATCTACCACCATGTGGTGTACTGCAGTGATTCCTGTCTACCACCATGTGATGTACTGAGTGATTTCCATACACCAACATGTGATGTATTGCAGTGATTCCCATTTACCACCATGTGATGTACTGCCGTGATTCCCATCTACCATCATGCTATGTACTGCAGTGATTCCCATCTACCACTATGCGATGCATTACAGTGATTCCCATCTACCACCATGCGATGCATGACAGTGATTCCCATCCACCACCATCCTATGTACTGCAGTGGTTCCCATGTACCACCATGCGATGTACTGCAGTGATTCTCATCTACCACCATGTGATGTACTGCCGTGATGCCTATCTACCACCATGTGGTGTACTGCAGTGATGCCCATCTACTAACATGAGATGTACTGCAGTGATTCGCATCTACCACCATGCGATGTACTGCAGTGATTCCCATCTACCACCATGCGGTTTACAGCGTGATTCCCATCTACCACCATGCAATGTACTGCAGTGATTCCGATCTACCACCATGCTGCACTGCAGTGATGCCCATCTACCACCATGTGATGTACTGCGTGATTCCCATCTACCATCATGCAATGTACTGCAGTAATTCCCATGTAACACCATGTGATGTACAGCAGTGATTCCCATCTTCTACCATGCGATGTACTGCAGTGATTTCCATCTACCACCATGCGATGTACTGCAGTGATTCCCATCTACCACCATGCGATGTACTGCAGTGATTCCCATCTACTACCATGCGATGTACTGCAGATATTCCCATCTACCACCATGTGATGTACTGCAGTGATTCCCATCGATCACCATGGGATATACTGGGTGATTCCTATCTACCACCATGCGAAGTACTGCGTGATTCCCAACTACCACCATGCGATGCAATACAGTGATTCCCATCTACCACCATTCGATGCAAGGCAGTGATTCCCATCTACCACCATGCTATGTACGGCAGTGATAACCACCTACCACCATGCGATGAAACTGCAGTGATTCTTATCTACCACCATGTGATGTACTGCCGTGATGTCTATCTGCCACCATGTGATGTACTGCAGTGATTCCCATTTACCACCATGTGATGTACTGCCGTGATTCCCATCTACCACCATGCTATGTACTGCAGTGATAACCATCTACCACCATGCGATGTACTGCAGTGATTCTCATCTACCACCATGTGATGTACTGCGTGATTCCCATCTACCATCATGCAATGTACTGCAGTAATTCCCATGTAACACCATGTGATGTACTGCAATGATTCCCATCTTCTACCATGAGATGTACTGCAGTGATTTCCATCTACCACCATGCGATGTACTGCAGTGATTCCCATCTACCACCATGCGATGTACTGCAGTGATTCCCATCTACTACCATGCGATGTACTGCAGATATTCCCATCTACCACCATGTGATGTACTGCAGTGATTCCCATCGATCACCATGGGATGTACTGGGTGATTCCTATCTACCCCCATGCGAAGTACTGCGTGATTCCCAACTACCACCATGCGATGCATTACAGTGATTCCCATCTACCACCATTCGATGCAAGGCAGTGATTCCCATCTACCACCATGCTATGTACGGCAGTGATAACCACCTACCACCATGCGATGAAACTGCAGTGATTCTTATCTACCACCATGTGATGTACTGCCGTGATGTCTATCTGCCACCATGTGATGTACTGCAGTGATTCCCATTTACCACCATGTGATGTACTGCCGTGATTCCCATCTACCACCATGCTATGTACTGCAGTGATAACCATCTACCACCATGCGATGTACTGCAGTGATTCTCATCTACCACCATGTGATGTACTGCCGTGATGTCTATCTACCACCATATTATGTACTGCAGTGATGCCCATCTACCACCATGCGATGTACTGCGTGATTCCCATATACCACCATGCAATGTACTGCAGTGATTCCCATCGATCACCATGTGATGTACTGGGTGATTCCTATCTACCACCATGCGAAGTACTGCGTGATTCCCAACTACCACCATGTGATGCATTACAGTGATTCCCATCTACCACCATTCGATGCAAGGCAGTGATTCCCATCTACCACCATGCTATGTACTGCGGTGATAACCACCTACCACCATGCAATGTACTGCAGTGATTCTTATCTACCACCATGTGATGTACTGCCGTGATGTCTATCTACCACCATGTGATGTACTGCAGTGATTCCCATTTACCACCATGTGATGTACTGCCGTGATTCCCATCTACCACCATGCGGTTTACAGCGTGATTCCCATCTACCACCATGCAATGTACTGCAGTGATTCCGATCTACCACCATGATGCACTGCAGTGATGCCCATCTACCACCATGTGATGTACTGCGTGATTCCCATCTACCATCATGCAATGTACTGCAGTAATTCCCATATAACTCCATGTGATGTACTGCAGTGATTCCCATCTTCTACCATGCGATGTACTGCAGTGATTTCCATCTACCACCATGCGATGTACTGCAGTGATTCCCATCTACCACCATGCGATGTACTGCAGTGATTCTCATCTACTACCATGCGATGTACTGCAGATATTCCCATCTACCACCATGTGATGTACTGCAGTGATTCCCATCGATCACCATGGGATGTACTGGGTGATTCCTATCCACCACCATGCGAAGTACTGCATGATTCCCAACTACCACCATGCGATGCATTACAGTGATTCCCATCTACCACCATTCGATGCAAGGCAGTGATTCCCATCGACCACCATGCTATGTACGGCAGTGATAACCACCTACCACCATGCGATGTACTGCAGTGATTCTTATCTACCACCATGTAATGTACTGCCGTGATGTCTATCTACCACCATGTGATGTACTGCAGTGATTCCCATTTACCACCATGTGATGTACTGCCGTGATTCCCATCTACTACCAGGTGATTTACAGCGTGATTCCCATCTACCACCATGCAATGTACTGCAGTGATTCCGATCTACCACCATGTGATGCATTGCAGTGATTCCCATCTACCACCATGTGATGTACTGCAGTGATGCCCATCTACCACCATGTGATGAACTGCGTGATTCCCATCTACCACCATGCAATGTACTGCAGTGATTCCCATGTACCACCATGCGATGTACTGCCGTGATGCCTATCTACCACCATGTGGTGTACTGCAGTGATTCCTGTCTACCACCATGTGATGTACTGAGTGATTTCCATATACCAACATGTGATGTATTGCAGTGATTCCCATTTACCACCATGTGATGTACTGCCGTGATTCCCATCTACCATCATGCTATGTACTGCAGTGATTCCCATCTACCACTATGCGATGCATTACAGTGATTCCCATCTACCGCCATGCGATGCATGACAGTGATTCCCATCCACCACCATGCTATGTACTGCAGTGATAATCATCTACCACCATGCGATGTACTGCAGTGATTCTTATCTACCACCATGTGATGTACTGCCGTGATGTCTATCTACCACCATGTGATGTACTGCAGTGATGCCCATCTACCACCATGCGATGTACTGCCTGATTCCCATCTACCATCATGCAATGTACTGCAGTGGTTCCCATGTACCACCATGCGATGTACTGCAGTGATGCCCATCTACTAACATGAGATGTACTGCAGTGATTCGCATCTACCACCATGCGATGTACTGCAGTGATTCCCATCTACCACCATGCGATGTACTGCGTGTGTCCTATCTACCACCATTCGATGTACTGGGTGATTCCCATCTACCACCACGCACTGCACTGCAGTGATTCCCATCTACCACCATGCGGTTTACAGCGTGATTCCCATCTACCACCATGCAATGTACTGCAGTGATTCCGATCTACCACCATGATGCAGTGCAGTGATGCCCATCTACCACCATGTGATGTACTGCGTGATTCCCATCTACCATCATGCAATGTACTGCAGTAATTCCCATGTAACACCATGTGATGTACTGCAGTGATTCCCATCTTCTACCATGCGATATACTGCAGTGATTTCCATCTACCACCATGCGATGTACTGCAGTGATTCCCATCTACCACCATGCGATGTACTGCAGTGATTCCCATCTACTACCATGCGATGTACTGCAGATATTCCCATCTACCACCATGTGATGTACTGCAGTGATTCCCATCGATCACCATGGGATGTACTGGGTGATTCCTATCTACCACCATGCGAAGTACTGCGTGATTCCCAACTACCACCATGCGATGCATTACAGTGATTCCCATCTACCACCATTCGATGCAAGGCAGTGATTCCCATCTACCACCATGCTATGTACGGCAGTGATAACCACCTACCACCATGCGATGTACTGCAGTGATTCTTATCTACCACCATGTGATGTACTGCCGTGATGTCTATCTACCACCATGTGATGTACTGCAGTGATTCCCATTTACCACCATGTGATGTACTGCCGTGATTCCTATCTACCACCATGCTATGTACTGCAGTGAGAACCATCTACCACCATGCGATGTACTGCAGTGATTCTCATCTACCACCATGTGATGTATTGTCGTGATGTTTATCTTCCACCATATTATGTACTGCAGTGATGCCCATCTACCACCATGCGATGTACTGCGTGATTCCCATCTACCACCATGCAATGTACTGCAGTGATTCCCATGTACCACAATGCGAAGTACTGCAGTGATTCTCATCTACCACCATGTGATGTACTGCCGTGATGCCTATCTACCACCATGTGGTGTACTGCAGTGATGCCCATCTACCACCATGAGATGTACTGCAGTGATTCCCATCTACCACCATGCGATGTACTGCAGTGATACCCATCTACCACCATGCGATGTACTGCGTGTGTCCTATCTACCACCATTCGATGTACTGGTTGATTTCCATCTAACACCATGCACTGTACAGCAGAGATTCCCATCTACTACCATGCGATTTACAGCGTGATTCCCATCTACCACCATGCAATGTACTGCAGTGATTCCGATCTACCACCATGTGATGCATTGCAGTGATTCCCATCTACCACCATGTGATGTACTGTGTGATTCCCATCTACCACCATGCGATGTACTGCAGTGATTCCCATCTACCACCATGCGGTTTACAGCGTGATTCCCATCTACCACCATGCAATGTACTGCAGTGATTCCGATCTACCACCATGTGATGCACTGCAGTGATGTCCATCTACCACCATGTGATGTACTGCGTGATTCCCATCTACCACCATGCAATGTACTGCAGTAATTCCCATGTAACACCATGTGATGTACTGTAGTGATTCCCATCTTCTACCATGCGATGTACTGCAGTGACTTCCATCTACCACCATGCGATGTACTGCAGTGATTCCCATCTACTACCATGCGATGTACTGCAGTGATTCTCATCTACCACCATGTGATGTACTGCCGTGATGCCTATCTACCACCATGTGGTGTACTGCAGTGATGCCCATCTACTAACATGAGATGTACTGCAGTGATTCGCATCTACCACCATGCAATGTACTGCAGTGATTCCGATCTACCACCATGATGCACTGCAGTGATGCCCATCTACCACCATGTGATGTACTGCGTGATTCCCATCTACCATCATGCAATGTACTGCAGTAATTCCCATGTAACACCATGTGATGTACTGCAGTGATTCCCATCTTCTACCATGCGATGTACTGCAGTGATTTCCATCTACCACCATGCGATGTACTGCAGTGATTCCCATCTACCACCATGCGATGTACTGCAGTGATTCCCATCTACTACCATGCGATGTACTGCAGTGATTCCCATCTTCTACCATGCGATGTACTGCAGTGATTTCCATCGATCACCATGGGATGTACTGGGTGTTTCCTATCTACCACCATGCGATGTACTGCAGTGATTCCCATCTACTACCATGCGATGTACTGCAGATATTCCCATCTACCACCATGTGATGTACTGCAGTGATTCCCATCGATCACCATGGGATGTACTGGGTGATTCCTATCTACCACCATGCGAAGTACTGCGTGATTCCCAACTACCACCATGCGATGCATTACAGTGATTCCCATCTACCACCATTCGATGAAAGGCAGTGATTCCCATCTACCACCATGCTATGTACGGCAGTGATAACCACCTACCACCATATTATGTACTGCAGTTATGCCCATCTACCACCATGCGATGTACTGCGTGATTCCCATATACCACCATGCAATGTACTGCTGTGATTCCCATCGATCACCATGTGATGTACTGGGTGATTCCTATCTACCACCATGCGAAGTACTGCGTGATTCCCAACTACCACCATGCGATGCATTACAGTGATTCCCATCTACCACCATTCGATGCAAGGCAGTGATTCCCATCTACCACCATGCTATGTACTGCAGTGATAACCACCTACCACCATGCAATGTACTGCAGTGATTCTTATCTACCACCATGTGAAGTACTGCCGTGATGTCTATCTACCACCATGTGATGTACTGCAGTGATTCCCATTTACCACCATGTGATATACTGCCGTGATTCCCATCTACCACCATGCTATGTACTGCAGTGATAACCATCTACCACCATGCGATGTACTGCAGTGATTCTCATCTACCCCCATGTGATGTATTGTCGTGATGTCTATCTACCACCATATTATGTACTGCAGTGATGCCCATCTACCACCATGCGATGTACTGCGTCATTCCTATCTACCACCATGCGCTGTACTGCAGTGATTCCCATCTACCACCATGCAATGTACTGCAGTGATTCCGATCTACCACCATGTGATGCATTGCAGTGATTCCCATCTACCACCATGTGATGTACTGCAGTGATGCCCATCTACCACCATGTGATGAACTGCGTGATTCCCATCTACCACCATGCAATGTACTGCAGTGATTCCCATGTACCACCATGCGATGTACTGCCGTGATGCCTATCTACCACCATGTGGTGTACTGCAGTGATTCCCATTTACCACCATGTGATGTACTGCCGTGATTCCCATCTACCATCATGCTATGTACTGCAGTGATTCCCATCTACCACTATGCAATGCATTACAGTGATTCCCATCTACCACCATGCGATGCATGACAGTGATTCCCATCCACCACCATGCTATGTACTGCAGTGGTTCCCATGTACCACCATGCGATGTACTGCAGTGATTCTCATCTACCACCATGTGATGTACTGCCGTGATGCCTATCTACCACCATGTGGTGTACTGCAGTGATGCCCATCTACTAACATGAGATGTACTGCAGTGATTCGCATCTACCACCATGCGATGTACTGCAGTGATTCCCATCTACCACCATGCGGTTTACAGCGTGATTCCCATCTACCACCATGCAATGTACTGTAGTGATTCCGATCTACCACCATGATGCACTGCAGTGATGCCCATCTACCACCATGTGATGTACTGCGTGATTCCCATCTACCACTATGCAATGTACTGCAGTGATTCCCATCGATCACCATGTGATGTACTGGGTGATTCCTATCTACCACCATGCGAAGTACTGCGTGATTCCCAACTACCACCATGTGATGCATTACAGTGAATCCCATCTACCACCATTCGATGCAAGGCAGTGATTCCCATCTACCACCATGCTATGTACTGCAGTGATAACCACCTACCACCATGCAATGTACTGCAGTGATTCTTATCTACCACCATGTGATGTACTGCCGTGATGTCTATCTACCACCATGTGATGTACTGCAGTGATTCCCATTTACCACTATGTGATGTACTGCCGTGATTCCCATCTACCACCATGCTATGTACTGCAGTGATAACCATCTACCATCATGCAATGTACTGCAGTGATTCTCATCTACCCCCATGTGATGTATTGTTGTGATGTCTATCTACCACCATATTATGTACTGCAGTGATGCCCATCTACCACCATGCAATGTACTGCGTCATTCCTATCTACCACCATGCGCTGTACTGCAGTGATTCCCATCTACTACCATGTGATTTACAGCGTGATTCCCATCTACCACCATGTGATGCATTGCAGTGATTCCCATCTACCACCATGTGATGTACTGCAGTGATGCCCATCTACCACCATGTGATGAACTGCGTGATTCCCATCTACCACCATGCAATGTACTGCAGTGATTCCCATCTTCTACCATGCGATGTACTGCAGTGATTTCCATCTACCACCATGCGATGTACTGCAGTGATTCCCATCTACCACCATGCGATGTACTGCAGTGATTCCCATCTACTACCATGCGATGTACTGCAGTGATTCCCATCTTCTACCATGCGATGTACTGCAGTGATTTCCATCGATCACCATGGGATGTACTGGGTGATTCCTATCTACCACCATGCGATGTACTGCAGTGATTCCCATCTACTACCATGCGATGTACTGCAGATATTCCCATCTACCACCATGTGATGTACTGCAGTGATTCCCATCGATCACCATGGGATGTACTGGGTGATTCCTATCTACCACCATGCGAAGTACTGCGTGATTCCCAACTACCACCATGCGATGTACTGCAGTGATTCTCATCTACCACCATGTGATTTACTGCCGTGATGCCTATCTACCACCATGTGGTGTACTGCAGTGATGCCCATCTACTAACATGAGATGTACAGCAGTGATTCGCTTCTACCACCATGCGATGTACTGCAGTGATTCCCATCTACCACCATGCGATGTACTGCGTTTGTCCTATCTACCACCATTCGATGTACTGGGTGATTCCCATCTACCAACACGCACTGTACTGCAGTGATTCCCATCTACCACCATGCGGTTTACAGCGTGATTCCCATCTACCACCATGCAATGTACTGCAGTGATTCCGATCTACCACCATGATGCACAGCAGTGATGCCCATCTACCACCATGCGATGTACTGCAGTGATTCCCGTCTACCACCATGCGATGTACTGCAGTGATTCCCATCTACTACCATGCGATGTACTGCAGATATTCCCATCTACCACCATGTGATGTACTGCAGTGATTCCCATCGATCACCATGGGATTTACTGGGTGATTCCTATCTACCACCATGCGAAGTACTGCGTGATTCCCAACTACCACCATGCGATGCATTACAGTGATTCCCATCTACCACCATTCGATGCAAGGCAGTGATTCCCATCTACCACCATGCTATGTACTGCAGTGATAACCATCTACCACCATGCGATGTACTGCAGTGATTCTCATCTACCACCATGTGATGTATTGTCGTGATGTCTATCTACCACCATATTATGTACTGCAGTGATGCCCATCTACCACCATGCGATGTACTGCGTCATTCCTATCTACCACCATGCGCTGTACTGCAGTGATTCCCATCTACTACCATGTGATTTACAGCGTGATTCCCATCTACCACCATGCAATGTACTGCAGTGATTCCGATCTACTACCATGTGATGCATTGCAGTGATTCCCATCTACCACCATGTGATGTACTGCAGTGATGCCCATCTATCACCATGTGATGAACTGCGTGATTCCCATCTACCACCATGCAATGTACTGCAGTGATTCCCATGTACCACCATGCGATGTACTGCCGTGATGCCTATCTACCACCAAGTGGTGTACTGCAGTGATTCCTGTCTACCACCATGTGATGTACTGAGTGATTTCCATATACCAACATGTGATGTATTGCAGTGATTCCCATTTACCACCATGTGATGTACTGCCGTGATTCCCATCTACCATCATGCTATGTACTGCAGTGATTCCCATCTACCACTATGCGATGCATTACAGTGATTCCCATCTACCACCATGCGATGCATGACAGTGATTCCCATCCACCACCATGCTATGTACTGCAGTGATAATCATCTACCACCATGTGATGTACTGCCGTGATGTCTATCTACCACCATGTGATGTACTGCAGTGATGCCCATATACCACCATGCGATGTACTGCCTGATTCCCATCTACCATCATGCAATGTACTGCAGTGGTTCCCATGTACCACCATGCGATGTACTGCAGTGATTCTCATCTACCACCATGTGATGTACTGCCGTGATGCCTATCTACCACCATGTGGTGTACTGCAGTGATGCCCATCTACTAACATGAGATGTACTGCAGTGATTCGCATCTACCACCATGCGATGTACTGCAGTGATTCCCATCTACCACCATGCGATGTACTGCGTGTGTCCTATCTACCACCATTCGATGTACTGGGTGATTCCCATCTACCACCACGCACTGTACTGCAGTGATTCCCATCTACCACCATGCGGTTTACAGCGTGATTCCCATCTACCACCATGCAATGTACTGCAGTGATTCCGATCTACCACCATGATGCACTGCAGTGATGCCCATCTACCACCATGTGATGTACTGCGTGATTCCCATCTTCCATCATGCAATGTACTGCAGTAATTCCCATGTAACACCATGTGATGTACTGCAGTGATTCCCATCTTCTACCATGCGATGTACTGCAGTGATTTCCATCTACCACCATGCGATGTACTGCAGTGATTCCCATCTACCACCATGCGATGTACTGCAGTGATTCCCATCTACTACCATGCGATGTACTGCAGATATTCCCATCTATCACCATGTGATGTACTGCAGTGATTCCCATCGATCACCATGGGATGTACTGGGTGATTCCTATCTACCACCATGCGAAGTACTGCGTGATTCCCAACTACCACCATGCGATGCATTACAGTGATTCCCATCTACCACCATTCGATGCAAGGCAGTGATTCCCATCTACCACCATGCTATGTACAGCAGTGATAACCACCTACCACCATGCGATGTACTGCAGTGATTCTTATCTACCACCATGTGATGTACTGCCATGATGTCTATCTACCACCATGTGATGTACTGCAGTGATTCCCATTTACCACCATGTGATGTACTGCCGTGATTCCCATCTACCACCATGCTATGTACTGCAGTGATAACCATCTACCACCATGCGATGTACTGCAGTGATTCTCATCTACCACCATGTGATGTATTGTCGTGATGTCTATCTACCACCATATTATGTACTGCAGTTATGCCCATCTACCACCATGCGATGTACTGCGTGATTCCCATATACCACCATGCAATGTACTGCAGTGATTCCCATCGATCACCATGTGATGTACTGGGTGATTCCTATCTACCACCATGCGAAGTACTGCGTGATTCCCAACTACCACCATGCGATGCATTACAGTGATTCCCATCTACCACCATTCGATGCAAGGCAGTGATTCCCATCTACCACCATGCTATGTACTGCAGTGATAACCACCTACCACCATGCAATGTACTGCAGTGATTCTTATCTACCACCATGTGAAGTACTGCCGTGATGTCTATCTACCACCATGTGATGTACTGCAGTGATTCCCATTTACCACCATGTGATATACTGCCGTGATTCCCATCTACCACCATGCTATGTACTGCAGTGATAACCATCTACCACCATGCGATGTACTGCAGTGATTCTCATCTACCCCCATGTGATGTATTGTCGTGATGTCTATCTACCACCATATTATGTACTGCAGTGATGCCCATCTACCACCATGTGATGTACTGCGTCATTCCTATCTACCACCATGCGCTGTACTGCAGTGATTCCCATCTTCTACCATGTGATTTACAGCGTGATTCCCATCTACCACCATGCAATGTACTGCAGTGATTCCGATCTACCACCATGTGATGCATTGCAGTGATTCCCATCTACCACCATGTGATGCACTGCAGTGATGCCCATCTACCACCATGTGATGAACTGCGTGATTCCCATCTACCACCATGCAATGTACTGCAGTGATTCCCATGTACCACCATGCGATGTACTGCCGTGATGCCTATCTACCACCATGTGGTGTACTGCAGTGATTCCTGTCTACCACCATGTGATGTACTGAGTGATTTCCATACACCAACATGTGATGTATTGCAGTGATTCCCATTTACCACCATGTGATGTACTGCCGTGATTCCCATCTACCATCATGCTATGTACTGCAGTGATTCCCATCTACCACTATGCGATGCATTACAGTGATTCCCATCTACCACCATGCGATGCATGACAGTGATTCCCATCCACCACCATGCTATGTACTGCAGTGGTTCCCATGTACCACCATGCGATGTACTGCAGTGATTCTCATCTACCACCATGTGATGTACTGCCGTGATGCCTATCTACCACCATGTGGTGTACTGCAGTGATGCCCATCTACTAACATGAGATGTACTGCAGTGATTCGCATCTACCACCATGCGATGTACTGCAGTGATTCCCATCTACCACCATGCGGTTTACAGCGTGATTCCCATCTACCACCATGCAATGTACTGCAGTGATTCCGATCTACCACCATGATGCACTGCAGTGATGCCCATCTACCACCATGTGATGAACTGCGTGATTCCCATCTACCATCATGCAATGTACTGCAGTAATTCCCATGTAACACCATGTGATGTACTGCAGTGATTCCCATCTTCTACCATGCGATGTACTGCAGTGATTTCCATCTACCACCATGCGATGTACTGCAGTGATTCCCATCTACCACCATGCGATGTACTGCAGTGATTCCCATCTACTACCATGCGATGTACTGCAGATATTCCCATCTACCACCATGTGATGTACTGCAGTGATTCCCATCGATCACCATGGGATGTACTGGGTGATTCCTATCTACCACCATGCGAAGTACTGCGTGATTCCCAACTACCACCATGCGATGCATTACAGTGATTCCCATCTACCACCATTCGATGCAAGGCAGTGATTCCCATCTACCACCATGCTATGTACGGCAGTGATAACCACCTACCACCATGTGATGAAACTGCAGTGATTCTTATCTACCACCATGTGATGTACTGCCGTGATGTCTATCTGCCACCATGTGATGTACTGCAGTGATTCCCATTTACCACCATGTGATGTACTGCCGTGATTCCCATCTACCACCATGCTATGTACTGCAGTGATAACCATCTACCACCATGCGATGTACTGCAGTGATTCTCATCTACCACCATGTGATGTACTGCGTGATTCCCATCTACCATCATGCAATGTACTGCAGTAATTCCCATGTAACACCATGTGATGTACTGCAGTGATTCCCATCTTCTACCATGCGATGTACTGCAGTGATTTCCATCTACCACCATGCGATGTACTGCAGTGATTCCCATCTACCACCATGCGATGTACTGCAGTGATTCCCATCTACTACCATGCGATGTACTGCAGATATTCCCATCTACCACCATGTGATGTACTGCAGTGATTCCCATCGATCACCATGGGATGTACTGGGTGATTCCTATCTACCACCATGCGAAGTACTGCGTGATTCCCAACTACCACCATGCGATGCATTACAGTGATTCCCATCTACCACCATTCGATGCAAGGCAGTGATTCCCATCTACCACCATGCTATGTACGGCAGTGATAACCACCTACCACCATGCGATGAAACTGCAGTGATTCTTATCTACCACCATGTGATGTACTGCCGTGATGTCTATCTGCCACCATGTGATGTACTGCAGTGATTCCCATTTACCACCATGTGATGTACTGCCGTGATTCCCATCTACCACCATGCTATGTACTGCAGTGATAACCATCTACCACCATGCGATGTACTGCAGTGATTCTCATCTACCACCATGTGATGTACTGCCGTGATGTCTATCTACCACCATATTATGTACTGCAGTGATGCCCATCTACCACCATGCGATGTACTGCGTGATTCCCATATACCACCATGCAATGTACTGCAGTGATTCCCATCGATCACCATGTGATGTACTGGGTGATTCCTATCTACCACCATGCGAAGTACTGCGTGATTCCCAACTACCACCATGTGATGCATTACAGTGATTCCCATCTACCACCATTCGATGCAAGGCAGTGATTCCCATCTACCACCATGCTATGTACTGCGGTGATAACCACCTACCACCATGCAATGTACTGCAGTGATTCTTATCTACCACCATGTGATGTACTGCCGTGATGTCTATCTACCACCATGTGATGTACTGCAGTGATTCCCATTTACCACCATGTGATGTACTGCCGTGATTCCCATCTACCACCATGCGGTTTACAGCGTGATTCCCATCTACCACCATGCAATGTACTGCAGTGATTCCGATCTACCACCATGATGCACTGCAGTGATGCCCATCTACCACCATGTGATGTACTGCGTGATTCGCATCTACCATCATGCAATGTACTGCAGTAATTCCCATATAACTCCATGTGATGTACTGCAGTGATTCCCATCTTCTACCATGCGATGTACTGCAGTGATTTCCATCTACCACCATGCGATGTACTGCAGTGATTCCCATCTACCACCATGCGATGTACTGCAGTGATTCTCATCTACTACCATGCGATGTACTGCAGATATTCCCATCTACCACCATGTGATGTACTGCAGTGATTCCCATCGATCACCATGGGATGTACTGGGTGATTCCTATCAACCACCATGCGAAGTACTGCATGATTCCCAACTACCACCATGCGATGCATTACAGTGATTCCCATCTACCACCATTCGATGCAAGGCAGTGATTCCCATCTACCACCATGCTATGTACGGCAGTGATAACCACCTACCACCATGCGATGTACTGCAGTGATTCTTATCTACCACCATGTGATGTACTGCCGTGATGTCTATCTACCACCATGTGATGTACTGCAGTGATTCCCATTTACCACCATGTGATGTACTGCCGTGATTCCCATCTACTACCAGGTGATTTACAGCGTGATTCCCATCTACCACCATGCAATGTACTGCAGTGATTCCGATCTACCACCATGTGATGCATTGCAGTGATTCCCATCTACCACCATGTGATGTACTGCAGTGATGCCCATCTACCACCATGTGATGAACTGCGTGATTCCCATCTACCACCATGCAATGTACTGCAGTGATTCCCATGTACCACCATGCGATGTACTGCCGTGATGCCTATCTACCACCATGTGGTGTACTGCAGTGATTCCTGTCTACCACCATGTGATGTACTGAGTGATTTCCATATACCAACATGTGATGTATTGCAGGGATTCCCATTTACCACCATGTGATGTACTGCCGTGATTCCCATCTACCATCATGCTATGTACTGCAGTGATTCCCATCTACCACTATGCGATGCATTACAGTGATTCCCATCTACCGCCATGCGATGCATGACAGTGATTCCCATCCACCACCATGCTATGTACTGCAGTGATAATCATCTACCACCATGCGATGTACTGCAGTGATTCTCATCTACCACCATGTGATGTACTGCCGTGATGTCTATCTACCACCATGTGATGTACTGCAGTGATGCCCATCTACCACCATGCGATGTACTGCCTGATTCCCATCTACCATCATGCAATGTACTGCAGTGGTTCCCATGTACCACCATGCGATGTACTGCAGTGATGCCCATCTACTAACTTGAGATGTACTGCAGTGATTCGCATCTACCACCATGCGATGTACTGCAGTGATTCCCATCTACCACCATGCGATGTACTGCGTGTGTCCTATCTACCACCATTCGATGTACTGGGTGATTCCCATCTACCACCAAGCACTGTACTGCAGTGATTCCCATCTACCACCATGCGGTTTACAGCGTGATTCCCATCTACCACCATGCAATGTACTGCAGTGATTCCGATCTACCACCATGATGCAGTGCAGTGATGCCCATCTACCACCATGTGATGTACTGCGTGATTCCCATCTACCATCATGCAATGTACTGCAGTAATTCCCATGTAACATTATGTGATGTACTGCAGTGATTCCCATCTTCTACCATGCGATATACTGCAGTGATTTCCATCTACCACCATGCGATGTACTGCAGTGATTCCCATCTACCACCATGCGATGTACTGCAGTGATTCCCATCTACTACCATGCGATGTACTGCAGATATTCCCATCTACCACCATGTGATGTACTGCAGTGAATCCCATCGATCACCATGGGATGTACTGGGTGATTCCTATCTACCACCATGCGAAGTACTGCGTGATTCCCAACTACCACCATGCGATGCATTACAGTGATTCCCATCTACCACCATTCGATGCAAGGCAGTGATTCCCATCTACCACCATGCTATGTACTGCAGTGATAACCACCTACCACCATGCAATGTACTGCAGTGATTCTTATCTACCACCATGTGAAGTACTGCCGTGATGTCTATCTACCACCATGTGATGTACTGCAGTGATTCCCATTTACCACCATGTGATATACTGCCGTGATTCCCATCTACCACCATGCTATGTACTGCAGTGATAACCATCTACCACCATGCGATGTACTGCAGTGATTCTCATCTACCCCCATGTGATGTATTGTCGTGATGTCTATCTACCACCATATTATGTACTGCAGTGATGCCCATCTACCACCATGTGATGTACTGCGTCATTCCTATCTACCACCATGCGCTGTACTGCAGTGATTCCCATCTACTACCATGTGATTTACAGCGTGATTCCCATCTACCACCATGCAATGTACTGCAGTGATTCCGATCTACCACCATGTGATGCATTGCAGTGATTCCCATCTACCACCATGTGATGCACTGCAGTGATGCCCATCTACCACCATGTGATGAACTGCGTGATTCCCATCTACCACCATGCAATGTACTGCAGTGATTCCCATGTACCACCATGCGATGTACTGCCGTGATGCCTATCTACCACCATGTGGTGTACTGCAGTGATTCCTGTCTACCACCATGTGATGTACTGAGTGATTTCCATACACCAACATGTGATGTATTGCAGTGATTCCCATTTACCACCATGTGATGTACTGCCGTGATTCCCATCTACCATCATGCTATGTACTGCAGTGATTCCCATCTACCACTATGCGATGCATTACAGTGATTCCCATCTACCACCATGCGATGCATGACAGTGATTCCCATCCACCACCATGCTATGTACTGCAGTGGTTCCCATGTACCACCATGCGATGTACTGCAGTGATTCTCATCTACCACCATGTGATGTACTGCCGTGATGCCTATCTACCACCATGTGGTGTACTACAGTGATGCCCATCTACTAACATGAGATGTACTGCAGTGATTCGCATCTACCACCATGCGATGTACTGCAGTGATTCCCATCTACCACCATGCGGTTTACAGCGTGATTCCCATCTACCACCATGCAATGTACTGCAGTGATTCCGATCTACCACCATGATGCACTGCAGTGATGCCTATCTACCACCATGTGATGTACTGCGTGATTCCCATCTACCATCATGCAATGTACTGCAGTAATTCCCATGTAACACCATGTGATGTACTGCAGTGATTCCCATCTTCTACCATGCGATGTACTGCAGTGATTTCCATCTACCACCATGCGATGTACTGCAGTGATTCCCATCTACCACCATGCGATGTACTGCAGTGATTCCCATCTACTACCATGCGATGTACTGCAGATATTCCCATCTACCACCATGTGATGTACTGCAGTGATTCCCATCGATCACCATGGGATGTACTGGGTGATTCCTATCTACCACCATGCGAAGTACTGCGTGATTCCCAACTACCACCATGCGATGCATTACAGTGATTCCCATCTACCACCATTCGATGCAAGGCAGTGATTCCCATCTACCACCATGCTATGTACGGCAGTGATAACCACCTACCACCATGTGATGAAACTGCAGTGATTCTTATCTACCACCATGTGATGTACTGCCGTGATGTCTATCTGCCACCATGTGATGTACTGCAGTGATTCCCATTTACCACCATGTGATGTACTGCCGTGATTCCCATCTACCACCATGCTATGTACTGCAGTGATAACCATCTACCACCATGCGATGTACTGCAGTGATTCTCATCTACCACCATGTGATGTACTGCGTGATTCCCATCTACCATCATGCAATGTACTGCAGTAATTCCCATGTAACACCATGTGATGTACTGCAGTGATTCCCATCTTCTACCATGCGATGTACTGCAGTGATTTCCATCTACCACCATGCGATGTACTGCAGTGATTCCCATCTACCACCATGCGATGTACTGCAGTGATTCTCATCTACTACCATGCGATGTACTGCAGATATTCCCATCTACCACCATGTGATGTACTGCAGTGATTCCCATCGATCACCATGGGATGTACTGGGTGATTCCTATCAACCACCATGCGAAGTACTGCATGATTCCCAACTACCACCATGCGATGCATTACAGTGATTCTCATCTACCACCATTCGATGCAAGGCAGTGATTCCCATCTACCACCATGCTATGTACGGCAGTGATAACCACCTACCACCATGCGATGTACTGCAGTGATTCTTATCTACCACCATGTGATGTACTGCCGTGATGTCTATCTACCACCATGTGATGTACTGCAGTGATTCCCATTTACCACCATGTGATGTACTGCCGTGATTCCCATCTACTACCAGGTGATTTACAGCGTGATTCCCATCTACCACCATGCAATGTACTGCAGTGATTCCGATCTACCACCATGTGATGCATTGCAGTGATTCCCATCTACCACCATGTGATGTACTGCAGTGATGCCCATCTACCACCATGTGATGAACTGCGTGATTCCCATCTACCACCATGCAATGTACTGCAGTGATTCCCATGTACCACCATGCGATGTACTGCCGTGATGCCTATCTACCACCATGTGGTGTACTGCAGTGATTCCTGTCTACCACCATGTGATGTACTGAGTGATTTCCATATACCAACATGTGATGTATTGCAGGGATTCCCATTTACCACCATGTGATGTACTGCCGTGATTCCCATCTACCATCATGCTATGTACTGCAGTGATTCCCATCTACCACTATGCGATGCATTACAGTGATTCCCATCTACCGCCATGCGATGCATGACAGTGATTCCCATCCACCACCATGCTATGTACTGCAGTGATAATCATCTACCACCATGCGATGTACTGCAGTGATTCTCATCTACCACCATGTGATGTACTGCCGTGATGTCTATCTACCACCATGTGATGTACTGCAGTGATGCCCATCTACCACCATGCGATGTACTGCCTGATTCCCATCTACCATCATGCAATGTACTGCAGTGGTTCCCATGTACCACCATGCGATGTACTGCAGTGATGCCCATCTACTAACATGAGATGTACTGCAGTGATTCGCATCTACCACCATGCGATGTACTGCAGTGATTCCCATCTACCACCATGCGATGTACTGCGTGTGTCCTATCTACCACCATTCGATGTACTGGGTGATTCCCATCTACCACCACGCACTGTACTGCAGTGATTCCCATCTACCACCATGCGGTTTACAGCGTGATTCCCATCTACCACCATGCAATGTACTGCAGTGATTCCGATCTACCACCATGATGCAGTGCAGTGATGCCCATCTACCACCATGTGATGTACTGCGTGATTCCCATCTACCATCATGCAATGTACTGCAGCAATTCCCATGTAACATTATGTGATGTACTGCAGTGATTCCCATCTTCTACCATGCGATATACTGCAGTGATTTCCATCTACCACCATGCGATGTACTGCAGTGATTCCCATCTACCACCATGCGATGTACTGCAGTGATTCTCATCTACTACCATGCGATGTACTGCAGATATTCCCATCTACCACCATGTGATGTACTGCAGTGATTCCCATCGATCACCATGTGATGTACTGGGTGATTCCTATCAACCACCATGCGAAGTACTGCATGATTCCCAACTACCACCATGCGATGCATTACAGTGATTCCCATCTACCACCATTCGATGCAAGGCAGTGATTCCCATCTACCACCATGCTATGTACGGCAGTGATAACCACCTACCACCATGCGATGTACTGCAGTGATTCTTATCTACCACCATGTGATGTACTGCCGTGATGTCTATCTACCACCATGTGATGTTCTGCAGTGATTCCCATTTACCACCATGTGATGTACTGCCGTGATTCCCATCTACTACCAGGTGATTTACAGCGTGATTCCCATCTACCACCATGCAATGTACTGCAGTGATTCCGATCTACCACCATGTGATGCATTGCAGTGATTCCCATCTACCACCATGTGATGTACTGCAGTGATGCCCATCTACCACCATGTGATGAACTGCGTGATTCCCATCTACCACCATGCAATGTACTGCAGTGATTCCCATGTACCACCATGCGATGTACTGCCGTGATGCCTATCTACCACCATGTGGTGTACTGCAGTGATTCCTGTCTACCACCATGTGATGTACTGAGTGATTTCCATATACCAACATGTGATGTATTGCAGGGATTCCCATTTACCACCATGTGATGTACTGCCGTGATTCCCATCTACCATCATGCTATGTACTGCAGTGATTCCCATCTACCACTATGCGATGCATTACAGTGATTCCCATCTACCGCCATGCGATGCATGACAGTGATTCCCATCCACCACCATGCTATGTACTGCAGTGATAATCATCTACCACCATGCGATGTACTGCAGTGATTCTCATCTACCACCATGTGATGTACTGCCGTGATGTCTATCTACCACCATGTGATGTACTGCAGTGATGCCCATCTACCACCATGCGATGTACTGCCTGATTCCCATCTACCATCATGCAATGTACTGCAGTGGTTCCCATGTACCACCATGCGATGTACTGCAGTGATGCCCATCTACTAACATGAGATGTACTGCAGTGATTCGCATCTACCACCATGCGATGTACTGCAGTGATTCCCATCTACCACCATGCGATGTACTGCGTGTGTCCTATCTACCACCATTCGATGTACTGGGTGATTCCCATCTACCACCACGCACTGTACTGCAGTGATTCCCATCTACCACCATGCGGTTTACAGCGTGATTCCCATCTACCACCATGCAATGTACTGCAGTGATTCCGATCTACCACCATGATGCAGTGCAGTGATGCCCATCTACCACCATGTGATGTACTGCGTGATTCCCATCTACCATCATGCAATGTACTGCAGTAATTCCCATGTAACATTATGTGATGTACTGCAGTGATTCCCATCTTCTGCCATGCGATATACTGCAGTGATTTCCATCTACCACCATGCGATGTACTGCAGTGATTCCCATCTACCACCATGCGATGTACTGCAGTGATTCCCATCTACTACCATGCGATGTACTGCAGATATTCCCATCTACCACCATGTGATGTACTGCAGTGAATCCCATCGATCACCATGGGATGTACTGGGTGATTCCTATCTACCACCATGCGAAGTACTGCGTGATTCCCAACTACCACCATGCGATGCATTACAGTGATTCCCATCTACCACCATTCGATGCAAGGCAGTGATTCCCATCTACCACCATGCTATGTACGGCAGTGATAACCAACTACCACCATGCGATGTACTGCAGTGATTCTTATCTACCACCATGTGATGTACTGCCGTGATGTCTATCTACCACCATGTGATGTACTGCAGTGATTCCCATTTACCACCATGTGATGTACTGCCGTGATTCCTATCTACCACCATGCTATGTACTGCAGTGAGAACCATCTACCACCATGCGATGTACTGCAGTGATTCTCATCTACCACCATGTGATGTATTGTCGTGATGTCTATCTACCACCATATTATGTACTGCAGTGATGCCCATCTACCACCATGCGATGTACTGCGTGATTCCCATCTACCACCATGCAATGTACTGCAGTGATTCCCATGTACCACAATGCGAAGTACTGCAGTGATTCTCATCTACCACCATGTGATGTACTGCCGTGATGCCTATCTACCACCATGTGGTGTACTGCAGTGATGCCCATCTACCACCATGAGATGTACTGCAGTGATTCCCATCTACCACCATGCGATGTACTGCAGTGATACCCATCTACCACCATGCGATGTACTGCGTGTGTCCTATCTACCACCATTCGATGTACTGGTTGATTTCCATCTACCACCATGCACTGTACAGCAGAGATTCCCATCTACTACCATGCGATTTACAGCGTGATTCCCATCTACCACCATGCAATGTACTGCAGTGATTCCGATCCACCACCATGTGATGCATTGCAGTGATTCCCATCTACCACCATGTGATGTACTGTGTGATTCCCATCTACCACCATGCGATGTACTGCAGTGATTCCCATCTACCACCATGCGGTTTACAGCGTGATTCCCATCTACCACAATGCAATGTACTGCAGTGATTCCGATCTACCACCATGTGATGCACTGCAGTGATGTCCATCTACCACCATGTGATGTACTGCGTGATTCCCATCTACCACCATGCAATGTACTGCAGTAATTCCCATGTAACACCATGTGATGTACTGTAGTGATTCCCATCTTCTACCATGCGATGTACTGCAGTGACTTCCATCTACCACCATGCGATGTACTGCAGTGATTCCCATCTACTACCATGCGATGTACTGCAGTGATTCTCATCTACCACCATGTGATGTACTGCCGTGATGCCTATCTACCACCATGTGGTGTACTGCAGTGATGCCCATCTACTAACATGAGATGTACTGCAGTGATTCGCATCTACCACCATGCAATGTACTGCAGTGATTCCGATCTACCACCACGATGCACTGCAGTGATGCCCATCTACCACCATGTGATGTACTGCGTGATTCCCATCTACCATCATGCAATGTACTGCAGTAATTCCCATGTAACACCATGTGATGTACTGCAGTGATTCCCATCTTCTACCATGCGATGTACTGCAGTGATTTCCATCTACCACCATGCGATGTACTGCAGTGATTCCCATCTACCACCATGCGATGTACTGCAGTGATTCCCATCTACTACCGTGCGATGTACTGCAGTGATTCCCATCTTCTACCATGCGATGTACTGCAGTGATTTCCATCGATCACCATGGGATGTACTGGGTGATTCCTATCTACCACCATGCGATGTACTGCAGTGATTCCCATCTACTACCATGCGATGTACTGCAGATATTCCCATCTACCACCATGTGATGTACTGCAGTGATTCCCATCGATCACCATGGGATGTACTGGGTGATTCCTATCTACCACCATGCGAAGTACTGCGTGATTCCCAACTACCACCATGCGATGCATTACAGTGATTCCCATCTACCACCATTCGATGAAAGGCAGTGATTCCCATCTACCACCATGCTATGTACGGCAGTGATAACCACCTACCACCATGCGATGTACTGCAGTGATTCTTATCTACCACCATGTGATGTACTGCCGTGATGTCTATCTACCACCATGTGATGTACTGCAGTGATTCCCATTTACCACCATGTGATGTACTGCCGTGATTCCTATCTACCACCATGCTATGTACTGCAGTGAGAACCATCTACCACCATGCGATGTACTGCAGTGATTCTCATCTACCACCATGTGATGTATTGTCGTGATGTCTATCTACCACCATATTATGTACTGCAGTGATGCCCATCTACCACCATGCGATGTACTGCGTGATTCCCATCTACCACCATGCAATGTACTGCAGTGATTCCCATGTACCACAATGCGAAGTACTGCAGTGATTCTCATCTACCACCATGTGATGTACTGCCGTGATGCCTATCTACCACCATGTGGTGTACTGCAGTGATGCCCATCTACCACCATGAGATGTACTGCAGTGATTCCCATCTACCACCATGCGATGTACTGCAGTGATACCTAACTACCACCATTCGATGTACTGGTTGATTTCCATCTACCACCATGCACTGTACAGCAGAGATTCCCATCTACTACCATGCGATTTACAGCGTGATTCCCATCTACCACCATGCAATGTACTGCAGTGATTCCGATCTTCCACCATGTGATGCATTGCAGTGATTCCCATCTACCACCATGTGATGTACTGTGTGATTCCCATCTACCACCATGCGATATACTGCAGTGATTCCCATCTACCACCATGCGGTTTACAGCGTGATTCCCATCTACCACCATGCAATGTACTGCAGTGATTCCGATCTACCACCATGTGATGCACTGCAGTGATGTCCATCTACCACCATGTGATGTACTGCGTGATTCCCATCTACCACCATGCAATGTACTGCAGTAATTCCCATGTAACACCATGTGATGTACTGTAGTGATTCCCATCTTCTACCATGCGATGTACTGCAGTGACTTCCATCTACCACCATGCGATGTACTGCAGTGATTCTCATCTACCACCATGCGATGTACTGCAGTGATTCCCATCTACTACCATGCGATGTACTGCAGTGATTCTCATCTACCACCATGTGATGTACTGCCGTGATGCCTATCTACCACCATGTGGTGTACTGCAGTGATGCCCATCTACTAACATGAGATGTACTGCAGTGATTCGCATCTACCACCATGCAATGTACTGCAGTGATTCCGATCTACCACCATGATGCACTGCAGTGATGCCCATCTACCACCATGTGATGTACTGCGTGATTCCCATCTACCATCATGCAATGTACTGCAGTAATTCCCATGTAACACCATGTGATGTACTGCAGTGATTCCCATCTTCTACCATGCGATGTACTGCAGTGATTTCCATCTACCACCATGCGATGTACTGCAGTGATTCCCATCTACCACCATGCGATGTACTGCAGTGATTCCCATCTACTACCATGCGATGTACTGCAGTGATTCCCATCTTCTACCATGCGATGTACTGCAGTGATTTCCATCGATCACCATGGGATGTACTGGGTGATTCCTATCTACCACCATGCGATGTACTGCAGTGATTCCCATCTACTACCATGCGATGTACTGCAGTGATTCCCATCTACCACTATGCGATGCATTACAGTGATTCCCATCTACCACCATGCGATGCATGACAGTGATTCCCATCCACCACCATGCTATGTACTGCAGTGATAATCATCTACCACCATGCGATGTACTGCAGTGATTCTCATCTACCACCATGTGATGTACTGCCGTGATGTCTATCTACCACCATGTGATGTACTGCAGTGATGCCCATCTACCACCATGCGATGTACTGCCTGATTCCCATGTACCATCATGTAATGTACTGCAGTGGTTCCCATGTACCACCATGCGATGTACTGCAGTGATTCTCATCTACCACCATGTGATGTACTGCCGTGATGCCTATCTACCACCATGCAATGTACTGCGTGTGTCCTAACTACCACCATTCGATGTACTGGGTGATTCCCATCTATCACCACGCACTGTACTGCAGTGATACCCATCTACCACCATGCGGTTAACAGCGTGATTCCCATCTACCACCATGCAATGCACTGCAGTGATTCCGATCTACCACCATGATGCACTGCAGTGATGCCCATCTACCACCATGTGATGTACTGCGTGATTCCCATCTACCATCATGCAATGTACTGCAGTAATTCCCATGTAACACCATGTGATGTAATGCAGTGATTCCCATCTTCTACCATGCGATGTACTGCAGTGATTTCCATCTACCACCATGCGATGTACTGCAGTGATTCCCATCTACCACCATGCGATGTACTGCAGTGATTCCCATCTACTACCATGCGATGTAGTGCAGATATTCCCATCTACCACCATGTGACATACTGCAGTGATTCCCATCGATCACCATGGGATGTACTGGGTGATTCCTATCTACCACCATGCGAAGTACTGTGTGATTCCCAACTACCACCATGCGATGCATTACAGTGATTCCCATCTACCACCATTCGATGCAAGGCAGTGATTCCCATCTACCACCATGCTATGTACGGCAGTGATAACCACCTACCACCATGCGATGTACTGCAGTGATTCTTATCTACCACCATGTGATGTACTGCCGTGATGCCTATCTACCACCATGTGGTGCACTGCAGTGATGCCCATCTACCAACATGAGATGTACTGCAGTGATTCCCATCTACCACCATGCGATGTACTGCAGTGATTCCCATCTACCACCATGCGATGTACTGCATGTGTCCTATCTACCACCATTCGAGGTACTGGGTGATTCCCATCTACCACCACGCACTGTACTGCAGTGATTCCCATCTACCACCATGTGGTTTACAGCGTGATTCCCATCTACCACCATGCAATGTACTGCAGTGATTCCGATCTACCACCATGTGATGCACTGCAGTGATGCCCATCTACCAGCATGTGATGTACTGCGTGATTCCCATCTACCACCATGCAATGTACTGCAGTAATTCCCATGTAACACCATGTGATGTACTGTAGTGATTCCCATCTTCTACCATGCGATGTACTGCAGTGATTTCCATCTACCACCATGCGATGTACTGCAGTGATTCCCATCTACCACCATGCGATGTACTGCAGTGATTCCCATCTACTACCATGCGATGTACTGCAGATATTCCCATCTACCACCATGCGATGTACTGCAGTGATTCCCATCGATCACCATGTGATGTACTGGGTGATTCCTATCTACCACCATGCGAAGTACTGCGTGATTCCCAACTACCACCATGCGATGCATTACAGTGATTCCCATCTACCACCATTCGATGCAAGGCAGTGATTCCCATCTACCACCATGCTATGTACTGCAGTGATAACCACCTACCACCATGCAATGTACTGCAGTGATTCTTATCTACCACCATGTGATGTACTGCCGTGATGTCTATCTACCACCATGTGATGTACTGCAGTGATTCCCGTTTACCACCATGTGATGTACTGCCGTGATTCCCATCTACCACCATGAGATGTACTGCAGGGATTCCCATTTACCACCATGTGATGTACTGCCGTGATTCCCATCTACCACCATGCTATGTACTGCAGTGATAACCATCTACCACCATGCGATGTACTGCAGTGATTCCCATCGATCACCATGTGATGTACTGGGTGATTCCTATCTACCACCATGCGAAGTACTGCGTGATTCCCAACTACCACCATGCGATGCATTACAGTGATTCCCATCTACCACCATTCGATGCAAGGCAGTGATTCCCATCTACCACCATGCTATGTACTGCAGTGATAACCACCTACCACCATGCAATGTACTGCAGTGATTCTTATCTACCACCATGTGATGTACTGCCGTGATGTCTATCTACCACCATGTGATGTACTGCAGTGATTCCCATTTACCACCATGTGATGTACTGCCGTGATGTCTATCTACCACCATGCTATGTACTGCAGTGATAACCATCTACCACCATGCGATGTACTGCAGTGATTCTCATCAACCACCATGTGATGTATTGTCGTGATGTCTATCTACCACCATATTATGTACTGCAGTGATGCCCATCTACCACCATGCGATGTACTGCGTCATTCCTGTCTACCACCATGCGCTGTACTGCAGTGATTCCCATCTACTACCATGTGATTTACAGCGTGATTCCCATCTACCAGCATGCAATGTACTGCAGTGATTCCGATCTACCACCATGTGATGCATTGCAGTGATTCCCATCTACCACCATGTGATGTACTGCAGTGATGCCATCTACCACCATGTGATGAACTGCGTGATTCCCATCTACCACCATGCAATGTACTGCAGTGATTCCCATGTACCACCATGCGATGTATTGCCGTGATGCCTATCTACCACCATGTGGTGTACTGCAGTGATTCCTGTCTACCACCATGTGATGTACTGAGTGATTTCCATATACCAACATGTGATGTATTGCAGTGATTCCCATTTACCACCATGTGATGTACTGCCGTGATTCCCATCTACCATCATGCTATGTACTGCAGTGATTCCCATCTACCACTATGCGATGCATTACAGTGATTCCCATCCACCACCATGCTATGTAGTGCAGTGATAATCATCTACCACAATGCGATGTACTGCAGTGATTCTCATCTACCACCATGTGATGTACTGCCGTGATGTCCATCTACCACCATGTGATGTACTGCAGTGATGCCCATCTACCACCATGCGATGTACTGCCTGATTCCCATCTACCATCATGCAATGTACTGCAGTGGTTCTCATCTACCATCAAGTGATGTACTGCCGTGATGCCTATCTACCACCATGTGGTGTACTGCAGTGATGCCCATCTACTAACATGAGATGTACTGCAGTGATTCGCATCTACCACCATGCGATGTAATGCAGTGATTCCCATCTACCACCATGCGATGTACTGCGTGTGTCCTATCTACCACCATTCGATGTACTGGGTGATTCCCATCTACCACCACGCACTGTACTGCAGTGATTCCCATCTACCACCATGCGGTTTACAGCGTGATTCTCATCTACCACCATGCAATGTACTGCAGTGATTCCGATCTACCACCATGATGCACTGCAGTGATGCCCATCTGCCACCATGTGATGTACTGCGTGATTCCCATCTACCATCATGCAATGTACTGCAGTAATTCCCATGTAACACCATGTGATGTACTGCAGTGATTCCCATCTTCTACCATGCGATGTACTGCAGTGATTTCCATCTACCACCATGCGATGTACTGCAGTGATTCCCATCTACCACCATGCGATGTACTGCAGTGATTCCCATCTACTACCATGCGATGTAGTGCAGATATTCCCATCTACCACCATGTGATGTACTGCAGTGATTCCCATCGATCACCATGGGATGTACTGGGTGATTCCTATCTACCACCATGCGAAGTACTGCGTGATTCCCAACTACCACCATGCGATGCATTACAGTGATTCCCATCTACCACCATTCAATGCAAAGCAGTGATTCCCATCTACCACCATGCTATGTACGGCAGTGATAACCACCTACCACCATGCGATGTACTGCAGTGATTCTTATCTACCACCATGTGATGTACTGCCGTGATGTCTATCTACCACCATGTGATGTACTGCAGTGATTCCCATTTACCATCATGTGATGTACTGCCGTGATTCCCATCTACCACCATGCTATGTACTGCAGTGATAACCATCTACCACCATGCGATGTACTGCAGTGATTCTCATCTACCACCATGTGATGTATTGTCGTGATGTCTATCTACCACCATATTATGTACTGCAGTGATGCCCATCTACCACCATGCGATGTACTGCGTGATTCCCATCTACCACCATGCAATGTACTGCAGTGATTCCCATCGATCACCATGTGATGTACTGGGTGATTCCTATCTACCACCATGCGAAGTACTGCGTGATTCCCAACTACCACCATGTGATGCATTACAGTGATTCCCATCTACCACCATTCGATGCAAGGCAGTGATTCCCATCTACCACCATGCTATGTACTGCAGTGATAACCACCTACCACCATGCAATGTACTGCAGTGATTCTTATCTACCACCATGTGATGTACTGCCGTGATGTCTATCTACCACCATGTGATGTACTGCAGTGATTCCCATTTACCACCATGTGATGTACTGCCGTGATTCCCATCTACCACCATGCTATGTACTGCAGTGATAACCATCTACCACCATGCGATGTACTGCAGTGATTCTCATCTACCCCCATGTGATGTATTGTCGTGATGTCTATCTACCACCATATTATGTACTGCAGTGATGCCCATCTACTACCATGCGATGTACTGCGTCATTCCTATCTACCACCATGCGCTGTACTGCAGTGATTCCCATCTACTACCATGTGATTTACAGCGTGATTCCCATCTACCACCATGTGATGCATTGCAGTGATTCCCATCTACCACCATGTGATGTACTGCAGTGATGCCCATCTACCACCATGTGATGAACTGCGTGATTCCCATCTACCACCATGCAATGTACTGCAGTGATTCCCATGTACCACCATGCGATGTACTGCCGTGATGCCTATCTACCACCATGTGGTGTACTGCAGTGATTCCTGTCTACCACCATGTGATGTACTGAGTGATTTCCATATACCAACTTGTGATGTATTGGAGTGATTCCCATTTACCACCATGTGATGTACTGCCGTGATTCCCATCTACCATCATGCTATGTACTGCAGTGATTCCCATCTACCACTATGCGATGCATTACAGTGATTCCCATCTACCACCATGCGATGCATGACAGTGATTCCCATCCACCACCATGCTATGTACTGCAGTGATAATCATCTACCACCATGCGATGTACTGCAGTGATTCTCATCCACCACCATGTGATGTACTGCCGTGATGTCTATCTACCACCATGTGATGTACTGCAGTGATGCCCATCTACCACCATGCGATGTACTGCCTGATTCCCATCTACCATCATGCAATGTACTGCAGTGGTTCCCATGTACCACCATGCGATGTACTGCAGTGATTCTCATCTACCACCATGTGATTTACTGCCGTGATGCCTATCTACCACCATGTGGTGTACTGCAGTGATGCCCATCTACTAACATGAGATGTACAGCAGTGATTCGCATCTACCACCATGCGATGTACTGCAGTGATTCCCATCTACCACCATGCGATGTACTGCCTGTGTCCTATCTACCACCATTCGATGTACAGGGTGATTCCCATCTACCACCACGCACTGTACTGCAGTGATTCCCATCTACCACCATGCGGTTTACAGCGTGATTCCCATCTACCCCATGCAATGTACTGCAGTTATTCCGATCTACCACCATGATGCACTGCAGTGATGCCCATCTACCACCATGTGATGTACTGCGTGATTCCCATCTACCATCATGCAATGTACTGCAGTAATTCCCATGTAACACCATGTGATGTACTGCAGTGATTCCCATCTTCTACCATGCGATGTACTGCAGTGATTTTCATCTACCACCATGCGATGTACTGCAGTGATTCCCGTCTACCACCATGCGATGTACTGCAGTGATTCTTATCTACCACCATGTGATGTGCTGCCGTGATGTCTATCTACCACCATGTGATGTACTGCAGTGATTCCCATTTACCATCATGTGATGTACTGCCGTGATTCCCATCTACCACCATGCTATGTACTGCAGTGATAACCATCTACCACCATGCGATGTACTGCAGTGATTCTCATCTACCACCATGTGATGTATTGTCGTGATGTCTATCTACCACCATATTATGTACTGCAGTGATGCCCATCTACCACCATGCGATGTACTGCGTGATTCCCATCTACCACCATGCAATGTACTGCAGTGATTCCCATCGATCACCATGTGATGTACTGGGTGATTCCTATCTACCACCATGCGAAGTACTGCGTGATTCCCAACTACCACCATGTGATGCATTACAGTGATTCCCATCTACCACCATTCGATGCAAGGCAGTGATTCCCATCTACCACCATGCTATGTACTGCAGTGATAACCACCTACCACCATGCAATGTACTGCAGTGATTCTTATCTACCACCATGTGATGTACTGCCGTGATGTCTATCTACCACCATGTGATGTACTGCAGTGATTCCCATTTACCACCATGTGATGTACTGCCGTGATTCCCATCTACCACCATGCTATGTACTGCAGTGATAACCATCTACCACCATGCGATGTACTGCAGTGATTCTCATCTACCCCCATGTGATGTATTGTCGTGATGTCTATCTACCACCATATTATGTACTGCAGTGATGCCCATCTACTACCATGCGATGTACTGCGTCATTCCTATCTACCACCATGCGCTGTACTGCAGTGATTCCCATCTACTACCATGTGATTTACAGCGTGATTCCCATCTACCACCATGTGATGCATTGCAGTGATTCCCATCTACCACCATGTGATGTACTGCAGTGATGCCCATCTACCACCATGTGATGAACTGCGTGATTCCCATCTACCACCATGCAATGTACTGCAGTGATTCCCATGTACCACCATGCGATGTACTGCCGTGATGCCTATCTACCACCATGTGGTGTACTGCAGTGATTCCTGTCTACCACCATGTGATGTACTGAGTGATTTCCATATACCAACATGTGATGTATTGCAGTGATTCCCATTTACCACCATGTGATGTACTGCCGTGATTCCCATCTACCATCATGCTATGTACTGCAGTGATTCCCATCTACCACTATGCGATGCATTACAGTGATTCCCATCTACCACCATGCGATGCATGACAGTGATTCCCATCCACCACCATGCTATGTACTGCAGTGATAATCATCTACCACCATGCGATGTACTGCAGTGATTCTCATCCACCACCATGTGATGTACTGCCGTGATGTCTATCTACCACCATGTGATGTACTGCAGTGATGCCCATCTACCACCATGCGATGTACTGCCTGATTCCCATCTACCATCATGCAATGTACTGCAGTGGTTCCCATGTACCACCATGCGATGTACTGCAGTGATTCTCATCTACCACCATGTGATTTACTGCCGTGATGCCTATCTACCACCATGTGGTGTACTGCAGTGATGCCCATCTACTAACATGAGATGTACAGCAGTGATTCGCATCTACCACCATGCGATGTACTGCAGTGATTCCCATCTACCACCATGCGATGTACTGCGTGTGTCCTATCTACCACCATTCGATGTACTGGGTGATTCCCATCTACCACCACGCACTGTACTGCAGTGATTCCCATCTACCACCATGCGGTTTACAGCGTGATTCCCATCTACCCCCATGCAATGTACTGCAGTGATTCCGATCTACCACCATGATGCACTGCAGTGATGCCCATCTACCACCATGTGATGTACTGCGTGATTCCCATCGACCATCATGCAATGTACTGCAGTAATTCCCATGTAACACCATGTGATGTACTGCAGTGATTCCCATCTTCTACCATGCGATGTACTGCAGTGATTTTCATCTACCTCCATGCGATGTACTGCAGTGATTCCCGTCTACCACCATATTATGTACTGCAGTGATGCCCATCTACCACCATGCGATGTACTGCGTGATTCCCATCTACCACCATGCAATGTACTGCAGTGATTCCCATCGATCACCATGTGATGTACTGAGTGATTCCTATCTACCACCATGCGAAGTACTGCGTGATTCCCAACTACCACCATGTGATGCATTACAGTGATTCCCATCTACCACCATTCGATGCAAGGCAGTGATTCCCATCTACCACCATGCTATGTACTGCAGTGATAACCACCTACCACCATGCAATGTACTGCAGTGATTCTTATCTACCACCATGTGATGTACTGCCGTGATGTCTATCTACCACCATGTGATGTACTGCAGTGATTCCCATTTACCACCATGTGATGTACTGCCGTGATTCCCATCTACCACCATGCTATGTACTGCAGTGATAACCATCTACCACCATGCGATGTACTGCAGTGATTCTCATCTACCCCCATGTGATGTATTGTCGTGATGTCTATCTACCACCATATTATGTACTGCAGTGATGCCCATCTACTACCATGCGATGTACTGCGTCATTCCTATCTACCACCATGCGCTGTACTGCAGTGATTCCCATCTACTACCATGTGATTTACAGCGTGATTCCCATCTACCACCATGTGATGCATTGCAGTGATTCCCATCTACCACCATGTGATGTACTGCAGTGATGCCCATCTACCACCATGTGATGAACTGCGTGATTCCCATCTACCACCATGCAATGTACTGCAGTGATTCCCATGTACCACCATGCGATGTACTGCCGTGATGCCTATCTACCACCATGTGGTGTACTGCAGTGATTCCTGTCTACCACCATGTGATGTACTGAGTGATTTCCATATACCAACATGTGATGTATTGCAGTGATTCCCATTTACCACCATGTGATGTACTGCCGTGATTCCCATCTACCATCATGCTATGTACTGCAGTGATTCCCATCTACCACTATGCGATGCATTACAGTGATTCCCATCTACCACCATGCGATGCATGACAGTGATTCCCATCCACCACCATGCTATGTACTGCAGTGATAATCATCTACCACCATGTGATGTACTGCCGTGATGTCTATCTACCACCATGTGATGTACTGCAGTGATGCCCATCTACCACCATGCGATGTACTGCCTGATTCCCATCTACCATCATGCAATGTACTGCAGTGGTTCCCATGTACCACCATGCGATGTACTGCAGAGATTCTCATCTACCACCATGTGATGTACTGCCGTGATGCCTATCTACCACCATGTGGTGTACTGCAGTGATGCCCATCTACTAACATGAGATGTACTGCAGTGATTCGCATCTACCACCATGCGATGTACTGCAGTGATTCCCATCTACCACCATGCGATGTACTGCGTGTGTCCTATCTACTACCATTCGATGTACTGGGTGATTCCCATCTACCACCACGCACTGTACTGCAGTGATTCCCATCTACCACCATGCGGTTTACAGCGTGATTCCCATCTACCACCATGCAATGTACTGCAGTGATTCCGATCTACCACCATGATGCACTGCAGTGATGCCCATCTACCACCATGTGATGTACTGCGTGATTCCCATCTACCATCATGCAATGTACTGCAGTAATTCCCATGTAACACCATGTGATGTACTGCAGTGATTCCCATCTTCTACCATGCGATGTACTGCAGTGATTTCCATCTACCACCATGCGATGTACTGCAGTGATTCCCATCTACCACCATGCGATGTACTGCAGTGATTCCCATCTACTACCATGCGATGTACTGCAGATATTCCCATCTACCACCATGTGATGTACTGCAGTGATTCCCATCGATCACCATGGGATGTACTGGGTGATTCCTATCTACCACCATGCGAAGTACTGCGTGATTCCCAACTACCACCATGCGATGCATTACAGTGATTCCCATCTACCACCATTCGATGCAAGGCAGTGATTCCCATCTACCACCATGCTATGTACGGCAGTGATAACCACCTACCACCATGCGATGTACTGCAGTGATTCTTATCTACCACCATGTGATGTACTGCCATGATGTCTATCTACCACCATGTGATGTACTGCAGTGATTCCCATTTACCACCATGTGATGTACTGCCGTGATTCCCATCTACCACCATGCTATGTACTGCAGTGATAACCATCTACCACCATGCGATGTACTGCAGTGATTCTCATCTACCACCATGTGATGTATTGTCGTGATGTCTATCTACCACCATATTATGTACTGCAGTGATGCCCATCTACTACCATGCGATGTACTGCGTCATTCCTATCTACCACCATGCGCTGTACTGCAGTGATTCCCATCTACTACCATGTGATTTACAGCGTGATTCCCATCTACCACCATGTGATGCATTGCAGTGATTCCCATCTACCACCATGTGATGTACTGCAGTGATGCCCATCTACCACCATGTGATGAACTGCGTGATTCCCATCTACCACCATGCAATGTAGTGCAGTGATTCCCATGTACCACCATGCGATGTACTGCCGTGATGCCTATCTACCACCATGTGGTGTACTGCAGTGATTCCTGTCTACCACCATGTGATGTACTGAGTGATTTCCATTTACCAAAATGTGATGTATTGCAGTGATTCCCATTTACCACCATGTGATGTACTGCCGTGATTCCCATCTACCATCATGCTATGTACTGCAGTGATTCCCATCTACCACTATGCGATGCATTACAGTGATTCCCATCTACCACCATGCGATGCATGACAGTGATTCCCATCCACCACCATGCTATGTACTGCAGTGATAATCATCTACCACCATGCGATGTACTGCAGTGATTCTCATCCACCACCATGTGATGTACTGCCGTGATGTCTATCTACCACCATGTGATGTACTGCAGTGATGCCCATCTACCACCATGCGATGTACTGCCTGATTCCCATCTACCATCATGCAATGTACTGCAGTGGTTCCCATGTACCACCATGCGATGTACTGCAGTGATTCTCATCTACCACCATGTGATTTACTGCCGTGATGCCTATCTACCACCATGTGGTGTACTGCAGTGATGCCCATCTACTAACATGAGATGTACAGCAGTGATTCGCATCTACCACCATGCGATGTACTGCAGTGATTCCCATCTACCACCATGCGATGTACTGCGTGTGTCCTATCTACCACCATTCGATGTACTGGGTGATTCCCATCTACCACCACGCACTGTACTGCAGTGATTCCCATCTACCACCATGCGGTTTACAGCGTGATTCCCATCTACCCCCATGCAATGTACTGCAGTGATTCCGATCTACCACCATGATGCACTGCAGTGATGCCCATCTACCACCATGTGATGTACTGCGTGATTCCCATCGACCATCATGCAATGTACTGCAGTAATTCCCATGTAACACCATGTGATGTACTGCAGTGATTCCCATCTTCTACCATGCGATGTACTGCAGTGATTTTCATCTACCTCCATGCGATGTACTGCAGTGATTCCCGTCTACCACCATATTATGTACTGCAGTGATGCCCATCTACCACCATGCGATGTACTGCGTGATTCCCATCTACCACCATGCAATGTACTGCAGTGATTCCCATCGATCACCATGTGATGTACTGAGTGATTCCTATCTACCACCATGCGAAGTACTGCGTGATTCCCAACTACCACCATGTGATGCATTACAGTGATTCCCATCTACCACCATTCGATGCAAGGCAGTGATTCCCATCTACCACCATGCTATGTACTGCAGTGATAACCACCTACCACCATGCAATGTACTGCAGTGATTCTTATCTACCACCATGTGATGTACTGCCGTGATGTCTATCTACCACCATGTGATGTACTGCAGTGATTCCCATTTACCACCATGTGATGTACTGCCGTGATTCCCATCTACCACCATGCTATGTACTGCAGTGATAACCATCTACCACCATGCGATGTACTGCAGTGATTCTCATCTACCCCCATGTGATGTATTGTCGTGATGTCTATCTACCACCATATTATGTACTGCAGTGATGCCCATCTACTACCATGCGATGTACTGCGTCATTCCTATCTACCACCATGCGCTGTACTGCAGTGATTCCCATCTACTACCATGTGATTTACAGCGTGATTCCCATCTACCACCATGTGATGCATTGCAGTGATTCCCATCTACCACCATGTGATGTACTGCAGTGATGCCCATCTACCACCATGTGATGAACTGCGTGATTCCCATCTACCACCATGCAATGTACTGCAGTGATTCCCATGTACCACCATGCGATGTACTGCCGTGATGCCTATCTACCACCATGTGGTGTACTGCAGTGATTCCTGTCTACCACCATGTGATGTACTGAGTGATTTCCATATACCAACATGTGATGTATTGCAGTGATTCCCATTTACCACCATGTGATGTACTGCCGTGATTCCCATCTACCATCATGCTATGTACTGCAGTGATTCCCATCTACCACTATGCGATGCATTACAGTGATTCCCATCTACCACCATGCGATGCATGACAGTGATTCCCATCCACCACCACGCTATGTACTGCAGTGATAATCATCTACCACCATGTGATGTACTGCCGTGATGTCTATCTACCACCATGTGATGTACTGCAGTGATGCCCATCTACCACCATGCGATGTACTGCCTGATTCCCATCTACCATCATGCAATGTACTGCAGTGGTTCCCATGTACCACCATGCGATGTACTGCAGTGATTCTCATCTACCACCATGTGATGTACTGCCGTGATTCCCATCTACCACCATGCTATGTACTGCAGTGATAACCATCTACCACCATGCGATGTACTGCAGTGATTCTCATCTACCCCCATGTGATGTATTGTCGTGATGTCTATCTACCACCATATTATGTACTGCAGTGATGCCCATCTACTACCATGCGATGTACTGCGTCATTCCTATCTACCACCATGCGCTGTACTGCAGTGATTCCCATCTACTACCATGTGATTTACAGCGTGATTCCCATCTACCACCATGTGATGCATTGCAGTGATTCCCATCTACCACCATGTGATGTACTGCAGTGATGCCCATCTACCACCATGTGATGAACTGCGTGATTCCCATCTACCACCATGCAATGTACTGCAGTGATTCCCATGTACCACCATGCGATGTACTGCCGTGATGCCTATCTACCACCATGTGGTGTACTGCAGTGATTCCTGTCTACCACCATGTGATGTACTGAGTGATTTCCATATACCAAAATGTGATGTATTGCAGTGATTCCCATTTACCACCATGTGATGTACTGCCGTGATTCCCATCTACCATCATGCTATGTACTGCAGTGATTCCCATCTACCACTATGCGATGCATTACAGTGATTCCCATCTACCACCATGCGATGCATGACAGTGATTACCATCCACCACCATGCTATGTACTGCAGTGATAATCATCTACCACCATGCGATGTACTGCAGTGATTCTCATCCACCACCATGTGATGTACTGCCGTGATGTCTATCTACCACCATGTGATGTACTGCAGTGATGCCCATCTACCACCATGCGATGTACTGCCTGATTCCCATCTACCATCATGCAATGTACTGCAGTGGTTCCCATGTACCACCATGCGATGTACTGCAGTGATTCTCATCTACCACCATGTGATTTACTGCCGTGATGCCTATCTACCACCATGTGGTGTACTGCAGTGATGCCCATCTACTAACATGAGATGTACAGCAGTGATTCGCATCTACCACCATGCGATGTACTGCAGTGATTCCCATCTACCACCATGCGATGTACTGCGTGTGTCCTATCTACCACCATTCGATGTACTGGGTGATTCCCATCTACCACCACGCACTGTACTGCAGTGATTCCCATCTACCACCATGCGGTTTACAGCGTGATTCCCATCTACCCCCATGCAATGTACTGCAGTGATTCCGATCTACCACCATGATGCACTGCAGTGATGCCCATCTACCACCATGTGATGTACTGCGTGATTCCCATCGACCATCATGCAATGTACTGCAGTAATTCCCATGTAACACCATGTGATGTACTGCAGTGATTCCCATCTTCTACCATGCGATGTACTGCAGTGATTTTCATCTACCTCCATGCGATGTACTGCAGTGATTCCCGTCTACCACCATATTATGTACTGCAGTGATGCCCATCTACCACCATGCGATGTACTGCGTGATTCCCATCTACCACCATGCAATGTACTGCAGTGATTCCCATCGATCACCATGTGATGTACTGAGTGATTCCTATCTACCACCATGCGAAGTACTGCGTGATTCCCAACTACCACCATGTGATGCATTACAGTGATTCCCATCTACCACCATTCGATGCAAGGCAGTGATTCCCATTTACCACCATGCTATGTACTGCAGTGATAACCACCTACCACCATGCAATGTACTGCAGTGATTCTTATCTACCACCATGTGATGTACTGCCGTGATGTCTATCTACCACCATGTGATGTACTGCAGTGATTCCCATTTACCACCATGTGATGTACTGCCGTGATTCCCATCTACCACCATGCTATGTACTGCAGTGATAACCATCTACCACCATGCGATGTACTGCAGTGATTCTCATCTACCCCCATGTGATGTATTGTCGTGATGTCTATCTACCACCATATTATGTACTGCAGTGATGCCCATCTACTACCATGCGATGTACTGCGTCATTCCTATCTACCACCATGCGCTGTACTGCAGTGATTCCCATCTACTACCATGTGATTTACAGCGTGATTCCCATCTACCACCATGTGATGCATTGCAGTGATTCCCATCTACCACCATGTGATGTACTGCAGTGATGCCCATCTACCACCATGTGATGAACTGCGTGATTCCCATCTACCACCATGCAATGTACTGCAGTGATTCCCATGTACCACCATGCGATGTACTGCCGTGATGCCTATCTACCACCATGTGGTGTACTGCAGTGATTCCTGTCTACCACCATGTGATGTACTGAGTGATTTCCATATACCAACATGTGATGTATTGCAGTGATTCCCATTTACCACCATGTGATGTACTGCCGTGATTCCCATCTACCATCATGCTATGTACTGCAGTGATTCCCATCTACCACTATGCGATGCATTACAGTGATTCCCATCTACCACCATGCGATGCATGACAGTGATTACCATCCACCACCATGCTATGTACTGCAGTGATAATCATCTACCACCATGCGATGTACTGCAGTGATTCTCATCCACCACCATGTGATGTACTGCCGTGATGTCTATCTACCACCATGTGATGTACTGCAGTGATGCCCATCTACCACCATGCGATGTACTGATTGATTCCCATCTACCATCATGCAATGTACTGCAGTGGTTCCCATGTACCACCATGCGATGTACTGCAGTGATTCTCATCTACCACCATGTGATTTACTGCCGTGATGCCTATCTACCACCATGTGGTGTACTGCAGTGATGCCCATCTACTAACATGAGATGTACAGCAGTGATTCGCATCTACCACCATGCGATGTACTGCAGTGATTCCCATCTACCACCATGCGATGTACTGCGTGTGTCCTATCTACCACCATTCGATGTACTGGGTGATTCCCATCTACCACCACGCACTGTACTGCAGTGATTCCCATCTACCACCATGCGGTTTACAGCGTGATTCCCATCTACCCCCATGCAATGTACTGCAGTGATTCCGATCTACCACCATGATGCACTGCAGTGATGCCCATCTACCACCATGTGATGTACTGCGTGATTCCCATCGACCATCATGCAATGTACTGCAGTAATTCCCATGTAACACCATGTGATGTACTGCAGTGATTCCCATCTTCTACCATGCGATGTACTGCAGTGATTTTCATCTACCTCCATGCGATGTACTGCAGTGATTCCCGTCTACCACCATATTATGTACTGCAGTGATGCCCATCTACCACCATGCGATGTACTGCGTGATTCCCATCTACCACCATGCAATGTACTGCAGTGATTCCCATCGATCACCATGTGATGTACTGAGTGATTCCTATCTACCACCATGCGAAGTACAGCGTGATTCCCAACTACCACCATGTGATGCATTACAGTGATTCCCATCTACCACCATTCGATGCAAGGCAGTGATTCCCATTTACCACCATGCTATGTACTGCAGTGATAACCACCTACCACCATGCAATGTACTGCAGTGATTCTTATCTACCACCATGTGATGTACTGCCGTGATGTCTATCTACCACCATGTGATGTACTGCAGTGATTCCCATTTACCACCATGTGATGTACTGCCGTGATTCCCATCTACCACCATGCTATGTACTGCAGTGATAACCATCTACCACCATGCGATGTACTGCAGTGATTCTCATCTACCCCCATGTGATGTATTGTCGTGATGTCTATCTACCACCATATTATGTACTGCAGTGATGCCCATCTACTACCATGCGATGTACTGCGTCATTCCTATCTACCACCATGCGCTGTACTGCAGTGATTCCCATCTACTACCATGTGATTTACAGCGTGATTCCCATCTACCACCATGTGATGCATTGCAGTGATTCCCATCTACCACCATGTGATGTACTGCAGTGATGCCCATCTACCACCATGTGATGAACTGCGTGATTCCCATCTACCACCATGCAATGTACTGCAGTGATTCCCATGTACCACCATGCGATGTACTGCCGTGATGCCTATCTACCACCATGTGGTGTACTGCAGTGATTCCTGTCTACCACCATGTGATGTACTGAGTGATTTCCATATACCAACATGTGATGTATTGCAGTGATTCCCATTTACCACCATGTGATGTACTGCCGTGATTCCCATCTACCATCATGCTATGTACTGCAGTGATTCCCATCTACCACTATGCGATGCATTACAGTGATTCCCATCTACCACCATGCGATGCATGACAGTGATTCCCATCCACCACCACGCTATGTACTGCAGTGATAATCATCTACCACCATGTGATGTACTGCCGTGATGTCTATCTACCACCATGTGATGTACTGCAGTGATGCCCATCTACCACCATGCGATGTACTGCCTGATTCCCATCTACCATCATGCAATGTACTGCAGTGGTTCCCATGTACCACCATGCGATGTACTGCAGTGATTCTCATCTACCACCATGTGATGTACTGCCGTGATGCCTATCTACCACCATGTGGTGTACTGCAGTGATGCCCATCTACTAACATGAGATGTACTGCAGTGATTCGCATCTACCACCATGCGATGTACTGCAGTGATTCCCATCTACCACCATGCGATGTACTGCGTGTGTCCTATCTACTACCATTCGATGTACTGGGTGATTCCCATCTACCACCACGCACTGTACTGCAGTGATTCCCATCTACCACCATGCGGTTTACAGCGTGATTCCCATCTACCACCATGCAATGTACTGCAGTGATTCCGATCTACCACCATGATGCACTGCAGTGATGCCCATCTACCACCATGTGATGTACTGCGTGATTCCCATCTACCATCATGCAATGTACTGCAGTAATTCCCATGTAACACCATGTGATGTACTGCAGTGATTCCCATCTTCTACCATGCGATGTACTGCAGTGATTTCCATCTACCACCATGCGATGTACTGCAGTGATTCCCATCTACCACCATGCGATGTACTGCAGTGATTCCCATCTACTACCATGCGATGTACTGCAGATATTCCCATCTACCACCATGTGATGTACTGCAGTGATTCCCATCGATCACCATGGGATGTACTGGGTGATTCCTATCTACCACCATGCGAAGTACTGCGTGATTCCCAACTACCACCATGCGATGCATTACAGTGATTCCCATCTACCACCATTCGATGCAAGGCAGTGATTCCCATCTACCACCATGCTATGTACGGCAGTGATAACCACCTACCACCATGCGATGTACTGCAGTGATTCTTATCTACCACCATGTGATGTACTGCCATGATGTCTATCTACCACCATGTGATGTACTGCAGTGATTCCCATTTACCACCATGTGATGTACTGCCGTGATTCCCATCTACCACCATGCTATGTACTGCAGTGATAACCATCTACCACCATGCGATGTACTGCAGTGATTCTCATCTACCACCATGTGATGTATTGTCGTGATGTCTATCTACCACCATATTATGTACTGCAGTGATGCCCATCTACCACCATGCGATGTACTGCGTGATTCCCATATACCACCATGCAATGTACTGCAGTGATTCCCATCGATCACCATGTGATGTACTGGGTGATTCCTATCTACCACCATGCGAAGTACTGCGTGATTCCCAACTACCACCATGCGATGCATTACAGTGATTCCCATCTACCACCATTCGATGCAAGGCAGTGATTCCCATCTACCACCATGCTATGTACTGCAGTGATAACCACCTACCACCATGCAATGTACTGCAGTGATTCTTATCTACCACCATGTGATGTACTGCCGTGATGTCTATCTACCACCATGTGATGTACTGCAGTGATTCCCATTTACCACCATGTGATGTACTGCCGTGATTCCCATGTACCACCATGCTATGTACTGCAGTGATAACCATCTACCACCATGCGATGTACTGCAGTGATTCTTATCTACCACCATGTGATGTACTGCCGTGATGTCTATCTGCCACCATGTGATGTACTGCAGTGATTCCCATTTACCACCATGTGATGTACTGCCGTGATTCCCATCTACCACCATGCTATGTACTGCAGTGATAACCGTCTACCACCATGCGATGTACTGCAGTGATTCTCATCTACCACCATGTGATGTACTGCCGTGATGTCTATCTACCACCATATTATGTACTGCAGTGAAGCCCATCTACCACCATGCGATGTACTGCGTGATTCCCATATACCACCATACAATGTACTGCAGTGATTCCCATCGATCACCATGTGATGTACTGGGTGATTCCTATCTACCACCATGCGAAGTACTGCGTGATTCCCAACTACCACCATGTGATGCATTACAGCGATTCCCATCTACCACCATTCGATGCAAGGCAGTGATTCCCATCTACCACTATGCTATGTACTGCAGTGATAACCACCTACCACCATGCAATGTACTGCAGTGATTCTTATCTACCACCATGTGATGTACTGCCGTGATGTCTATCTACCACCATGTGATGTACTGCAGTGATTCCCATTTACCACCATGTGATGTACTGCCGTGATTCCAATCTACCACCATGCGGTTTACAGCGTGATTCCCATCTACCACCATGCAATGTACTGCAGTGATTCCAATCTACCACCATGATGCACTGCAGTGATGCCCATCTACCACCATGTGATGTACTGCGTGATTCCCATCTACCATCATGCAATGTACTGCAGTAATTCCCATGTAACACCATGTGATGTACTGCAGTGATTCCCATCTTCTACCATGCGATGTACTGCAGTGATTTCCATCTACCACCATGCGATGTACTGCAGTGATTCCCATCTACCACCATGCGATGTACTGCAGTGATTCTCATCTACTACCATGCGATGTACTGCAGATATTCCCATCTACCACCATGTGATGTACTGCAGTGATTCCCATCGATCACCATGGGATGTACTGGGTGATTCCTATCTACCACCATGCGAAGTACTGCATGATTCCCAACTACCACCATGCGATGCATTACAGTGATTCCCATCTACCACCATTCGATGCAAGGCAGTGATTCCCATCTACCACCATGCTATGTACGGCAGTGATAACCACCTACCACCATGCGATGTACTGCAGTGATTCTTATCTACCACCATGTGATGTACTGCCGTGATGTCTATCTACCACCATGTGATGTACTGCAGTGATTCCCATTTACCACCATGTGATGTACTGCCGTGATTCCCATCTACTACCAGGTGATTTACAGCGTGATTCCCATCTACCACCATGCAATGTACTGCAGTGATTCCGATCTACCACCATGTGATGCATTGCAGTGATTCCCATCTACCACCATGTGATGTACTGCAGTGATGCCCATCTACCACCATGTGATGAACTGCGTGATTCCCATCTACCACCATGCAATGTACTGCAGTGATTCCCATGTACCACCATGCGATGTACTGCCGTGATGTCTATCTACCACCATTTGGTGTACTGCAGTGATTCCTGTCTACCACCATGTGATGTACTGAGTGATTTCCATATACCAACATGTGATGTATTGCAGTGATTCCCATTTACCACCATGTGATGTACTGCCGTGATTCCCATCTACCATCATGCTATGTTCTGCAGTGATTCCCATCTACCACTATGCGATGCATTACAGTGATTCCCATCTACCGCCATGCGATGCATGACAGTGATTCCCATCCACCACCATGCTATGTACTGCAGTGATAATCATCTACCACCATGCGATGTACTGCAGTGATTCTCATCTACCACCAAGTGATGTACTGCCGTGATGTCTATCTATCACCATGCGATGTACTGGGTGATTCCTATCTAGCACCATGCGATGTACTGGATTGATTCCCATCTACCACCATGCGATTTACTGCCGTGATTCCCGTCTACCACCATGCAATGTACTGCAGTGATTCCCATCTTCTACCATGCCATGTAGTGCAGTGATTTCCATCTACCATCATGCTATGTACTGCAGTGATTCCCATCTACCACTATGCTATGTACTGCAGTGATAACCACCTACCACCATGCAATGTACTGCAGTGATTCTTATCTACCACCATGTGATGTACTGCCGTGATGTCTATCTACCACCATGTGATGTACTGCAGTGATTCCCATTTACCACCATGTGATGTACTGCCGTGATTCCAATCTACCACCATGCGGTTTACAGCGTGATTCCCATCTACCACCATGCAATGTACTGCAGTGATTCCAATCTACCACCATGATGCACTGCAGTGATGCCCATCTACCACCATGTGATGTACTGCGTGATTCCCATCTACCATCATGCAATGTACTGCAGTAATTCCCATGTAACACCATGTGATGTACTGCAGTGATTCCCATCTTCTACCATGCGATGTACTGCAGTGATTTCCATCTACCACCATGCGATGTACTGCAGTGATTCCCATCTACCACCATGCGATGTACTGCAGTGATTCTCATCTACTACCATGCGATGTACTGCAGATATTCCCATCTACCACCATGTGATGTACTGCAGTGATTCCCATCGATCACCATGGGATGTACTGGGTGATTCCTATCTACCACCATGCGAAGTACTGCATGATTCCCAACTACCACCATGCGATGCATTACAGTGATTCCCATCTACCACCATTCGATGCAAGGCAGTGATTCCCATCTACCACCATGCTATGTACGGCAGTGATAACCACCTACCACCATGCGATGTACTGCAGTGATTCTTATCTACCACCATGTGATGTACTGCCGTGATGTCTATCTACCACCATGTGATGTACTGCAGTGATTCCCATTTACCACCATGTGATGTACTGCCGTGATTCCCATCTACTACCAGGTGATTTACAGCGTGATTCCCATCTACCACCATGCAATGTACTGCAGTGATTCCGATCTACCACCATGTGATGCATTGCAGTGATTCCCATCTACCACCATGTGATGTACTGCAGTGATGCCCATCTACCACCATGTGATGAACTGCGTGATTCCCATCTACCACCATGCAATGTACTGCAGTGATTCCCATGTACCACCATGCGATGTACTGCCGTGATGTCTATCTACCACCATTTGGTGTACTGCAGTGATTCCTGTCTACCACCATGTGATGTACTGAGTGATTTCCATATACCAACATGTGATGTATTGCAGTGATTCCCATTTACCACCATGTGATGTACTGCCGTGATTCCCATCTACCATCATGCTATGTTCTGCAGTGATTCCCATCTACCACTATGCGATGCATTACAGTGATTCCCATCTACCGCCATGCGATGCATGACAGTGATTCCCATCCACCACCATGCTATGTACTGCAGTGATAATCATCTACCACCATGCGATGTACTGCAGTGATTCTCATCTACCACCAAGTGATGTACTGCCGTGATGTCTATCTACCACCATGTGATGTACTGCAGTGATGCCCATCTACCACCATGCGATGTACTGCCTGATTCCCATCTACCATCATGCAATGTACTGCAGTGGTTCCCATGTACCACCATGCGATGTACTGCAGTGATGCCCATCTACTAACAAGAGATGTACTGCAGTGATTCGCATCTACCACCATGCGATGTACTGCAGTGATTCCCATCTACCACCATGCGATGTACTGCATGTGTCCTATCTACCACCATTCGATGTACTGGGTGATTCCCATCTACCACCACGCACTGTACTGCAGTGATTCCCATCTACCACCATGCGGTTTACAGCGTGATTCCCATCTACCACCATGCAATGTACTGCAGTGATTCCGATCTACCACCATGATGCACTGCAGTGATGCCCATCTACCACCATGTGATGTACTGCGTGATTCCCATCTACCATCATGCAATGTACTGCAGTAATTCCCATGTAACACCATGTGATGTACTGCAGTGATTCCCATCTTCTACCATGCGATGTACTGCAGTGATTTCCATCTACCACCATGCGATGTACTGCAGTGATTCCCATCTACCACCATGCGATGTACTGCAGTGATTCCCATCTACTACCATGCGATGTACTGCAGATATTCCCATCTACCACCATGTGATGTACTGCAGTGATTCCCATCGATCACCATGGGATGTACTGGGTGATTCCTATCTACCACCATGCGAAGTACTGCGTGATTCCCAACTACCACCATGCGATGCATTACAGTGATTCCCATCTACCACCATTCGATGCAAGGCAGTGATTCCCATCTACCACCATGATATGTACGGCAGTGATAACCACCTACCACCATGCGATGTACTGCAGTGATTCTTATCTACCACCATGTGATGTACTGCCGTGATGTCTATCTACCACCATGTGATGTACTGCCGTGATGTCTATCTACCACCATGAGATGTACTGCAGTGATTCCCATCTACCACCATGCGATGTACTGCAGTGATACCCATCTACCACCATGTGATGTACTGCCGTGATGTCTATCTACCACCATGTGATGTACTGCAGTGATTCCCATTTACCACCATGTGATGTACTGCCGTGATTCCTACCTACCACCATGCTATGTACTGCAGTGAGAACCATCTACCACCATGCGATGTACTGCAGTGATTCTCATCTACCACCATGTGATGTATTGTCGTGATGTCTATCTACCACCATATTATGTACTGCAGTGATGCCCATCTACCACCATGCGATGTACTGCGTGATTCCCGTCTACCACCATGCAATGTACTGCAGTGATTCCCATGTACCACAATGCGAAGTACTGCAGTGATTCTCATCTACCACCATGTGATGTACTGCAGTGATGCCCATCTACCACCATGAGATGTACTGCAGTGATTCCCATCTACCACCATGCGATGTACTGCAGTGATACCCATCTACCACCATGCGATGTACTGCGTGTGTCCTATCTACCACCATTCGATGTACTGGTTGATTTCCATCTACCACCATGCACTGTACAGCAGAGATTCCCATCTACTACCATGTGATTTACAGCGTGATTCCCATCTACCACCATGCAATGTACTGCAGTGATTCCGATCTACCACCATGTGATGCATTGCAGTGATTCCCATCTACCACCATGTGATGTACTGTGTGATTCCCATCTACCACCATGCGATGTACTGCAGTGATTCCCATCTACCACCATGCGGTTTACAGCGTGATTCCCATCTACCACCATGCAATGTACTGCAGTGATTCCGATCTACCACCATGTGATGCACTGCAGTGATGTCCATCTACCACCATGTGATGTACTGCGTGATTCCCATCTACCACCATGCAATGTACTGCAGTAATTCCCATGTAACACCATGTGATGTATTGTAGTGATTCCCATCTTCTACTATGCGATGTACTGCAGTGACTTCCATCTACCACCATGCGATGTACTGCAGTGATTCCCATCTACCACCATGCGATGTACTGCAGTGATTCCCATCTACTACCATGCGATGTACTGCAGTGATTCTCATCTACCACCATGTGATGTACTGCCGTGATGCCTATCTACCACCATGTGGTGTACTGCAGTGATGCCCATCTACTAACATGAGATGTACTGCAGTGATTCCCATCTACCACTATGCGATGCATTACAGTGATTCCCATCTACCGCCATGCGATGCATGACAGTGATTCCCATCCACCACCATGCTATGTACTGCAGTGATAATCATCTACCACCATGCGATGTACTGCAGTGATTCTCATCTACCACCAAGTGATGTACTGCCGTGATGTCTATCTACCACCATGTGATGTACTGCAGTGATGCCCATCTACCACCATGCGATGTACTGCCTGATTCCCATCTACCATCATGCAATGTACTGCAGTGGTTCCCATGTACCACCATGCGATGTACTGCAGTGATGCCCATCTACTAACAAGAGATGTACTGCAGTGATTCGCATCTACCACCATGCGATGTACTGCAGTGATTCCCATCTACCACCATGCGATGTACTGCATGTGTCCTATCTACCACCATTCGATGTACTGGGTGATTCCCATCTACCACCACGCACTGTACTGCAGTGATTCCCATCTACCACCATGCGGTTTACAGCGTGATTCCCATCTACCACCATGCAATGTACTGCAGTGATTCCGATCTACCACCATGATGCACTGCAGTGATGCCCATCTACCACCATGTGATGTACTGCGTGATTCCCATCTACCATCATGCAATGTACTGCAGTAATTCCCATGTAACACCATGTGATGTACTGCAGTGATTCCCATCTTCTACCATGCGATGTACTGCAGTGATTTCCATCTACCACCATGCGATGTACTGCAGTGATTCCCATCTACCACCATGCGATGTACTGCAGTGATTCCCATCTACTACCATGCGATGTACTGCAGATATTCCCATCTACCACCATGTGATGTACTGCAGTGATTCCCATCGATCACCATGGGATGTACTGGGTGATTCCTATCTACCACCATGCGAAGTACTGCGTGATTCCCAACTACCACCATGCGATGCATTACAGTGATTCCCATCTACCACCATTCGATGCAAGGCAGTGATTCCCATCTACCACCATGATATGTACGGCAGTGATAACCACCTACCACCATGCGATGTACTGCAGTGATTCTTATCTACCACCATGTGATGTACTGCCGTGATGTCTATCTACCACCATGTGATGTACTGCAGTGATTCCCATTTACCACCATGTGATGTACTGCCGTGATTCCTATCTACCACCATGCTATGTACTGCAGTGAGAACCATCTACCACCATGCGATGTACTGCAGTGATTCTCATCTAACACCATGTGATGTATTGTCGTGATGTCTATCTACCACCATATTATGTACTGCAGTGATGCCCATCTACCACCATGCGATGTACTGCGTGATTCCCATCTACCACCATGCAATGTACTGCAGTGATTCCCATGTACCACAATGCGAAGTACTGCAGTGATTCTCATCTACCACCATGTGATGTACTGCCGTGATGCCTATCTACCACCATGTGGTGTACTGCAGTGATGCCCATCTACCACCATGAGATGTACTGCAGTGATTCCCATCTACCACCATGCGATGTACTGCAGTGATACCCATCTACCACCATGTGATGTACTGCCGTGATGTCTATCTACCACCATGTGATGTACTGCAGTGATTCCCATTTACCACCATGTGATGTACTGCCGTGATTCCTACCTACCACCATGCTATGTACTGCAGTGAGAACCATCTACCACCATGCGATGTACTGCAGTGATTCTCATCTACCACCATGTGATGTATTGTCGTGATGTCTATCTACCACCATATTATGTACTGCAGTGATGCCCATCTACCACCATGCGATGTACTGCGTGATTCCCGTCTACCACCATGCAATGTACTGCAGTGATTCCCATGTACCACAATGCGAAGTACTGCAGTGATTCTCATCTACCACCATGTGATGTACTGCCGTGATGCCTATCTACCACCATGTGGTGTACTGCAGTGATGCCCATCTACCACCATGAGATGTACTGCAGTGATTCCCATCTACCACCATGCGATGTACTGCAGTGATACCCATCTACCACCATGCGATGTACTGCGTGTGTCCTATCTACCACCATTCGATGTACTGGTTGATTTCCATCTACCACCATGCACTGTACAGCAGAGATTCCCATCTACTACCATGTGATTTACAGCGTGATTCCCATCTACCACCATGCAATGTACTGCAGTGATTCCGATCTACCACCATGTGATGCATTGCAGTGATTCCCATCTACCACCATGTGATGTACTGTGTGATTCCCATCTACCACCATGCGATGTACTGCAGTGATTCCCATCTACCACCATGCGGTTTACAGCGTGATTCCCATCTACCACCATGCAATGTACTGCAGTGATTCCGATCTACCACCATGTGATGCACTGCAGTGATGTCCATCTACCACCATGTGATGTACTGCGTGATTCCCATCTACCACCATGCAATGTACTGCAGTAATTCCCATGTAACACCATGTGATGTACTGTAGTGATTCCCATCTTCTACTATGCGATGTACTGCAGTGACTTCCATCTACCACCATGCGATGTACTGCAGTGATTCCCATCTACCACCATGCGATGTACTGCAGTGATTCCCATCTACTACCATGCGATGTACTGCAGTGATTCTCATCTACCACCATGTGATGTACTGCCGTGATGCCTATCTACCACCATGTGGTGTACTGCAGTGATGCCCATCTACTAACATGAGATGTACTGCAGTGATTCGCATCTACCACCATGCAATGTACTGCAGTGATTCCGATCTACCACCATGATGCACTGCAGTGATGCCCATCTACCACCATGTGATGTACTGCGTGATTCCCATCTACCATCATGCAATGTACTGCAGTAATTCCCATGTAACACCATGTGATGTACTGCAGTGATTCCCATCTTCTACCATGCGATGTACTGCAGTGATTTCCATTTACCACCATGCGATGTACTGCAGTGATTCCCATCTACCACCATGCGATGTACTGCAGTGATTCCCATCTACTACCATGCGATGTACTGCAGTGATTCCCATCTTCTACCATGCGATGTACTGCAGTGATTTCCATCGATCACCATGGGATGTACTGGGTGATTCCTATCTACCACCATGCGATGTACTGCAGTGATTCCCATCTACTACCATGCGATGTACTGCAGTGATTCCCATCTACCACTATGTGATGCATTACAGTGATTCCCATCTACCACCATGCGATGCATGACAGTGATTCCCATCCACCACCATGCTATGTACTGCAGTGATAATCATCTACCACCATGCGATGTACTGCAGTGATTCTCATCTACCACCATGTGATGTACTGCCGTGATGTCTATCTACCACCATGTGATGTACTGCAGTGATGCCCATCTACCACCATGCGATGTACTGCCTGATTCCCATCTACCATCATGCAATCTACTGCAGTGGTTCCCATGTACCACCATGCGATGTACTGCAGTGATTCTCATCTACCACCATGTGATGTACTGCCGTGATGCCTATCTACCACCATGTGGTGTACTGCAGTGATGCCCATCTACTAACATGAGATGTACTGCAGTGATTCCCATCTACCACCATGCAATGTACTGCGTGTGTCCTATCTACCACCATTCGATGTACTGGGTGATTCCCATCTACCACCACGCACTGTACTGCAGTGATTCCCATCTACCACCATACCGTTAACAGCGTGATTCCCATCTACCACCATGCAATGCACTGCAGTGATTCCGATCTACCACCATGATGCACTGCAGTGATGCCCATCTACCACCATGTGATGTACTGCGTGATTCCCATCTACCATCATGCAATGTACTGCAGTAATTCCCATGTAACACCATGTGATGTAATGCAGTGATTCCCATCTTCTACCATGCGATGTACTGCAGTGATTTCCATCTACCTCCATGCGATGTACTGCAGTGATTCCCATCTACCACCATGCGATGTACTGCAGTGATTCCCATCTACTACCATGCGATGTACTGCAGATATTCCCATCTACCACCATGTGATGTACTGCAGTGATTCCCATCGATCACCATGGGATGTACTGGGTGATTCCTATCTACCACCATGCGAAGTACTGCGTGATTCCCAACTACCACCATGCGATGCATTACAGTGATTCCCATCTACCACCATGCTATGTACGGCAGTGATAACCACCTACCACCATGCGATGTACTGCAGTTATTCTTATCTACCACCATGTGATGTACTGCCGTGATGTCTATCTACCACCATGTGATGCACTGCAGTGATTCCCATTTACCACCATGTGATGTACTGCCGTGATTCCTATCTACCACCATGCTATGTACTGCAGTGAGAACCATCTACCACCATGCGATGTACTGCAGTGATTCTCATCTACCACCATGTGATATATTGTCGTGATGTCTATCTACCACCATATTATGTACTGCAGTGATGCCCATTTACCACCATGTGATGTACTGCCGTGATTCCTATCTACCACCATGCTATGTACTGCAGTGAGAACCATCTACCACCATGCGATGTACTGCGTGATTCCCATCTACCACCATTCGATGTACTGGTTGATTTCCATCTACCACCATGCACTGTACAGCAGTGATTACCATCTACTACCATGTGATTTACAGCGTGATTCCCATCTACCACCATGCAATGTACTGCAATGATTCCGATCTACCACCTTGTGATGCATTGCAGTGATTCCCATCTACCACCATGTGATGTACTGTGTGATTCCCATCTACCACCATGCGATGTACTGCAGTAATTCCCAACTACCACCATGCGATGCATTACAGTGATTCCCATCTACCACCATTCGATGCAAGGCAGTGATTCCCATCTACCACCATGCTATGTACGGCAGTGATAACCACCTACCACCATGCGATGTACTGCAGTTATTCTTATCTACCACCATGTGATGTACTGCCGTGATGTCTATCTACCACCATGTGATGCACTGCAGTGATTCCCATTTACCACCATGTGATGTACTGCCGTGATTCCTATCTACCACCATGCTATGTACTGCAGTGAGAACCATCTACCACCATGCGATGTACTGCGTGAATCCCATCTACCACCATGTGATGTACTGCGTGATTCCCATCTACCATCATGCAATGTACTGCAGTAATTCCCATGTAACACCATGTGATGTACTGCAGTGATTCCCATCTTCTACCATGCGATGTACTGCAGTGATTTCCATTTACCACCATGCGATGTACTGCAGTGATTCCCATCTACCACCATGCGATGTACTGCGTGATTCCCATCTACCATCATGCAATGTACTGCAGTAATTCCCATGTAACACCATGTGATGTACTGCAGTGATTCCCATCTTCTACCATGCGATGTACTGCAGTGATTTCCATTTACCACCATGCGATGTACTGCAGTGATTCCCATCTACCACCATGCGATGTACTGCAGTGATTCCCATCTACTACCATGCGATGTACTGCAGTGATTCCCATCTTCTACCATGCGATGTACTGCAGTGATTTCCATCGATCACCATGGGATGTACTGGGTGATTCCTATCTACCACCATGCGATGTACTGCAGTGATTCCCATCTACTACCATGCGATGTACTGCAGTGATTCCCATCTACCACTATGTGATGCATTACAGTGATTCCCATCTACCACCATGCGATGCATGACAGTGATTCCCATCCACCACCATGCTATGTACTGCAGTGATAATCATCTACCACCATGCGATGTACTGCAGTGATTCTCATCTACCACCATGTGATGTACTGCCGTGATGTCTATCTACCACCATGTGATGTACTGCAGTGATGCCCATCTACCACCATGCGATGTACTGCCTGATTCCCATCTACCATCATGCAATCTACTGCAGTGGTTCCCATGTACCACCATGCGATGTACTGCAGTGATTCTCATCTACCACCATGTGATGTACTGCCGTGATGCCTATCTACCACCATGTGGTGTACTGCAGTGATGCCCATCTACTAACATGAGATGTACTGCAGTGATTCCCATCTACCACCATGCAATGTACTGCGTGTGTCCTATCTACCACCATTCGATGTACTGGGTGATTCCCATCTACCACAACGCACTGTACTGCAGTGATTCCCATCTACCACCATGCGGTTAACAGCGTGATTCCCATCTACCACCATGCAATGCACTGCAGTGATTCCGATCTACCACCATGATGCACTGCAGTGATGCCCATCTACCACCATGTGATGTACTGCGTGATTCCCATCTACCATCATGCAATGTACTGCAGTAATTCCCATGTAACACCATGTGATGTAATGCAGTGATTCCCATCTTCTACCATGCGATGTACTGCAGTGATTTCCATCTACCACCATGCGATGTACTGCAGTGATTCCCATCTACCACCATGCGATGTACTGCAGTGATTCCCATCTACTACCATGCGATGTACTGCAGATATTCCCATCTACCACCATGTGATGTACTGCAGTGATTCCCATCGATCACCATGGGATGTACTGGGTGATTCCTATCTACCACCATGCGAAGTACTGCGTGATTCCCAACTACCACCATGCGATGCATTACAGTGATTCCCATCTACCACCATTCGATGCAAGGCAGTGATTCCCATCTACCACCATGCTATGTACGGCAGTGATAACCACCTACCACCATGCGATGTACTGCAGTTATTCTTATCTACCACCATGTGATGTACTGCCGTGATGTCTATCTACCACCATGTGATGCACTGCAGTGATTCCCATTTACCACCATGTGATGTACTGCCGTGATTCCTATCTACCACCATGCTATGTACTGCAGTGAGAACCATCTACCACCATGCGATGTACTGCAGTGATTCTCATCTACCACCATGTGATGTATTGTCGTGATGTCTATCTACCACCATATTATGTACTGCAGTGATGCCCATTTACCACCATGTGATGTACTGCCGTGATTCCTATCTACCACCATGCTATGTACTGCAGTGAGAACCATCTACCACCATGCGATGTACTGCGTGATTCCCATCTACCACCATTCGATGTACTGGTTGATTTCCATCTACCACCATGCACTGTACAGCAGTGATTACCATCTACTACCATGTGATTTACAGCGTGATTCCCATCTACCACCATGCAATGTACTGCAATGATTCCGATCTACCACCTTGTGATGCATTGCAGTGATTCCCATCTACCACCATGTGATGTACTGTGTGATTCCCATCTACCACCATGCGATGTACTGCAGTAATTCCCAACTACCACCATGCGATGCATTACAGTGATTCCCATCTACCACCATTCGATGCAAGGCAGTGATTCCCATCTACCACCATGCTATGTACGGCAGTGATAACCACCTACCACCATGCGATGTACTGCAGTTATTCTTATCTACCACCATGTGATGTACTGCCGTGATGTCTATCTACCACCATGTGATGCACTGCAGTGATTCCCATTTACCACCATGTGATGTACTGCCGTGATTCCTATCTACCACCATGCTATGTACTGCAGTGAGAACCATCTACCACCATGCGATGTACTGCGTGAATCCCATCTACCACCATGTGATGTACTGCGTGATTCCCATCTACCATCATGCAATGTACTGCAGTAATTCCCATGTAACACCATGTGATGTACTGCAGTGATTCCCATCTTCTACCATGCGATGTACTGCAGTGATTTCCATTTACCACCATGCGATGTACTGCAGTGATTCCCATCTACCACCATGCGATGTACTGCAGTGATTCCCATCTACTACCATGCGATGTACTGCAGTGATTCCCATCTTCTACCATGCGATGTACTGCAGTGATTTCCATCGATCACCATGGGATGTACTGGGTGATTCCTATCTACCACCATGCGATGTACTGCAGTGATTCCCATCTACTACCATGCGATGTACTGCAGTGATTCCCATCTACCACTATGTGATGCATTACAGTGATTCCCATCTACCACCATGCGATGCATGACAGTGATTCCCATCCACCACCATGCTATGTACTGCAGTGATAATCATCTACCACCATGCGATGTTCTGCAGTGATTCTCATCTACCACCATGTGATGTACTGCCGTGATGTCTATCTACCACCATGTGATGTACTGCAGTGATGCCCATCTACCACCATGCGATGTACTGCCTGATTCCCATCTACCATCATGCAATCTACTGCAGTGGTTCCCATGTACCACCATGCGATGTACTGCAGTGATTCTCATCTACCACCATGTGATGTACTGCCGTGATGCCTATCTACCACCATGTGGTGTACTGCAGTGATGCCCATCTACTAACATGAGATGTACTGCAGTGATTCCCATCTACCACCATGCAATGTACTGCGTGTGTCCTATCTACCACCATTCGATGTACTGGGTGATTCCCATCTACCACCACGCACTGTACTGCAGTGATTCCCATCTACCACCATGCGGTTAACAGCGTGATTCCCATCTACCACCATGCAATGCACTGCAGTGATTCCGATCTACCACCATGATGCACTGCAGTGATGCCCATCTACCACCATGTGATGTACTGCGTGATTCCCATCTACCATCATGCAATGTACTGCAGTAATTCCCATGTAACACCATGTGATGTAATGCAGTGATTCCCATCTTCTACCATGCGATGTACTGCAGTGATTTCCATCTACCACCATGCGATGTACTGCAGTGATTCCCATCTACCACCATGCGATGTACTGCAGTGATTCCCATCTACTACCATGCGATGTACTGCAGATATTCCCATCTACCACCATGTGATGTACTGCAGTGATTCCCATCGATCACCATGGGATGTACTGGGTGATTCCTATCTACCACCATGCGAAGTACTGCGTGATTCCCAACTACCACCATGCGATGCATTACAGTGATTCCCATCTACCACCATTCGATGCAAGGCAGTGATTCCCATCTACCACCATGCTATGTACGGCAGTGATAACCACCTACCACCATGCGATGTACTGCAGTTATTCTTATCTACCACCATGTGATGTACTGCCGTGATGTCTATCTACCACCATGTGATGCACTGCAGTGATTCCCATTTACCACCATGTGATGTACTGCCGTGATTCCTATCTACCACCATGCTATGTACTGCAGTGAGAACCATCTACCACCATGCGATGTACTGCAGTGATTCTCATCTACCACCATGTGATGTATTGTCGTGATGTCTATCTACCACCATATTATGTACTGCAGTGATGCCCATTTACCACCATGTGATGTACTGCCGTGATTCCTATCTACCACCATGCTATGTACTGCAGTGAGAACCATCTACCACCATGCGATGTACTGCGTGATTCCCATCTACCACCATTCGATGTACTGGTTGATTTCCATCTACCACCATGCACTGTACAGCAGTGATTACCATCTACTACCATGTGATTTACAGCGTGATTCCCATCTACCACCATGCAATGTACTGCAATGATTCCGATCTACCACCTTGTGATGCATTGCAGTGATTCCCATCTACCACCATGTGATGTACTGTGTGATTCCCATCTACCACCATGCGATGTACTGCAGTAATTCCCAACTACCACCATGCGATGCATTACAGTGATTCCCATCTACCACCATTCGATGCAAGGCAGTGATTCCCATCTACCACCATGCTATGTACGGCAGTGATAACCACCTACCACCATGCGATGTACTGCAGTTATTCTTATCTACCACCATGTGATGTACTGCCGTGATGTCTATCTACCACCATGTGATGCACTGCAGTGATTCCCATTTACCACCATGTGATGTACTGCCGTGATTCCTATCTACCACCATGCTATGTACTGCAGTGAGAACAATCTACCACCATGCGATGTACTGCAGTGATTCTCATCTACCACCATGTGATGTATTGTCGTGATGTCTATCTACCACCATATTATGTACTGCAGTGATGCCCATTTACTACCATGTGATGTACTGCCGTGATTCCTATCTACCACCATGCTATGTACTGCAGTGAGAACCATCTACCACCATGCGATGTACTGCGTGATTCCCATCTACCACCATTCGATGTACTGGTTGATTTCCATCTACCACCATGCACTGTACAGCAGTGATTACCATCTACTACCATGTGATTTACAGCGTGATTCCCATCTACCACCCTGCAATGTACTGCAATGATTCCGATCTACCACCATGTGATGCATTGCAGTGATTCCCATCTACCACCATGTGATGTACTGTGTGATTCCCATCTACCACCATGCGATGTACTGCAGTAATTCCCATCTACCACCATGCGATGTACTGCATGTGTCCTATCTACCACCATTCGATGTACTGGGTGATTCCCATCTACCACCACGCACTGTACTGCAGTGATTCCCATCTACCACCATGCGGTTTACAGCGTGATTCCCATCTACCACCATGCAATGTACTGCAGTGATTCCGATCTACCACCATGTGATGCACTGCAGTGATGCCCATCTACCACCATGTGATGTACTGCCGTGATACCTGTCTACCACCTTGTGATGCATTGCAGTGATTCCCATCTACCACCATGTGATGTACTGTGTGATTCCCATCTACCACCATGCGATGTACTGCAGTAATTCCCAACTACCACCATGCGATGCATTACAGTGATTCCCATCTACCACCATTCGATGCAAGGCAGTGATTCCCATCTACCACCATGCTATGTACGGCAGTGATAACCACCTACCACCATGCGATGTACTGCAGTTATTCTTATCTACCACCATGTGATGTACTGCCGTGATGTCTATCTACCACCATGTGATGCACTGCAGTGATTCCCATTTACCACCATGTGATGTACTGCCGTGATTCCTATCTACCACCATGCTATGTACTGCAGTGAGAACAATCTACCACCATGCGATGTACTGCAGTGATTCTCATCTACCACCATGTGATGTATTGTCGTGATGTCTATCTACCACCATATTATGTACTGCAGTGATGCCCATTTACCACCATGTGATGTACTGCCGTGATTCCTATCTACCACCATGCTATGTACTGCAGTGAGAACCATCTACCACCATGCGATGTACTGCGTGATTCCCATCTACCACCATTCGATGTACTGGTTGATTTCCATCTACCACCATGCACTGTACAGCAGTCATTACCATCTACTACCATGTGATTTACAGCGTGATTCCCATCTACCACCATGCAATGTACTGCAATGATTCCGATCTACCACCATGTGATGCATTGCAGTGATTCCCATCTACCACCATGTTATGTACTGTGTGATTCCCATCTACCACCATGCGATGTACTGCAGTAATTCCCATCTACCACCATGCGATGTACTGCATGTGTCCTATCTACCACCATTCGATGTACTGGGTGATTCCCATCTACCACCACGCACTGTACTGCAGTGATTCCCATCTACCACCATGCGGTTTACAGCGTGATTCCCATCTACCACCATGCAATGTACTGCAGTGATTCCGATCTACCACCATGTGATGCACTGCAGTGATGCCCATCTAACACCATGTGATGTACTGCGTGATTCCCATCTACCACCATGCAATGTACTGCAGTAATTCCCATGTAACACCATGCGATGTACTGCGTGATTCCCATCTACCACCATGCAATGTACTGCAGTGATTCCCATGTACCACAATGCGAAGTACTGCAGTGATTCTCATCTACCACCATGTGATGTACTGCCGTGATGCCTATCTACCACCATGTGGTGTACTGCAGTGATGCCCATCTACCACCATGAGATGTACTGCAGTGATTCCCATCTACCACCATGCGATGTACTGCAGTGATACCCATCTACCACCATGGGATGTACTGCGTGTGTCCTATCTACCACCATTCGATGTACTGGTTGATTTCCATCTACCACCATGCACTGTACAGCAGTGATTCCCATCTACTACCATGCGATTTACAGCGTGATTTCCATCTACCACCATGCAATGTACTGCAGTGATTCCGATCTACCACCATGTGATGCATTGCAGTGATTCCCATCTACCACCATGTGATGTACTGTGTGATTCCCATCTACCACCATGCGATGTACTGCAGTGATTCCCATCTACCACCATGCGATATACTACATGTGTCCTATCTACCACCATTCGATGTACTGGGTGATTCCCATCTACCACCATGCACTGTACTGCAGTGATTCCCATCTACCACCATGCGGTTTACAGCGTGATTCCCATCTACCACCATGCAATGTACTGCAGTGATTCCGATCTACCACCATGTGATGCACTGCAGTGATGCCCATCTACCACCATGTGATGTACTGCGTGATTCCCATCTACCACCATGCAATGTACTGCAGTAATTCCCATGTAACACCATGTGATGTACTGTAGTGATTCCCATCTTCTACCATGCGATGTACTGCAGTGATTTCCATCTACCACCATGCAATGTACTGCAGTGATTCCCATCTACCACCATGCGATGTACTGCAGTGATTCCCATCTACTACCATGCGATGTACTGCAGTGATTCTCATCTACCACCATGTGATGTACTGCCGTGATGCCTATCTACCACCATGTGGTGTACTGCATTGATGCCCATCTACTAACATGAGATGTACTGCAGTGATTCGCATCTACCACCATGCGATGTACTGCAGTGATTCCCATCTACCACCATGCGATGTACTGCGTGTGTCCTATCTACCACCATTCGATGTACTGGGTGATTGCCATCTACCACCACGCACTGTACTGCAGTGATTCCCATCTACCACCACGCGGTTTACAGCGTGATTCCCATCTACCACCATGCAATGTACTGCAGTGATTCCGATCTACCACCGTGATGCACTGCAGTGATGCCCATCTACCACCATGTGATGTACTGCGTGATTCCCATCTACCATCATGCAATGTACTGCAGTAATTCCCATGTAACACCATGTGATGTACTGCAGTGATTCCCATCTTCTACCATGCGATGTACTGCAGTGATTTCCATCTACCACCATGCGATGTACTGCAGTGATTCCCATCTACCACCATGCGATGTACTGCAGTGATTCCCATCTACTACCATGCGATGTACTGCAGATATTCCCATATACCACCATGTGATGTACTGCAGTGATTCCCATCAATCACCATGGGATGTACTGGGTGATTCCTATCTACCACCATGCGAAGTACTGCGTGATTCCCAACTACCACCATGCAATGCATTACAGTGATTCCTATCTACCACCATTCGATGCAAGGCAGTGATTCCCATCTACCACCATGCTATGTACGGCAGTGATAACCACCTACCACCATGCGATGTACTGCTGTGATTCTTATCTACCACCATGTGATGTACTGCCGTGATGTCTATCTACCACCATGTGATGTACTGCAGTGATTCCCATTTACCACCATGTGATGTACTGCCGTGATTCCCATCTACCACCATGCTATGTACTGCAGTCATTTCCATCTACCACCATGCGATGTACTGCATGTGTCCTATCTACCACCATTCGATGTACTGGGTGATTCCCATCTACCACCACGCACTGTACTACAGTGATTCCCATCTACCACCATGCGGTTTACAGCGTGATTCCCATCTACCACCATGCAATGTACTGCAGTGATTCCGATCTACCACCATGTGATGCACTGCAGTGATGCTCATCTACCACCATGTGATGTACTGCGTGATTCCCATCTACCACCATGCAATGTACTGCAGTAATTCCCATGTAACACCATGTGATGTACTGTAGTGATTCCCATCTTCTACCATACGATGTACTGCAGTGATTTCCATCTACCACCATGCGATGTACTGCAGTGATTCCCATCTACCACCATGTGATGTACTGCAGTGATTCCCATCTACTACCATGCGATGTACTGCAGTATTCTCATCTACCACCATGTGATGTACTGCCGTGATGCCTATCTACCACCATGTGGTGTACTGCAGTGATGCCCATCTACTAACATGAGATGTACTGCAGTGATTCGCATCTACCACCATGCGATGTACTGCAGTGATTCCCATCTACCACCATGCGATGTACTGCGTGTGTCCTATCTACCACCATTCGATGTACTGGGTGATTCCCATCTACCACCACGCACTGTACTGCAGTGATTCCCATCTACCACCATGATGCACTGCAGTGATGCCCATCTACCACCATGTGATGTACTGCGTGATTCCCATCTACCATCATGCAATGTACTGCAGTAATTCCCATGTAACACCATGTGATGTACTGCAGTGATTCCCATCTTCTACCATGCGATGTACTGCAGTGATTTCCATCTACCACCATGCGATGTACTGCAGTGATTCCCATCTACCACCATGCGATGTACTGCAGTGATTCCCATCTACCACCATGCGATGTACTGCAGTGATTCCCATCTACTACCATGCGATGTACTGCAGATATTCCCATCTACCATCATGTGATGTACTGCAGTGATTCCCATCGATCACCATGGGATGTACTGGGTGATTCCTATCTACCACCATGCGAAGTACTGCGTGATTCCCAACTACCACCATGCGATGCATTACAGTGATTCCCATCTACCACCATTCGATGCAAGGCAGTGATTCCCATCTACCACCATGCTATGTACGGCAGTGATAACCACCTACCACCATGCGATGTACTGCTGTGATTCTTATCTACCACCATGTGATGTACTGCCGTGATGTCTATCTACCACCATGTGATGTACTGCAGTGATTCCCATATACCACCATGTGATGTACTGCCGTGATTCCCATCTACCACCATGCTATGTACTGCAGTGATAACCATCTACCACCATGCGATGTACTGCAGTGATTCTCATCTACCACCATGTGATGTATTGTCGTGATGTCTATCTACCACCATATTATGTACTGCAGTGATGCCCATCTACCACCAAGCGATGTACTGCGTGATTCCCATATACCACCATGCAATGTACTGCAGTGATTCCCATCGATCACCATGTGATGTACTGGGTGATTCCTATCTACCACCATGCGAAGTACTGCGTGATTCCCAACTACCACCATGCGATGCATTACAGTGATTCCCATCTACCACCATTCGATGCAAGGCAGTGATTCCCATCTACCACCATGCTATGTACTGCAGTGATAACCACCTACCACCATGCAATGTACTGCAGTGATTCTTATCTACCACCATGTGATGTACTGCCGTGATGTCTATCTACCACCATGTGATGTACTGCAGTGATTCCCATTTACCACCATGTGATGTACTGCCGTGATTCCCATCTACCACCATGCTATGTCCTGCAGTGATAACCATCTACCACCATGCGATGTACTGCAGTGATTCTTATCTACCCCCATGTGATGTATTGTCGTGATGTCTATCTACCTCCATATTATGTACTGCAGTGATGCCCATCTACCACCATGCGATGTACTGTGTCATTCCTATCTATCACCATGCCCTGTACTGCAGTGATTCCCATCTACTACCATGTGATTTACAGCGTGATTCCCATCTACCACCATGCAATGTACTGCTGTGATTCCGATCTACCACCATGTGATGCATTGCAGTGATTCCCATCTACCACCATGTGATGTACTGCAGTGATGCCCATCTACCACCATGTGATGAACTGCGTGATTCCCATCTACCACCATGCAATGTACTGCAGTGATTCCCATGTACCACCATGCGATGTACTGCCCTGATGCCTATCTACCACCATGTGGTGTACTGCAGTGATTCCTGTCTACCACCATGTGATGTACTGAGTGATTTCCATATACCAACATGTGATGTATTGCAGTGATTCCCATTTACCACCATGTGATGTACTGCCGTGATTCCCATCTACCATCATGCTATGTACTGCAGCGATTCCCATCTACCACTATGCGATGCATTACAGTGATTCCCATCTACCACCATGCGATGCATGACAGTGATTCCCATCCACCACCATGCTATGTACTGCAGTGATAATCATCTACCACCATGTGATGTACTGCCGTGATACCTATCTACCACCATGTTGTGTACTGCAGTGATGCCCATCTACTAACATGAGATGTACTGCAGTGATTCGCATCTACCACCATGTGATGTACTGCAGTGATTCCCATCTACCACCATGCGATGTACTGCGTGTGTCCTATCTACCACCATTCGATGTACTGGGTGATTCCCATCTACCACCATGCGGTTTACAGCGTGATTACCATCTACCACCATGCAATGTACTGCAGTGATTCCGATCTACCACCATGATGCACTGCAGTGATGCCCATCTACCACCATGTGATGTACTGCGTGATTCCCATCTACCATCATGCAATGTACTGCAGTAATTCCTATGTAACACCATGTGATGTACTGCAGTGATTCCCATCTTCTACCATGCGATGTACTGCAGTGATTTCCATCTACCACCATGCGATGTACTGCAGTGATTCCCATCTACCACCATGCGATGTACTGCAGTGATTCCCATCTACTACCATGCGATGTACTGCAGATATTCCCATCTACCACCATGTGATGTACTGCAGTGATTCCCATCGATCACCATGGGATGTACTGGGTGATTCCTATCTACCACCATGCGAAGTACTGCGTGATTCCCAACTACCACCATGCGATGCATTACAGTGATTCCCATCTACCACCATTCGATGCAAGGCAGTGATTCCCATCTACCACCATGCTATGTATGGCAGTGATAACCACCTACCACCATGCGATGTACTGCAGTGATTCTTATCTACCACTATGTGATGTACTGCCGTGATGTCTATCTACCACCATGTGATGTACTGCAGTGATTCCCATTTACCACCATGTGATGTACTGCCGTGATTCGCATCTACCACCATGCTATGTAATGCTGTGAGAACCATCTACCACCATGCGATGTACTGCAGTGATTCTCATCTACCACCATGTGATATATTGTCGTGATGTCTATCTACCACCATATTATGTACTGCAGTGTTGCCCATCTACCACCATGCGATGTACTGCGTGATTCCCATCTACCACCATGCAATGTACTGCAGTGATTCCCATGTACCACAATGCGAAGTACTGCAGTGATTCTCATCTACCACCATGTGATGTACTGCCGTGATGCCTATCTACCACCATGTGGTGTACTGCAGTGATGCCCATCTACCACCATGAGATGTACTGCAGTGATTCCCATCTACCACCATGCGATGTACTGCAGTGATACCCATCTACCACCATGCGATGTACTGCGTGTGTCCTATCTACCACCATTCGATGTACTGGTTGATTTCCATCTACCACCGTGCGCTGTACTGCAGTGATTCCCATCTACTACCATGCGATTTACAGCGTGATTCCCATCTACCACCATGCAATGTACTGCAGTGATTCCGATCTACTACCATGTGATGCATTGCAGTGATTCCCATCTACCACCATGTGATGTACTGTGTGATTCCCATCTACCACCATGTGATGTACTGGGTGATTCCTATCTACCACCATGCGAAGTACTGCGTGATTCCCAACTACCACCATGCGATGCATTACAGTGATTCCCATCTACCACCATTCGATGCAAGGCAGTGATTCCCATCTACCACCATGCTATGTACTGCAGTGAGAACCATCTACCACCATGCGATGTACTGCAGTGATTCTCATCTACCACCCTGTGATGTATTGTCGTGATGTCTATCTACCACCATATTATGTACTGCAGTGATGCCCATCTACCACCATGCGATGTACTGCGTGATTCCCATCTACCACCATGCAATGTACTGCAGTGATTCCCATGTACCACAATGCGAAGTACTGTAGTGATTCTCATCTACCACCATGTGATGTACTGCCGTGATGCCTATCTACCACCATGTGGTGTACTGCAGTGATGCCCATCTACCACCATGAGATGTACTGCAGTGATTCCCATCTACCACCATGCGATGTACTGCAGTGATACCCATCTACCACCATGCGATGTACTGCGTGTGTCCTATCTACCACCATTCGATGTACTGGTTGATTTCCATCTACCACCATGCGCTGTACTGCAGTGATTCCCATCTACTACCATGCGATTTACAGCGTGATTCCCATCTACCACCATGCAATGTACTGCAGTGATTCCGATCTACCACCATGTGATGCATTGCAGTGATTCCCATCTACCACCATGTGATGTACTGTGTGATTCCCATCTACCACCATGCGATGTACTGCAGTGATTCCCATCAACCACCATGCGATGTACTGCATGTGTCCTATCTACCACCATTCGATGTACTGGGTGATTCCCATCTACCACCACGCACTGTACTGCAGTGATTCCGATCTACCACCATGTGATGCACTGCAGTGATGCCCATCTATCACCATGTGATATACTGCGTGATTCCCATCTACCACCATGCGATGTGCTGCAGTGATTCCCATCTACTACCATGCGATGTACTGCAGATATTCCCATCTACCACCATGCGATGTACTGCAGTGATTCCGATCTACCACCATGTGATGCACTGCATTGATGCCCATCTACCACCATGTGATGTACTGCGTGATTCCCATCTACCACCATGCGATGTACTGCAGTGATTCCCATCTACTACCATGCGATGTACTGCAGATATTCCCATCTACCACCATGCGATGTACTGCAGTGATTCCCATCGATCACCATGTGATGTACTGGGTGAATCCTATCTACAACCATGCGAAGTACTGCGTGATTCCCAACTACCACCATGCGATGCATTACAGTGATTCCCATCTACCACCATTCGATGCAAGGCAGTGATTCCCATCTACCACCATGCTATGTACTGCAGTGATGCCCATCTACCACCATGAGATGTACTGCAGTGATTCCCATCTACCACCATGCGATGTACTGCAGTGATACCCATCTACCACCATGCGATGTACTGCGTGTGTCCTATCTACCACCATTCGATGTACTGGTTGATTTCCATCTACCACCATGCGCTGTACTGCAGTGATTCCCATCTACCACCATGCAGTTTACAGCGTGATTCCCATCTACCACCATGCAATGTACTGCAGTGATTCCGATCTACCACCATGTGATGCACTGCAGTGATGCCCATCTACCACCATGTGATGTACTGCGTGATTCCCATCTACCACCATGCGATGTACTGCAGTGATTCCCATCTACCACCATGCGATGTACTGCATGTGTCCTATCTACCACCATTCGATGTACTGGGTGATTCCCATCTACCACCACGCACTGTACTGCAGTGATTCCCATCTACCACCATGCGGTTTACAGCGTGATTCCCATCTACCACCATGCAATGTACTGCAGTGATTCCGATCTACCACCATGTGATGCACTGCAGTGATGCCCATCTACCACCATGTGATGTACTGCGTGATTCCCATCTACCACCATGCGATGTACTGCAGTGATTCCCATCTACTACCATGCGATGTACTGCAGATATTCCCATCTACCACCATGCGATGTACTGCAGTGATTCCCATCGATCACCATGTGATGTACTGGGTGAATCCTATCTACCACCATGCGAAGTACTGCGTGATTCCCAACTACCACCATGCGATGCATTACAGTGATTCCCATCTACCACCATTCGATGCAAGGCAGTGATTCCCATCTACCACCATGCTATGTACTGCAGTGATAACCACATACCACCATGCGATGTACTGCAGTGATTCTTATCTACCACCATGTGATGTACTGCCGTGATGTCTATCTACCACCATGTGATGTACTGCAGTGATTCCCATTTACCACCATGCTATGTACTGCTGTGATAACCATCTACCACCATGCGATGTACTGCAGTGATTCTTATCTACCACCATGTGATGTATTGTCGTGATGTCTATCTACCACCATATTATGTACTGCAGTGATGCCCATCTACCACCATGCGATGTACTGCGTCATTCCTATCTACCACCATGCGATGTACTGCAGTGATTCTCATCTACCACCATGTGATGTACTGCCGTGATGCCTATCTACCACCATGTGGTGCACTGCAGTGATGCCCATCTACCAACATGAGATGTACTGCAGTGATTTCCATCTACCACCATGCGCTGTACTGCAGTGATTCCCATCTACTACCATGCGATTTACAGCGTGATTCCCATCTACCACCATGCACTGTACTGCAGTGATTCCGATCTACCACCATGTGATGCATTGCAGTGATTCCCATCTACCACCATGTGATGTACTGTGTGATTCCCATCTACCACCATGCGATGTACTGCAGTGATTCCCATCTACCACCATGCGATGTACTGCATGTGTCCTATCTACCACCATTCGATGTACTGGGTGATTCCCATCTACCACCACACACTGTACTGCAGTGATTCCCATCTACCACCATGCGGTTTACAGCGTGATTCCCATCTATCACCATGCAATGTACTGCAGTGATTCCGATCTACCACCATGTGATGCACTGCAGTGATGCCCATCTACCACCATGTGATGTACTGCGTGATTCCCATCTACCACCATGCGATGTACTGCAGTGATTCCCAACTACTACCATGCGATGTACTGCAGATATTCCCATCTACCACCATGCGATGTACTGCAGTGATTCCCATCGATCACCATGTGATGTACTGGGTGAATCCTATCTACCACCATGCGAAGTACTGCGTGATTCCCAACTACCACCATGCGATGCATTACAGTGATTCCCATCTACCACCATTCGATGAAAGGCAGTGATTCCCATCTACCACCATGCTATGTACTGCAGTGATAACCACCTACCACCATGCGATGTACTGCAGTGATTCTTATCTACCACCATGTGATGTACTGCCGTGATGTCTATCTACCACCATGTGATGTACTGCAGTGATTCCCATTTACCACCATGCTATGTACTGCAGTGATAACCATCTACAACCATGCTATGTACTGCAGTGATTCTCATCTACCAATATGTGATGTATTGTCGTGATGTCTATCTACCACCATATTATGTACTGCAGTGATGCCCATCTACCACCATGCGATGTACTGTGTCATTCCTATCTACCACCATGCGCACTACTGCAGTGATTCCCATCTACTACCATGTGATTTACAGCGTGATTCCCATCTACCACCATGCAATGTACTGCAGTGATTCCGATCTACCACCATGTGATGCATTGCAGTGATTCCCATCTACCACCATGTGATGTACTGCAGTGATGCCCATCTACCACCATGTGATGAACTGCGTGATTCCCATCTACCACCATGCAATGTACTGCAGTGATTCCCATGTACCACCATGCGATGTACTGCCGTGATGCCTATCTACCACCATGTGATGTACTGCAGTGATTCCTGTCTACCACCATGTGATGTACTGAGTGATTTCCATATACCAACATGTGATGTATTGCAGTGATTCCCATTTACCACCATGTGATGTACTGCCGCGATTCCCATCTACCATCATGCTATGTACTGCAGTGATTCCCATCTACCACTATGCGATGCATTACAGTGATTCCCATCTACCTCCATGCGATGCATGACAGTGATTCCCATCTACCACCATGTGATGTACTGTGTGATTCCCATCTACCACCATGCGATGTACTGCAGTGATTCCCATCTACCACCATGCGATGTACTGCATGTGTCCTATCTACCACCATTCGATGTACTGGGTGATTACCATCTACCACCACGCACTGTACTGCAGTGATTCCCATCTACCACCATGCGGTTTACAGCGTGATTCCCATCTACCACCATGCAATGTACTGCAGTGATTCCGATCTACCACCATGTGATGCACTGCAGTGATGCCCATCTACCACCATGTGATGTACTGCGTGATTCCCATCTACCACCATGCAATGTACTGCAGTAATTCCCATGTAACACCATGTGATGTACTGTAGTGATTCCCATCTTCTACCATGCGATGTACTGCAGTGATTTCCATCTACCACCATGCGATGTACTGCAGTGATTCCCATCTACCACCATGCGATGTACTGCAGTGATTCCCATCTACTACCATGCGATGTACTGCAGATATTCCCATCTACCACCATGCGATGTACTGCAGTGATTCCCATCGATCACCATGTGATGTACTGGGTGAATCCTATCTACCACCATGCGAAGTACTGCGTGATTCCCAACTACCACCATGCGATGCATTACAGTGATTCCCATCTACCACCATTCGATGCAAGGCAGTGATTCCCATCTACCACCATGCTATGTACTGCAGTGATAACCACCTACCACCATGCGATGTACTGCAGTGATTCTTATCTACCACCATGTGATGTACTGCCGTGATGTCTATCTACCACCATGTGATGTACTGCAGTGATTCCCATTTACCACCATGCTATGTACTGCAGTGATAACCATCTACCACCATGCGATGTACTGCAGTGATTCTCATCTACCACCATGTGATGTATTGTCGTGATGTCTATCTACCACCATATTATGTACTGCAGTGATGCCCATCTACCACCATGCGATGTACTGCGTCATTCCTATCTACCACCATGCGCTGTACTGCAGTGATTCCCATCTACTACCATGTGATTTACAGCGTGATTCCCATCTACCACCATGCAATGTACTGCAGTGATTCCGATCTACCACCATGTGATGCATTGCAGTGATTCCCATCTACCACCATGTGATGTACTGCAGTTATTCCCATTTACCACCATGTGATGTACTGCCGTGATTCCCATCTACCACCATGCTATGTACTGCAGTGAGAACCATCTACCACCATGCGATGTACTGCAGTGATTCTCATCTACCACCCTGTGATGTATTGTCGTCATGTCTATCTACCACCATATTATGTACTGCAGTGATGCCCATCTACCACCATGCGATGTACTGCGTGATTCCCATCTACCACCATGCAATGTACTGCAGTGATTCCCATGTACCACAATGCGAAGTACTGCAGTGATTCTCATCTACCACCATGTGATGTACTGCCGTGATGCCTATCTACCACCATGTGGTGTACTGCAGTGATGCCCATCTACCACCATGAGATGTACTGCAGTGATTCCCATCTACCACCATGCGATGTACTGCAGTGATACCCATCTACCACCATGCGATGTACTGCGTGTGTCCTATCTACCACCATTCGATGTACTGGTTGATTTCCATCTACCACCATGCGCTGTACTGCAGTGATTCCCATCTACTACCATGCGATTTACAGCGTGATTCCCATCTACCACCATGCAATGTACCGCAGTGATTCCGATCTACCACCATGTGATGCATTGCAGTGATTCCCATCTACCACCATGTGATGTACTGTGTGATTCCCATCTACCACCATGCGATGTACTGCAGTGATTCCCATCTACCACCATGCGATGTACTGCATGTGTCCTATCTACCACCATTCGATGTACTGGGTGATTCCCATCTACCACCACGCACTGTACTGCAGTGATTCCCATCTACCACCATGCGGTTTACAGCGTGATTCCCATCTACCACCATGCAATGTACTGCAGTGATTCCGATCTACCACCATGTGATGCACTGCAGTGATGCCCATCTACCACCATGTGATGTACTGCGTGATTCCCATCTACCACCATGCGATGTACTGCAGATATTCCCATCTACCACCATGCGATGTACAGCAGTGATTCCCATCGATCACCATGTGATGTACTGGGTGAATCCTATCTACAACCATGCGAAGTACTGCGTGATTCCCAACTACCACCATGCGATGCATTACAGTGATTCCCATCTACCACCATTCGATGCAAGGCAGTGATTCCCATCTACCACCATGCTATGTACTGCAGTGATAACCACCTACCACCATGCGATGTACTGCAGTGATTCTTATCTACCACCATGTGATGTACTGCCGTGATGTCTATCTACCACCATGTGATGTACTGCAGTGATTCCCATTTACCACCATGCTATGTACTGCAGTGATAACCATCTACCACCGTGCGATGTACTGCAGTGATTCTTATCTACCACCATGTGATGTATTGTCGTGATGTCTATCTACCACCATATTATGTACTGCAGTGATGCCAATCTACCACCATGCGATGTACTGCGTCATTCCTATCTACCACCATGCGATGTACTGCAGTGATTCTCATCTACCACCATGTGATGTACTGCCGTGATGCCTATCTACCACCATGTGGTGCACTGCAGTGATGCCCATCTACCAACATGAGATGTACTGCAGTGATTTCCATCTACCACCATGCGCTGTACTGCAGTGATTCCCATCTACTACCATGCAATTTACAGCGTGATTCCCATCTACCACCATGCACTGTACTGCAGTGATTCCGATCTACCACCATGTGATGCATTGCAGTGATTCCCATCTACCACCATGTGATGTACTGCGTGATTCCCATCTACCACCATGCGATGTACTGCAGATATTCCCATCTACCACCATGCGATGTACTGCAGTGATTCCCATCGATCACCATGTGATGTACTGGGTGAATCCTATCTACAACCATGCGAAGTACTCCGTGATTCCCAACTACCACCATGCGATGCATTACAGTGATTCCCATCTACCACCATTCGATGCAAGGCAGTGATTCCCATCTACCACCATGCTATGTACTGCAGTGATAACCACCTACCACCATGCGATGTACTGCAGTGATTCTTATCTACCACCATGTGATGTACTGCCGTGATGTCTATCTACCACCATGTGATGTACTGCAGTGATTCCCATTTACCACCATGCTATGTACTGCAGTGATAACCATCTACCACCATGCGATGTACTGCAGTGATTCTTATCTACCACCATGTGATGTATTGTCGTGATGTCTATCTACCACCATATTATGTACTGCAGTGATGCCCATCTACCACCATGCGATGTACTGCGTCATTCCTATCTACCACCATGCGATGTACTGCAGTGATTCTCATCTACCACCATGTGATGTACTGCCGTGATGCCTATCTACCACCATGCTATGTACTGCAGTGAGAACCATCTACCACCATGCGATGTACTGCAGTGATTCTCATCTACCACCCTGTGATGTATTGTCGTCATGTCTATCTACCACCATATTATGTACTGCAGTGATGCCCATCTACCACCATGCGATGTACTGCGTGATTCCCATCTACCACCATGCAATGTACTGCAGTGATTCCCATGTACCACAATGCGAAGTACTGCAGTGATTCTCATCTACCACCATGTGATGTACTGCCGTGATGCCTGTCTACCACCATGTGGTGTACTGCAGTGATGCCCATCTACCACCATGAGATGTACTGCAGTGATTCCCATCTACCACCATGCGATGTACTGCAGTGATACCCATCTACCACCATGCGATGTACTGCGTGTGTCCTATCTACCACCATTCGATGTACTGGTTGATTTCCATCTACCACCATGCGCTGTACTGCAGTGATTTCCATCTACTACCATGTGATTTACAGCGTGATTCCCATCTACCACCATGCAATGTACTGCAGTGTTTCCGATCTACCACCATGTGATGCATTGCAGTGATTCCCATCTACCACCATGTGATGTACTGTGTGATTCCCATCTACCACCATGCGATGTACTGCAGTGATTCCCATCTACCACCATGCGATGTACTGCATGTGTCCTATCTACCACCATTCGATGTACTGGGTGATTCCCATCTACCACCATGCACTGTACTGCAGTGATTCCCATCTACCACCATGCGGTTTACAGCGTGATTCCCATCTACCACCATGCAATGTACTGCAGTGATTCCGATCTACCACCATGTGATGCACTGCAGTGATTCCCATCTACCACCATGCAATGTACTGCAGTGATTCCGATCTACCACCATGTGATGCATTGCAGTGATTCCCATCTACCACCATGTGATGTACTGTGTGATTCCCATCTACCACCATGCGATGTACTGCAGTGATTCCCATCTACCACCATGCGATGTACTGCATGTGTCCTATCTACCACCATTCGATGTACTGGGTGATTCCCATCTACCACCACGCACTGTACTGCAGTGATTCCCATCTACCACCATGCGGTTTACAGCGTGATTCCCATCTACCACCATGCAATGTACTGCAGTGATTCCGATCTACCACCATGTGATGCACTGCAGTGATGCCCATCTACCACCATGTGATGTACTGCGTGATTCCCATCTACCACCATGCGATGTACTGCAGATATTCCCATCTACCACCATGCGTTGTACTGCAGTGATTCCCATCGATCACCATGTGATGTACTGGGTGAATCCTATCTACAACCATGCGAAGTACTGCGTGATTCCCAACTACCACCATGCGATGCATTACAGTGATTCCCATCTACCACCATTCGATGCAAGGCAGTGATTCCCATCTACCACCATGCTATGTACTGCAGTGATAACCACCTACCACCATGCGATGTACTGCAGTGATTCTTATCTACCACCATGTGATGTACTGCCGTGATGTCTATCTACCACCATGTGATGTACTGCAGTGATTCCCATTTACCACCATGATATGTACTGCAGTGATAACCATCTACCACCATGCGATGTACTGCAGTGATTCTTATCTACCACCATGTGATGTATTGTCGTGATGTCTATCTACCACCATAGTATGTACTGCAGTGATGCCCATCTACCACCATGCGATGTACTGCGTCATTCCTATCTACCACCATGCGATGTACTGCAGTGATTCTCATCTACCACCATGTGATGTACTGCCGTGATGCCTATCTACCACCATGTGGTGCACTGCAGTGATGCCCATCTACCAACATGAGATGTACTGCAGTGATTTCCATCTACCACCATGCGCTGTACTGCAGTGATTCCCATCTACTACCATGCAATTTACAGCGTGATTCCCATCTACCACCATGCACTGTACTGCAGTGATTCCGATCTACCACCATGTGATGCATTGCAGTGATTCCCATCTACCACCATGTGATGTACTGTGTGATTCCCATCTACCACCATGCGATGTACTGCAGTGATACCCATCTACCACCATGCGATGTACTGCGTGTGTCCTATCTACCACCATTCGATGTACTGGTTGATTTCCATCTACCACCATGCGCTGTACTGCAGTGATTTCCATCTACTACCATGCGATTTACAGCGTGATTCCCATCTACCACCATGCAATGTACTGCAGTGATTCCGATTTACCACCATGTGATGCATTGCAGTGATTCCCATCTACCACCATGTGATGTACTGTGTGATTCCCATCTACCACCATGCGATGTACTGCAGTGATTCCCATCTACCACCATGCGATGTACTGCATGTGTCCTATCTACCACCATTCGATGTACTGGGTGATTCCCATCTACCACCATGCACTGTACTGCAGTGATTCCCATCTACCACCATGCGGTTTACAGCGTGATTCCCATCTACCACCATGCAATGTACTGCAGTGATTCCGATCTACCACCATGTGATGCACTGCAGTGATTCCCATCTACCACCATGCAATGTACTGCAGTGATTCCGATCTACCACCATGTGATGCATTGCAGTGATTCCCATCTACCACCATGTGATGTACTGTGTGATTCCCATCTACCACCATGCGATGTACTGCAGTGATTCCCATCTACCACCATGCGATGTACTGCATGTGTCCTATCTACCACCATTCGATGTACTGGGTGATTCCCATCTACCACCACGCACTGTACTGCAGTGATTCCCATCTACCACCATGCGGTTTACAGCGTGATTCCCATCTACCACCATGCAATGTACTGCAGTGATTCCGATCTACCACCATGTGATGCACTGCAGTGATGCCCATCTACCACCATGTGATGTACTGCGTGATTCCCATCTACCACCATGCGATGTACTGCAGATATTCCCATCTACCACCATGCGTTGTACTGCAGTGATTCCCATCGATCACCATGTGATGTACTGGGTGAATCCTATCTACAACCATGCGAAGTACTGCGTGATTCCCAACTACCACCATGCGATGCATTACAGTGATTCCCATCTACCACCATTCGATGCAAGGCAGTGATTCCCATCTACCACCATGCTATGTACTGCAGTGATAACCACCTACCACCATGCGATGTACTGCAGTGATTCTTATCTACCACCATGTGATGTACTGCCGTGATGTCTATCTACCACCATGTGATGTACTGCAGTGATTCCCATTTACCACCATGATATGTACTGCAGTGATAACCATCTACCACCATGCGATGTACTGCAGTGATTCTTATCTACCACCATGTGATGTATTGTCGTGATGTCTATCTACCACCATAGTATGTACTGCAGTGATGCCCATCTACCACCATGCGATGTACTGCGTCATTCCTATCTACCACCATGCGATGTACTGCAGTGATTCTCATCTACCACCATGTGATGTACTGCCGTGATGCCTATCTACCACCATGTGGTGCACTGCAGTGATGCCCATCTACCAACATGAGATGTACTGCAGTGATTTCCATCTACCACCATGCGCTGTACTGCAGTGATTCCCATCTACTACCATGCAATTTACAGCGTGATTCCCATCTACCACCATGCACTGTACTGCAGTGATTCCGATCTACCACCATGTGATGCATTGCAGTGATTCCCATCTACCACCATGTGATGTACTGTGTGATTCCCATCTACCACCATGCGATGTACTGCAGTGATACCCATCTACCACCATGCGATGTACTGCGTGTGTCCTATCTACCACCATTCGATGTACTGGTTGATTTCCATCTACCACCATGCGCTGTACTGCAGTGATTTCCATCTACTACCATGCGATTTACAGCGTGATTCCCATCTACCACCATGCAATGTACTGCAGTGATTCCGATTTACCACCATGTGATGCATTGCAGTGATTCCCATCTACCACCATGTGATGTACTGTGTGATTCCCATCTACCACCATGCGATGTACTGCAGTGATTCCCATCTACCACCATGCGATGTACTGCATGTGTCCTATCTACCACCATTCGATGTACTGGGTGATTCCCATCTACCACCATGCACTGTACTGCAGTGATTCCCATCTACCACCATGCGGTTTACAGCGTGATTCCCATCTACCACCATGCAATGTACTGCAGTGATTCCGATCTACCACCATGTGATGCACTGCAGTGATTCCCATCTACCACCATGCAATGTACTGCAGTGATTCCGATCTACCACCATGTGATGCATTGAAGTGATTCCCATCTACCACCATGTGATGTACTGTGTGACTCCCATCTACCACCATGCGATGTACTGCAGTGATTCCTATCTACCACCATGCGATGTACTGCATGTGTCCTATCTACCACCATTCGATGTACTGGGTGATTCCCATCTACCACCACGCACTGTACTGCAGTGATTCCCATCTACCACCATGCGGTTTACAGCGTGATTCCCATCTACCACCATGCAATGTACTGCAGTGATTCCGATCTACCACCATGTGATGCACTGCAGTGATGCCCATCTACCACCATGTGATGTACTGCGTGATTCCCATCTACCACCATGCGATGTACTGCAGATATTCCCATCTACCACCATGCGATGTACTGCAGTGATTCCCATCGATCACCATGTGATGTACTGGGTGAATCCTATCTACAACCATGCGAAGTACTGCGTGATTCCCAACTACCACCATGCGATGCATTACAGTGATTCCCATCTACCACCATTCGATGCAAGGCAGTGATTCCCATCTACCACCATGCTATGTACTGCAGTGATAACCACCTACCACCATGCGATGTACTGCAGTGATTCTTATCTACCACCATGTGATGTACTGCCGTGATGTCTATCTACCACCATGTGATGTACTGCAGTGATTCCCATTTACCACCATGCTATGTACTGCAGTGATAACCATCTACCACCATGCGATGTACTGCAGTGATTCTTATCTACCACCATGTGATGTATTGTCGTGATGTCTATCTACCACCATATTATGTACTGCAGTGATGCCCATCTACCACCATGCGATGTACTGCGTCATTCCTATCTACCACCATGCGATGTACTGCAGTGATTCTCATCTACCACCATGTGATGTACTGCCGTGATGCCTATCTACCACCATGTGGTGCACTGCAGTGATGCCCATCTACCAACATGAGATGTACTGCAGTGATTTCCATCTACCACCATGCGCTGTACTGCAGTGATTCCCATCTACTACCATGCAATTTACAGCGTGATTCCCATCTACCACCATGCACTGTACTGCAGTGATTCCGATCTACCACCATGTGATGCATTGCAGTGATTCCCATCTACCACCATGTGATGTACTGCGTGATTCCCATCTACCACCATGCGATGTACTGCAGATATTCCCATCTACCACCATGCGATGTACTGCAGTGATTCCCATCGATCACCATGTGATGTACTGGGTGAATCCTATCTACAACCATGTGAAGTACTGCGTGATTCCCAACTACCACCATGCGATGCATTACAGTGATTCCCATCTACCACCATTCGATGCAAGGCAGTGATTCCCATCTACCACCATGCTATGTACTGCAGTGATAACCACCTACCACCATGCGATGTACTGCAGTGATTCTTATCTACCACCATGTGATGTACTGCCGTGATGTCTATCTACCACCATGTGATGTACTGCAGTGATTCCCATTTACCACCATGCTATGTACTGCAGTGATAACCATCTACCACCATGCGATGTACTGCAGTGATTCTTATCTACCACCATGTGATGTATTGTCGTGATGTCTATCTACCACCATATTATGTACTGCAGTGATGCCCATCTACCACCATGCGATGTACTGCGTCATTCCTATCTACCACCATGCGATGTACTGCAGTGATTCTCATCTACCACCATGTGATGTACTGCCGTGATGCCTATCTACCACCATGCTATGTACTGCAGTGAGAACCATCTACCACCATGCGATGTACTGCAGTGATTCTCATCTACCACCCTGTGATGTACTGCCGTGATGCCTATCTACCACCAAGTGGTGCACTGCAGTGATGCCCATCTACCAACATGAGATGTACTGCAGTGATTTCCATCTACCACCATGCGCTGTACTTCAGTGATTCCCATCTACTACCATGCGATTTACAGCGTGATTCCCATCTACCACCATGCACTGTACTGCAGTGATTCCGATCTACCACCATGTGATGCATTGCAGTGATTCCCATCTACCACCATGTGATGTACTGTGTGATTCCCATCTACCACCATGCGATGTACTGCAGTGATTCCCATCTACCACCATGCGATGTACTGCATGTGTCCTATCTACCACCATTCGATGTACTGGGTGATTCCCATCTACCACCACGCACTTTACTGCAGTGATTCCCATCTACCACCATGCGATGTACTGCAGTGATTCCCATCTACTACCATGCGATGTACTGCAGATATTCCCATCTACCACCATGCGATGTACTGCAGTGATTCCCGTCGATCACCATGTGATGTACTGGGTGAATCCTATCTACCACCATGCGAAGTACTGCGTGATTCCCAACTACCACCATGCGATGCATTACAGTGATTCCCATCTACCACCATTCGATGCAAGGCAGTGATTCCCATCTACCACCATGCTATGTACTGCAGTGATAACCACCTACCACCATGCGATGTACTGCAGTGATTCTTATCTACCACCATGTGATGTACTGCCGTGATGTCTATCTACTACCATGTGATGTACTGCAGTGATTCCCATTTACCACCATGCTATGTACTGCAGTGATAACCATCTACCACCATGCGATGTACTGCAGTGATTCTCATCTACCACCATGTGATGTATTGTCGTGATGTCTATCTACCACCATATTATGTACTTCAGTGATGCCCATCTACCACCATGCGATGTACTGCGTCATTCCTATCTACCACCATGCGCTGTACTGCAATGATTCCCATCTACTACCATGTGATTTACAGCGTGATTCCCATCTACCACCATGCAATGTTCTGCAGTGATTCCGATCTACCACCATGTGATGCATTGAAGTGATTCCCATCTACCACCATGTGATGTACTGCAGTGATTCCCATTTACCACCATGTGATGTACTGCCGTGATTCCCATCTACCACCATGCTATGTACTGCAGTGAGAACCATCTACAACCATGCGATGTACTGCAGTGATTCTCATCTACCACCATGTGATGTATTGTCGTCATGTCTATCTACCACCATATTATGTACTGCAGTGATGCCCATCTACCACCATGCGATGTACTGCGTGATTCCCATCTACCACCATGCAATGTACTGCAGTGATTCCCATGTACCACAATGCGAAGTACTGCAGTGATTCTCATCTACCACCATGTGATGTACTGCCGTGATGCCTATCTACCACCATGTGGTGTACTGCAGTGATGCCCATCTACCACCATGAGATGTACTGCAGTGATTCACATCTACCACCATGCGATGTACTGCAGTGATACCCATCTACCACCATGCGATGTACTGCTAGTGTCCTATCTACCACCATTCGATGTACTGGTTGATTTCCATCTACCACCATGCGCTGTACTGCAGTGATTCCCATCTACTACCATGCGATTTACAGCGTGATTCCCATCTACCACCATGCAATGTACTGCAGTGATTCCGATCTACCACCATGTGATGCATTGCAGTGATTCCCATCTACCACCATGTGATGTACTGTGTGATTCCCATCTACCACCATGCGATGCACTGCAGTGATTCCCATCTACCACCATGCGATGTACTGCATGTGTCCTATCTACCACCATTCGATGTACTGGGTGATTCCCATCTACCACTACGCACTGTACTGCAGTGATTCCCATCTACCACCATGCGGTTTACAGCGTGATTCCCATCTACCACCATGCAATGTACTGCAGTGATTCCGATCTACCACCATGTGATGCACTGCAGTGATGCCCATCTACCACCATGTGATGTACTGCGTGATTCCCATCTACCACCATGCGATGTACTGCAGTGATTCCCATCTACTACCATGCGATGTACTGCAGATATTCCCATCTACCACCATGCGATGTACTGCAGTGATTCCCATCTATCACCATGTGATGTACTGGGTGAATCCTATCTACCACCATGCGAAGTACTGCGTGATTCCCAACTACCACCATGCGATGCATTACAGTGATTCCCATCTACCACCATTCGATGCAAGGCAGTGATTCCCATCTACCACCATGCTATGTACTGCAGTGATAACCACCTACCACCATGCGATGTACTGCAGTGATTCTTATCTACCACCATGTGATGTACTGCCGTGATGTCTATCTACCACCATGTGATGTACTGCAGTGATTCCCATTTACCACCATGCTATGTACTGCAGTGATAACCATCTACCACCATGCGATGTACTGCAGTGATTCTTATCTACCAATATGTGATGTATTGTCGTGATGTCTATCTACCACCATATTATGTACTGCAGTGATGCCCATCTACCACCATGCGATGTACTGCGTCATTCCTATCTACCACCATGCGCTGTACTGCAGTGATTCCCATCTACTACCATGTGATTTACAGCGTGATTCCCATCTACCACCATGCAATGTACTGCAGTGATTCCGATCTACCACCATGTGATGCATTGCAGTGATTCCCATCTACCACCATGTGATGTACTGCAGTGATGCCCATCTACCACCATGTGATGAACTGCGTGATTCCCATCTACCACCATGCAATGTACTGCAGTGATTCCCATGTACCACCATGCGATGTACTGCCGTGATGCCTATCTACCACCATGTGATGTACTGCAGTGATTCCTGTCTACCACCATGTGATGTACTGAGTGATTTCCATATACCAACATGTGATGTATTGCAGTGATTCCCATTTACCACCATGTGATGTACTGCCGTGATTCCCATCTACCATCATGCTATGTACTGCAGTGATTCCCATCTACCACTATGCGATGCATTACAGTGATTCCCATCTACCACCATGCGATGCATGACAGTGATTCCCATCTACCACCATGTGATGTACTGTGTGATTCCCATCTACCACCATGCGATGTACTGCAGTGATTCCCATCTACCACCATGCGATGTACTGCATGTGTCCTATCTACCACCATTCGATGTACTGGGTGATTCCCATCTACCACCACGCACTGTACTGCAGTGATTCCCATCTACCACCATGCGGTTTACAGCGTGATTCCCATCTACCACCATGCAATGTACTGCAGTGATTCCGATCTACCACCATGTGATGCACTGCAGTGATGCCCATCTACCACCATGTGATGTACTGCGTGATTCCCATCTACCACCATGCAATGTACTGCAGTAATTCCCATGTAACACCATGTGATGTACTGCAGTGATTCTCATCTACCACCATGTGATGTACTGCCGTGATGCCTATCTACCACCATGTGGTGTACTGTATGTGTCCTATCTACCACCATTCGATGTACTGGGTGATTCCCATCTACCACCACGCACTGTACTGCAGTGATTCCCATCTACCACCATGCGGTTTACAGCGTGATTCCCATCTACCACCATGCAATGTACTGCAGTGATTCCGATCTACCACCATGTGATGCACTGCAGTGATGCCCATCTACCACCATGTGATGTACTGCGTGATTCCCATCTACCACCATGCGATGTACTGCAGTGATTCCCATCTACTACCATGCGATGTACTGCAGATATTCCCATCTACCACCATGCGATGTACTGCAGTGATTCCCATCGATCACCATGTGATGTACTGGGTGAATCCTATCTACAACCATGCGAAGTACTGCGTGATTCCCAACTACCACCATGCGATGCATTACAGTGATTCTCATCTACCACCATTCGATGCAAGGCAGTGATTCCCATCTACCACCATGCTATGTACTGCAGTGATAACCACATACCACCATGCGATGTACTGCAGTGATTCTTATCTACCACCATGTGATGTACTGCCGTGATGTCTATCTACCACCATGTGATGTACTGCAGTGATTCCCATTTACCACCATGCTATGTACTGCAGTGATAACCATCTACCACCATGCGATGTACTGCAGTGATTCTTATCTACCACCATGTGATGTATTGTCGTGATGTCTATCTACCACCATATTATGTACTGCAGTGATGCCCATCTACCACCATGCGATGTACTGCGTCATTCCTATCTACCACCATGCGATGTACTGCAGTGATTCTCATCTACCACCATGTGATGTACTGCCGTGATGCCTATCTACCACCATGTGGTGCACTGCAGTGATGCCCATCTACCAACATGAGATGTACTGCAGTGATTTCCATCTACCACCATGCGCTGTACTGCAGTGATTCCCATCTACTACCATGCGATTTACAGCGTGATTCCCATCTACCACCATGCACTGTACTGCAGTGATTCCGATCTACCACCATGTGATGCATTGCAGTGATTCCCATCTACCACCATGTGATGTACTGTGTGATTCCCATCTACCACCATGCGATGTACTGCAGTGATTCCCATCTACCACCATGCGATGTACTGCATGTGTCCTATCTACCACCATTCGATGTACTGGGTGATTCCCATCTACCACCACACACTGTACTGCAGTGATTCCCATCTACCACCATGCGGTTTACAGCGTGATTCCCATCTACCACCATGCAATGTACTGCAGTGATTCCGATCTACCACCATGTGATGCACTGCAGTGATGCCCATCTACCACCATGTGATGTACTGCGTGATTCCCATCTACCACCATGCGATGTACTGCAGTGATTCCCATCTACTACCATGCGATGTACTGCAGATATTCCCATCTACCACCATGCGATGTACTGCAGTGATTCCCATCGATCACCATGTGATGTACTGGGTGAATCCTATCTACCACCATGCGAAGTACTGCGTGATTCCCAACTACCACCATGCGATGCATTACAGTGATTCCCATCTACCACCATTCGATGAAAGACAGTGATTCCCATCTACCACCATGCTATGTACTGCAGTGATAACCACCTACCACCATGCGATGTACTGCAGTGATTCTTATCTACCTCCATGTGATGCACTGCCGTGATGTCTATCTGCCACCATGTGATGTACTGCAGTGATTCCCATTTACCACCATGCTGTGTACTGCAGTGATAACCATCTACCACCATGCGATGTACTGCAGTGATTCTCATCTACCAATATGTGATGTATTGTCGTGATGTCTATCTACCACCATATTATGTACTGCAGTGATGCCCATCTACCACCATGCGATGTACTGCGTCATTCCTATCTACCACCATGCGCACTACTGCAGTGATTCCCATCTACTACCATGTGATTTACAGCGTGATTCCCATCTACCACCATGCAATGTACTGCAGTGATTCCGATCTACCACCATGTGATGCATTGCAGTGATTCCCATCTACCTCCATGTGATGTACTGCAGTGATGCCCATCTACCACCATGTGATGAACTGCGTGATTCCCATCTACCACCATGCAATGTACTGCAGTGATTCCCATGTACCACCATGCGATGTACTGCCGTGATGCCTATCTACCACCATGTGATGTACTGCAGTGATTCCTGTCTACCACCATGTGATGTACTGAGTGATTTCCATATACCAACATGTGATGTATTGCAGTGATTCCCATTTACCACCATGTGATGTACTGCCGCGATTCCCATCTACCATCATGCTATGTACTGCAGTGATTCCCATCAACCACTATGCGATGCATTACAGTGATTCCCATCTACCACCATGCGATGCATGACAGTGATTCCCATCTACCACCATGTGATGTACTGTGTGATTCCCATCTACCACCATGCGATGTACTGCAGTGATTCCCATCTACCACCATGCGATGTACTGCATGTGTCCTATCTACCACCATTCGATGTACTGGGTGATTACCATCTACCACCACGCACTGTACTGCAGTGATTCCCATCTACCACCATGCGGTTTACAGCGTGATTCCCGTCTACCACCATGCAATGTACTGCAGTGATTCCGATCTACCACCATGTGATGCACTGCAGTGATGCCCATCTACCACCATGTGATGTACTGCGTGATTCCCATCTACCACCATGCAATGTACTGCAGTAATTCCCATGTAACACCATGTGATGTACTGTAGTGATTCCCATCTTCTACCATGCGATGTACTGCAGTGATTTCCATCTACCACCATGCGATGTACTGCAGTGATTCCCATCTACCACCATGCGATGTACTGCAGTGATTCCCATCTACTACCATGCGATGTACTGCAGATATTCCCATCTACCACCATGCGATGTACTGCAGTGATTCCCATCGATCACCATGTGATGTACTGAGTGAATCCTATCTACCACCATGCGAAGTACTGCGTGATTCCCAACTACCACCATGCGATGCATTACAGTGATTCCCATCTACCACCATTCGATGCAAGGCAGTGATTCCCATCTACCACCATGCTATGTACGGCAGTGATAACCACCTACCACCATGCGATGTACTGCAGTGATTCTTATCTACCACCATGTGATGTACTGCCGTGATGTCTATCTACCACCATGTGATGTACTGCAGTGATTCCCATTTACCACCATGCTATGTACTGCAGTGATAACCATCTACCACCATGCGATGTACTGCAGTGATTCTCATCTACCACCATGTGATGTATTGTCGTGATGTCTATCTACCACCATATTATGTACTGCAGTGGTGCCCATCTACCACCATGCGATGTACTGCGTCATTCCTATCTACCACCATGCGCTGTACTGCAGTGATTCCCATCTACTACCATGTGATTTACAGCGTGATTCCCATCTACCACCATGCAATGTACTGCAGTGATTCCGATCTACCACCATGTGATGCATTGCAGTGATTCCCATCTACCACCATGTGATGTACTGCAGTTATTCCCATTTACCACCATGTGATGTACTGCCGTGATTCCCATCTACCACCATGCTATGTACTGCAGTGAGAACCATCTACCACCATGCGATGTACTGCAGTGATTCTCATCTACCACCCTGTGATGTATTGTCGTCATGTCTATCTACCACCATATTATGTACTGCAGTGATGCCCATCTACCACCATGCGATGTACTGCGTGATTCCCATCTACCACCATGCAATGTACTGCAGTGATTCCCATGTACCACAATGCGAAGTACTGCAGTGATTCTCATCTACCACCATGTGATGTACTGCCGTGATGCCTATCTACCACCATGTGCTGTACTGCAGTGATGCCCATCTACCACCATGAGATGTACTGCAGTGATTCCCATCTACCACCATGCGATGTACTGCAGTGATACCCATCTACCACCATGCGATGTACTGCGTGTGTCCTATCTACCACCATTCGATGTACTGGTTGATTTCCATCTACCACCATGCGCTGTACTGCAGTGATTCCCATCTACTACCATGCGATTTACAGCGTGATTCCCATCTACCACCATGCAATGTACTGCAGTGATTCCGATCTACCACCATGTGATGCATTGCAGTGATTCCCATCTACCACCATGTGATGTACTGTGTGATTCCCATCTACCACCATGCGATGTACTGCAGTGATTCCCATCTACCACCATGCAATGTACTGCTGTGATTCCGATCTACCAGCATGTGATGCATTGCAGTGATTCCCATCTACCACCATGTGATGTACTGCAGTGATGCCCATCTACCACCATGTGATGAACTGCGTGATTCCCATCTACCACCATGCAATGTACTGCAGTGATTCCCATGTACCACCATGCGATGTACTGCCGTGATGCCTATCTACCACCATGTGGTGTACTGCAGTGATTCCTGTCTACCACCATGTGATGTATTGAGTGATTTCCATATACCAACATGTGATGTATTGCAGTGATTCCCATTTACCACCATGTGATGTACTGCCGTGATTCCCATCTACCATCATGCTATGTACTGCAGTGATTCCCATCTACCACTATGCGATGCATTACAGTGATTCCCATCTACCACCATGCGATGCATGACAGTGATTCCCATCCACCACCATGCTATGTACTGCAGTGATAATCATCTACCACCATGCGATGTACTGCAGTGATTCTCATCTACCACCATGTGATGTACTGCCGTGATGTCTATCTACCACCATGTGATGTACTGCAGTGATGGCCATCTACCACCATTCGATGTACTGGGTGATTCCCATCTACCACCACGCACTGTACTGCAGTGATTCCCATCTACCACCATGCGGTTTACAGCGTGATTCCCATCTACCACCATGCAATGTACTGCAGTGATTCCGATCTACCACCATGTGATGTACTGCGTGATTCCCATCTACCACCATGCAATGTACTTCAGTAATTCCCATGTAACACCATGTGATGTACTGTAGTGATTCCCATCTTCTACCATGCGATGTACTGCAGTGATTTCCATCTACCACCATGCGATGTACTGCAGTGATTCCCATCTACCACCATGCGATGTACTGCAGTGATTCCCATCTACTACCATGCAATGTACTGCAGATATTCCCATCTACCACCATGCGATGTACTGCAGTGATTCCCATCGATCACCATGTGATGTACTGGGTGAATCCTATCTACCACCATGCGAAGTACTGCGTGATTCCCAACTACCACCATGCGATGCATTACAGTGATTCCCATCTACCACCATTCGATGCAAGGCAGTGATTCCCATCTACCACCATGCTATGTACTGCAGTGATAACCACCTACCACCATGCGATGTACTGCAGTGATTCTTATCTACCACCATGTGATGTACTGCCGTGATGTCTATCTACCACCATGTGATGTACTGCAGTGATTCCCATTTACCACCATGCTATGTACTGCAGTGATAACCATCTACCACCATGCGATGTACTGCAGTGATTCTCATCTACCACCATGTGATGTATTGTCGTGATGTCTATCTACCACCATATTATGTACTGCAGTGATGCCCATCTACCACCATGCGATGTACTGCGTCATTCCTATCTACCACCATGCGCTGTACTGCAGTGATTCCCATCTACTACCATGTGATTTACAGCGTGATTCCCATCTACCACCATGCAATGTACTGCAGTGATTCCGATCTAACACCATGTGATGCATTGCAGTGATTCCCATCTACCACCATGTGATGTACTGCAGTGATGCCCATCTACCACCATGTGATGAACTGCGTGATTCCCATCTACCACCATGCAATGTCCTGCAGTGATTCCCATGTACCACCATGCGATGTACTGCCGTGATGCCTATCTACCACCATGTGGTGTACTGCAGTGATTCCTGTCTACCACCATGTGATGTACTGAGTGATTTCCATATACCAACATGTGATGTATTGCAGTGATTCCCATTTACCACCATGTGATGTACTGCCGTGATTCCCATCTACCATCATGCTATGTACTGCAGTGATTCCCATCTACCACTATGCGATGCATTACAGTGATTCCCATCTACCACCATGCGATGCATGACAGTGATTCCCATCCACCACCATGCTATGTACTGCAGTGATAATCATCTACCACCATGCGATGTACTGCAGTGATTCTCATCTACCACCATGTGATGTACTGCCGTGATGTCTGTCTACCACCATGTGATGTACTGCAGTGGTGCCCATCTACCACCATGCGATGTACTGCCTGATTCCCATCTACCATCATGCAATGTACTGCAGTGGTTCCCATGTACCACCATGCGATGTACTGCAGTGATTCTCATCTACCACCATGTGATGTACTGCCGTGATGCCTATCTACCACCATGTGATATACTGCAGTGATGCCCATCTACTAACATGAGATGTACTGCAGTGATTCGCATCTACCACCATGCGATGTACTGCAGTGATTCCCATCTACCACCATGTGATGTACTGCGTGTGTCCTATCTACCACCATTCGATGTACTGGGTGATTCCCATCTACCACCACGCACTGTACTGCAGTGATTCCCATCTACCACCATGCGATGTACTGCAGTGATTCCCATCTACTACCATGCGATGTACTGCAGATATTCCCATCTACCACCATGTGATGTACTGCAGTGATTCCCATCGATCACCATGGGATGTACTGGGTGATTCCTATGTACCACCATGCGAAGTACTGCGTGATTCCCAACTACCACCATGCGATGCATTACAGTGATTCCCATCTACCACCATTCGATGCATGGCAGTGATTCCCATCTACCACCATGCTATGTACGGCAGTGATAACCACCTACCACTATGCGATGTACTGCAGTGATTCTTATCTACCACCATGTGATGTACTGCCGTGATGTCTATCTAACACCATGTGATGTACTGCAGTGATTCCCATTTACCACCATGTGATGTACTGCCGTGATTCCCATCTACCACCATGCTATGTACTGCAGTGATAACCATCTACCACCATGCGATGTACTGCAGTGATTCTCATCTACCACCATGTGATGTATTGTCGTGATGTCTATCTACCACCATATTATGTACTGCAGTGATGCCCATCTACCACCATGCGATGTACTGCGTGATTCCCATCTACCACCATGCAATGTACTGCAGTGATTCCCATGTACCACAATGCGATGTACTGCAGTGATTCTCATCTACCACCATGTGATGTACTGCCGTGATGCCTATCTACCACCATGTGGTGTACTGCAGTGATGCCCATCTACCACCATGAAATGTACTGCAGTGATTCCCATCTACCACCATGCGATGTACTGCAGTGATACCCATCTACCACCATGCGATGTACTGCGTGTGTCCTATCTACCACCAATCGATGTACTGGTTGATTTCCATCTACCACCATGCGCTGTACTGCAGTGATTCCCATCTACTACCATGCGATTTACAGCGTGATTCCCATCTACCACCATGCAATGTACTGCAGTGATTCCGATCTACCACCATGTGATGCATTGCAGTGATTCCCATCTACCACCATGTGATGTACTGTGTGATTCCCATCTACCACCATGCAATGTACTGCAGTGATTCCCATGTACCACCATGCGATGTACTGAGTGATTTCCATATACCAACATGTGATGTATTGCAGTGATTCCCATTTACCACCATGTGATGTACTGCCGTGATTCCCATCTACCATCATGCTATGTACTGCAGTAATTCCAATCTACCACCATGCGGTTAACAGCGTGATTCCCATCTACCACCATGCAATGTACTGCAGTGATTCCGATCTACCACCATACGGTTTACAGCGTGATTCCCATCTACCACCATGCAATGTACTGCAGTGATTCCGATCTACCACCATGATGCACTGCAGTGATGCCCATCTACCACCATGTGATGTACTGCTGTGATTCTTATCTACCACCATGTGATGTACTGCCGTGATGTCTATCTACCACCATGTGATGTACTGCAGTGATCCCCGTTTACCACCATGTGATGTACTGCCGTGATTCCCATCTACCACCATGCTATGTACTGCAGTCATTTCCATCTACCACCATGCGATGTACTGCATGTGTCCTATCTACCACCATTCGATGTACTGGGTGATTCCCATCTACCACCACGCACTGTACTGCAGTGATTCCCATCTACCACCATGCGGTTTACAGCGTGATTCCCATCTACCACCCTGCAATGTACTGCAGTGATTCCGATCTACCACCATGTGATGCACTGCAGTGATGCCCATCTACCACCATGTGATGTACTGCGTGATTCCCATCTACCACCATGCAATGTACTGCAGTAATTCCCATGTAACACCATGTGATGTACTGTAGTGCTTCCCATCTTCTACCATGCGATGTACTGCAGTGATTTCCATCTACCACCATGCGATGTACTGCAGTGATTCCCATCTACCACCATGCGATGCATGACAGTGATTCCCATCCACCACCATGCTATGTACTGCAGTGATAATCATCTACCACCATGCGATGTACTGCAGTGATTCTCATCTACCACCATGTGATGTACTGCCGTGATGTCTATCTACCACCATGTGATGTACTGCAGTGATGGCCATCTACCACCATTCGATGTACTGGGTGATTCCCATCTACCACCACGCACTGTACTGCAGTGATTCCCATCTACCACCATGCGGTTTACAGCGTGATTCCCATCTACCACCATGCAATGTACTGCAGTGATTCCGATCTACCACCATGTGATGTACTGCGTGATTCCCATCTACCACCATGCAATGTACTTCAGTAATTCCCATGTAACACCATGTGATGTACTGTAGTGATTCCCATCTTCTACCATGCGATGTACTGCAGTGATTTCCATCTACCACCATGCGATGTACTGCAGTGATTCCCATCTACCACCATGCGATGTACTGCAGTGATTCCCATCTACTACCATGCAATGTACTGCAGATATTCCCATCTACCACCATGCGATGTACTGCAGTGATTCCCATCGATCACCATGTGATGTACTGGGTGAATCCTATCTACCACCATGCGAAGTACTGCGTGATTCCCAACTACCACCATGCGATGCATTACAGTGATTCCCATCTACCACCATTCGATGCAAGGCAGTGATTCCCATCTACCACCATGCTATGTACTGCAGTGATAACCACCTACCACCATGCGATGTACTGCAGTGATTCTTATCTACCACCATGTGATGTACTGCCGTGATGTCTATCTACCACCATGTGATGTACTGCAGTGATTCCCATTTACCACCATGCTATGTACTGCAGTGATAACCATCTACCACCATGCGATGTACTGCAGTGATTCTCATCTACCACCATGTGATGTATTGTCGTGATGTCTATCTACCACCATATTATGTACTGCAGTGATGCCCATCTACCACCATGCGATGTACTGCGTCATTCCTATCTACCACCATGCGCTGTACTGCAGTGATTCCCATCTACTACCATGTGATTTACAGCGTGATTCCCATCTACCACCATGCAATGTACTGCAGTGATTCCGATCTAACACCATGTGATGCATTGCAGTGATTCCCATCTACCACCATGTGATGTACTGCAGTGATGCCCATCTACCACCATGTGATGAACTGCGTGATTCCCATCTACCACCATGCAATGTCCTGCAGTGATTCCCATGTACCACCATGCGATGTACTGCCGTGATGCCTATCTACCACCATGTGGTGTACTGCAGTGATTCCTGTCTACCACCATGTGATGTACTGAGTGATTTCCATATACCAACATGTGATGTATTGCAGTGATTCCCATTTACCACCATGTGATGTACTGCCGTGATTCCCATCTACCATCATGCTATGTACTGCAGTGATTCCCATCTACCACTATGCGATGCATTACAGTGATTCCCATCTACCACCATGCGATGCATGACAGTGATTCCCATCCACCACCATGCTATGTACTGCAGTGATAATCATCTACCACCATGCGATGTACTGCAGTGATTCTCATCTACCACCATGTGATGTACTGCCGTGATGTCTGTCTACCACCATGTGATGTACTGCAGTGGTGCCCATCTACCACCATGCGATGTACTGCCTGATTCCCATCTACCATCATGCAATGTACTGCAGTGGTTCCCATGTACCACCATGCGATGTACTGCAGTGATTCTCATCTACCACCATGTGATGTACTGCCGTGATGCCTATCTACCACCATGTGATGTACTGCAGTGATGCCCATCTACTAACATGAGATGTACTGCAGTGATTCGCATCTACCACCATGCGATGTACTGCAGTGATTCCCATCTACCACCATGCGATGTACTGCGTGTGTCCTATCTACCACCATTCGATGTACTGGGTGATTCCCATCTACCACCACGCACTGTACTGCAGTGATTCCCATCTACCACCATGCGATGTACTGCAGTGATTCCCATCTACTACCATGCGATGTACTGCAGATATTCCCATCTACCACCATGTGATGTACTGCAGTGATTCCCATCGATCACCATGGGATGTACTGGGTGATTCCTATGTACCACCATGCGAAGTACTGCGTGATTCCCAACTACCACCATGCGATGCATTACAGTGATTCCCATCTACCACCATTCGATGCAAGGCAGTGATTCCCATCTACCACCATGCTATGTACGGCAGTGATAACCACCTACCACCATGCGATGTACTGCTGTGATTCTTATCTACCACCATGTGATGTACTGCCGTGATGTCTATCTACCACCATGTGATGCACTGCAGTGATTCCCATTTACCACCATGTGATGTACTGCCGTGATTCCCATCTACCACCATGCTATGTACTGCAGTGATAACCATCTACCACCATGCGATGTACTGCAGTGATTCTCATCTACCACCATGTGATGTATTGTCGTGATGTCTATCTACCACCATATTATGTACTGCAGTGATGCCCATCTACCACCATGCGATGTACTGCGTGATTCCCATCTACCACCATGCAATGTACTGCAGTGATTCCCATGTACCACAATGCGATGTACTGCAGTGATTCTCATCTACCACCATGTGATGTACTGCCGTGATGCCTATCTACCACCATGTGGTGTACTGCAGTGATGCCCATCTACCACCATGAAATGTACTGCAGTGATTCCCATCTACCACCATGCGATGTACTGCAGTGATACCCATCTACCACCATGCGATGTACTGCGTGTGTCCTATCTACCACCAATCGATGTACTGGTTGATTTCCATCTACCACCATGCGCTGTACTGCAGTGATTCCCATCTACTACCATGCGATTAACAGCGTGATTCCCATCTACCACCATGCAATGTACTGCAGTGATTCCGATCTACCACCATGTGATGCATTGCAGTGATTCCCATCTACCACCATGTGATGTACTGTGTGATTCCCATCTACCACCATGCAATGTACTGCAGTGATTCCCATGTACCACCATGCGATGTACTGAGTGATTTCCATATACCAACATGTGATGTATTGCAGTGATTCCCATTTACCACCATGTGATGTACTGCCGTGATTCCCATCTACCATCATGCTATGTACTGCAGTGATTCCCATCTACCACCATGCTGTTAACAGCGTGATTCCCATCTACCACCATGCAATGTACTGCAGTGATTCCGATCTACCACCATGCGGTTTACAGCGTGATTCCCATCTACCACCATGCAATGTACTGCAGTGATTCCGATCTACCACCATGATGCACTGCAGTGATGCCCATCTACCACCATGTGATGTACTGCTGTGATTCTTATCTACCACCATGTGATGTACTGCCGTGATGTCTATCTACCACCATGTGATGTACTGCAGTGATTCCCGTTTACCACCATGTGATGTACTGCCGTGATTCCCATCAACCACCATGCTATGTACTGCAGTCATTTCCATCTACCACCATGCGATGTACTGCATGTGTCCTATCTACCACCATTCGATGTGCTGGGTGATTCCCATCTACCACCACGCACTGTACTGCAGTGATTCCCATCTACCACCATGCGGTTTACAGCGTGATTCCCATCTACCACCCTGCAATGTACTGCAGTGATTCCGATCTACCACCATGTGATGCACTGCAGTGATGCCCATCTACCACCATGTGATGTACTGCGTGATTCCCATCTACCACCATGCAATGTACTGCAGTAATTCCCATGTAACACCATGTGATGTACTGTAGTGCTTCCCATCTTCTGCCATGCGATGTACTGCAGTGATTTCCATCTACCACCATGCGATGTACTGCAGTGATTCCCATCTACCACCATGCGATGTACTGCAGTGATTCCCATCTACCACCATGCGATGTACTGCCGTGATGCCTATCTACCACCATGTGGTGTACTGCAGTGATTCCTGTCTACCACCATGTGATGAACTGAGTGATTTCCATATACAACATGTGATGTATTGCAGTGATTCCCATTTACCACCATGTGATGTACTGCCGTGATTCCCATCTACTATCATGCTATGTACTGCAGTGATTCCCATCTACTACTATGCGATGCATTACAGTGATTCCCATCTACCACCATGCGATGCATGACAGTGATTCCCATCCACCACCATGCTATGTACTGCAGTGATAATCATCTACCACCATGCGATGTACTGCAGTGATTCTCATCTACCACCATGTGATGTACTGCCGTGATGTCTATCTACCACCATGTGATGTACTGCAGTGATGGCCATCTACCACCATTCGATGTACTGGGTGATTCCCATCTACCACCACGCACTGTACTGCAGTGATTCCCATCTACCACCATGCGGTTTACAGCGTGATTCCCATCTACCACCATGCAATGTACTGCAGTGATTCCGATCTACCACCATGTGATGTACTGCGTGATTCCCATCTACCACCATGCAATGTACTGCAGTAATTCCCATGTAACACCATGTGATGTACTGTAGTGATTCCCATCTTCTACCATGCGATGTACTGCAGTGATTTCCATCTACCACCATGCGATGTACTGCAGTGATTCCCATCTACCACCATGCGATGTACTGCAGTGATTCCCATCTACTACCATGCAATGTACTGCAGATATTCCCAGCTACCACCATGCGATGTACTGCAGTGATTCCCATCGATCACCATGTGATGTACTGGGTGAATCCTATCTACCACCATGCGAAGTACTGCGTGATTCCCAACTACCACCATGCGATGCATTACAGTGATTCCCATCTACCACCATTCGATGCAAGGCAGTGATTCCCATCTACCACCATGCTATGTACTGCAGTGATAACCACCTACCACCATGCGATGTACTGCAGTGATTCTTATCTACCACCATGTGATGTACTGCCGTGATGTCTATCTACCACCATGTGATGTACTGCAGTGATTCCCATTTACCACCATGCTATGTACTGCAGTGATAACCATCTACCACCATGCGATGTACTGCAGTGATTCTCATCTACCACCATGTGATGTATTGTCGTGATGTCTATCTACCACCATATTATGCATTGCAGTGATTCCCATCTACCACCATGTGATGTACTGCAGTGATGCCCATCTACCACCATGCGCTGTACTGCAGTGATTCCCATCTACTACCATGTGATTTACAGCGTGATTCCCATCTACCACCATGCAATGCACTGCCGGGATGCCTATCTACCACCATGTGGTGTACTGCAGTGATTCCTGTCTACCACCATGTGATGTACTGAGTGATTTCCATATACCAACATGTGATGTATTGCAGTGATTCCCATTTACCACCATGTGATGTACTGCCGTGATTCCCATCTACCATCATGCTATGTACTGCAGTGATTCCCATCTACCACTATGCGATGCATTACAGTGATTCCCATCTACCACCATGCGATGCATGACAGTGATTCCCATCCACCACCATGCTATGTACTGCAGTGATAATCATCTACCACCATGCGATGTACTGCAGTGATTCTCATCTACCACCATGTGATGTACTGCCGTGATGTCTGTCTACCACCATGTGATGTACTGCAGTGGTGCCCATCTACCACCATGCGATGTACTGCCTGATTCCCATCTACCATCATGCAATGTACTGCAGTGGTTCCCATGTACCACCATGCGATGTACTGCAGTGATTCTCATCTACCACCATGTGATGTACTGCCGTGATGCCTATCTACCACCATGTGATGTACTGCAGTGATGCCCATCTACTAACATGAGATGTACTGCAGTGATTCGCATCTACCACCATGCAATGTACTGCAGTGATTCCCATCTACCACCATGCGATGTACTGCGTGTGTCCTATCTACCACCATTCGATGTACTGGGTGATTCCCATCTACCACCACGCACTGTACTGCAGTGATTCCCATCTACCACCATGCGGTTTACAGCGTGATTCCCATCTACCACCATGCAATGTACTGCAGTGATTCCCATCTACCACCATGCGATGTACTGCAGTGATTCCCATCTACTACCATGCGATGTACTGCAGATATTCCCATCTACCACCATGTGATGTACTGCAGTGATTCCCATCGATCACCATGGGATGTACTGGGTGATTCCTATGTACCACCATGCGAAGTACTGCGTGATTCCCAACTACCACCATGCGATGCATTACAGTGATTCCCATCTACCACCATTCGATGCATGGCAGTGATTCCCATCTACCACCATGCTATGTACGGCAGTGATAACCACCTACCACTATGCGATGTACTGCAGTGATTCTTATCTACCACCATGTGATGTACTGCCGTGATGTCTATCTAACACCATGTGATGTACTGCAGTGATTCCCATTTACCACCATGTGATGTACTGCCGTGATTCCCATCTACCACCATGCTATGTACTGCAGTGATAACCATCTACCACCATGCGATGTACTGCAGTGATTCTCATCTACCACCATGTGATGTATTGTCGTGATGTCTAACTACCACCATATTATGTACTGCAGTGATGCCCATCTACCACCATGCAATGTACTGCAGTGATTCCCATGTACCACAATGCGATGTACTGCAGTGATTCTCATCTACCACCATGTGATGTATTGTCGTGATGTCTAACTACCACCATATTATGTACTGCAGTGATGCCCATCTACCACCATGCAATGTACTGCAGTGATTCCCATGTACCACAATGCGATGTACTGCAGTGATTCTCATCTACCACCATGTGATGTACTGCCGTGATGCCTATCTACCACCATGTGGTGTACTGCAGTGATGCCCATCTACCACCATGCAATGTACTGCAGTGATTCCCATGTACCACAATGCGATGTACTGCAGTGATTCTCATCTACCACCATGTGATGTACTGCCGTGATGCCTATCTACCACCATGTGGTGTACTGCAGTGATGCCCATCTACCACCATGAAATGTACTGCAGTGATTCCCATCTACCACCATGCGATGTACTGCAGTGATACCCATCTACCACCATGCGATGTACTGCGTGTGTCCTATCTACCACCAATCGATGTACTGGTTGATTTCCATCTACCACCATGCGCTGTACTGCAGTGATTCCCATCTACTACCATGCGATTAACAGCGTGATTCCCATCTACCACCATGCAATGTACTGCAGTGATTCCGATCTACCACCATGTGATGCATTGCAGTGATTCCCATCTACCACCATGTGATGTACTGTGTGATTCCCATCTACCACCATGCAATGTACTGCAGTGATTCCCATGTACCACCATGCGATGTACTGAGTGATTTCCATATACCAACATGTGATGTATTGCAGTGATTCCCATTTACCACCATGTGATGTACTGCCGTGATTCCCATCTACCATCATGCTATGTACTGCAGTGATTCCCATCTACCACCATGCTGTTAACAGCGTGATTCCCATCTACCACCATGCAATGTACTGCAGTGATTCCGATCTACCACCATGCGGTTTACAGCGTGATTCCCATCTACCACCATGCAATGTACTGCAGTGATTCCGATCTACCACCATGATGCACTGCAGTGATGCCCATCTACCACCATGTGATGTACTGCTGTGATTCTTATCTACCACCATGCGATGTACTGCCGTGATGTCTATCTACCACCATGTGATGTACTGCAGTGATTCCCGTTTACCACCATGTGATGTACTGCCGTGATTCCCATCAACCACCATGCTATGTACTGCAGTCATTTCCATCTACCACCATGCGATGTACTGCATGTGTCCTATCTACCACCATTCGATGTACTGGGTGATTCCCATCTACCACCACGCACTGTACTGCAGTGATTCCCATCTACCACCATGCGGTTTACAGCGTGATTCCCATCTACCACCCTGCAATGTACTGCAGTGATTCCGATCTACCACCATGTGATGCACTGCAGTGATGCCCATCTACCACCATGTGATGTACTGCGTGATTCCCATCTACCACCATGCAATGTACTGCAGTAATTCCCATGTAACACCATGTGATGTACTGTAGTGCTTCCCATCTTCTGCCATGCGATGTACTGCAGTGATTTCCATCTACCACCATGCGATGTACTGCAGTGATTCCCATCTACCACCATGCGATGTACTGCAGTGATTCCCATCTACTACCATGCGATGTACTGCAGTGATTCTCATCTACCACCATGTGATGTACTGCCGTGATGCCTATCTACCACCATGTGGTGTACTGCAGTGATGCCCATCTACTAACATGAGATGTACTGCAGTGATTCGCATCTACCACCATGCGATGTACTGCAGTGATTCCCATCTACCACCATGCGATGTACTGCGTGTGTCCTATCTACCACCATTCGATGTACTGTGTGATTCCCATCTACCACCACGCACTGTACTGCAGTGATTCCCATCTACCACCATGCGGTTTACAGCGTGATTACCATCTACCACCATGCAATGTACTGCAGTGATTCCGATCTACCACCATGATGCACTGCAGTGATGCCCATGTAACACCATGTGATGTACTGCAGTGATTCCCATCTTCTACCATGCGATGTACTGCAGTGATTTCCATCTACCACCATGCGATGTACTGCAGTGATTCCCATCGATCACCATGTGATGTACTGGGTGAATCCTATCTACCACCATGCGAAGTACTGCGTGATTCCCAACTACCACCATGCGATGCATTACAGTGATTCCCATCTACCACCATTCGATGCAAGGCAGTGATTCCCATCTACCACCATGCTATGTACTGCAGTGATAACCACCTACCACCATGCGATGTACTGCAGTGATTCTTATCTACCACCATGTGATGTACTGCCGTGATGTCTATCTACCACCATGTGATGTACTGCAGTGATTCCCATTTACCACCATGCTATGTACTGCAGTGATAACCATCTACCACCATGCGATGTACAGCAGTGATTCTCATCTACCACCATGTGATGTATTGTCGTGATGTCTATCTACCACCATATTATGTACTGCAGTGATGCCCATCTACCACCATGCGATGTACTGCGTCATTCCTATCTACCACCATGCGCTGTACTGCAGTGATTCCCATCTACTACCATGTGATTTACAGCGTGATTCCCATCTACCACCATGCAATGTACTGCAGTGATTCCGATCTACCACCATGTGATGCATTGCAGTGATTCCCATCTACCACCATGTGATGTACTGCAGTGATGACTATCTACCACCATGTGATGAACTGCGTGATTCCCATCTACCACCATGCAATGTACTGCAGTGATTCCCATGTACCACCATGCGATGTACTGCCGTGATGCCTATCTACCACCATGTGGTGTACTGCAGTGATTCCTGTCTACCACCATGTGATGTAATGAGTGATTTCCATATACCAACATGTGATGTATTGCAGTGATTCCCATTTACAACCATGTGATGTACTGCCGTGATTCCCATCTGCCATCATGCTATGTACTGCAGTGATTCCCATCTACCACTATGCGATGCATTACAGTGATTCCCATCTACCACCATGCGATGCATGACAGTGATTCCCATCCACCACCATGCTATGTACTGCAGTGATAATCATCTACCACCATGCGATGTACTGCAGTGATTCACATCTACCACCATGTGATGTTCTGCCGTGATGTCTATCTACCACCATGTGATGTACTGCAGTGATGCCCATCTACCACCATGCGATGTACTGCCTGATTCCCATCTACCATGATGCAATGTACTGCAGTGGTTCCCATGTACCACCATGCGATGTACTGCAGTGATTCTCATCTACCACCATGTGATGTACTGCCGTGATGCCTATCTACCACCATGTGATGTACTGCAGTGATTCCCATCTTCTACCATGCGATGTACTGCAGTGATTTCCTTCTACCACCATGCGATGTACTGCAGTGATTCCCATCTACCACCATGCGATGTACTGCGTGTGTCCTATCTACCACCATTCGATGTACTGGGTGATTCCCATCTACCACCACGCACGGTACTGCAGTGATTCCCATCTACCACCATGCGGTTTACAGCGTGATTCCCATCTACCACCATGCAATGTACTGCAGTGATTCCGATCTACCACCATGATGCACTGCAGTGATGCCCATCTACCACCATGTGATGTACTGCGTGATTCCCATCTACCATCATGCAATGTACTGCAGTAATTCCCATGTAACACCATGTGATGTACTGCAGTGATTCCCATCTTCTACCATGCGATGTACTGCAGTGATTTCCATCTACCACCATGCGATGTACTGCAGTGATTCCCATCTACCACCATGCGATGTACTGCAGTGATTCCCATCTACTACCATGCGATGTACTGCAGATATTCCCTTCTACCACCATGTGATGTACTGCAGTGATTCCCATCGATCACCATGGGATGTACTGGGTGATTCCTATGTACCACCATGCGAAGTACTGCGTGATTCCCAACTACCACCATGCGATGCATTACAGTGATTCCCATCTACCACCATTCGATGCAAGGCAGTGATTCCCATCTACCACCATGCTATGTACGGCAGTGATAACCACCTACCACCATGCGATGTACTGCAGTGATTCTTATCTACCACCATGTGATGTACTGCCGTGATGTCTATCAACCACCATGTGATGTACTACAGTGATTCCCATTTACCACCATGTGATGTACTGCCGTGATTCCCATCTACCACCATGCTATGTACTGCAGTGATAACCATCTACCACCATGCGATGTACTGCAGTGATTCTCATCTACCACCATGTGATGTATTGTCGTGATGTCTATCTACCACCATATTATGTACTGCAGTGATGCCCATCTACCACCATGCGATGTACTGCGTGATTCCCATCTACCACCATGCAATGTACTGCAGTGATTCCCATGTACCACAATGCGATGTACTGCAGCGATTCTTATCTACCACCATGTGATGTACTGCCGTGATGCCTATCTACCACCATGTGGTGTACTGCAGTGATGCTCATCTACCACCATGAAATGTACTGCAGTGATTCCCATCTACCACCATGCGATGTACTGCAGTGATACCCATCTACCACCATGCGATGTACTGTGTGTGTCCTATCTACCACCAATCGATGTACTGGTTGATTTCCATCTACCACCATGCGCTGTACTGCAGTGATTCCCATCTACTACCATGCGATTTACAGCGTGATTCCCATCTACCACCATGCAATGTACTGCAGTGATTCCGATCTACCACCATGTGATGCATTGCAGTGATTCCCATCTACCATCATGTGATGTACTGTGTGTTTCCCATCTACCACCATGCAATGTACTGCAGTGATTCCCATGTACCACCATGCGATGTACTGAGTGATTTCCATATACCAACATGTGATGTATTGCAGTGATTCCCATTTACCACCATGTGATGTACTGCCGTGATTCCCATCTACCATCATGCTATGTACTGCAGTGATTCCCATCTACCACTATGCGATGCATTACAGTGATTCCCATCTACCACCATGCGATGCATGACAGTGATTCCCATCCACCACCATGCTATGTACTGCAGTGATAATCATCTACCACCATGCGATGTACTGCAGCGATTCTCATCTACCACCATGTGATGTACTGCCGTGATGTCTATCTACCACCATCTGATGTACTGCAGTGATGCCCATCTACCACCATGCGATGTACTGCCTGATTCCCATCTACCATCATGCAATGTACTGCAGTGGTTCCCATGTACCACCATGCGATGTACTGCAGTGATTCTCATCTACCACCATGTGATGTACTGCCGTGATGCCTATCTACCACCATGTGGTGTACTGCAGTGATGCCCATCTACTAACATGAGATGTACTGCAGTGATTCCCATCTACCACCATGTGATGTACTGCAGTGATTCCCATCTACCACCATGCAATGTACTGCGTGTGTCCTATCTACCACCATTCGATGTACTGGGTGATTCCCATCTACCACCACGCACTGTACTGCAGTGATTCCCATCTACCACCATGCGGTTTACAGCGTGATTCCCATCTACCACCATGCAATGTACTGCAGTGATTCCGATCTACCACCATGATGCACTGCAGTGATGCCCATCTACCACCATGTGATGTACTGCGTGATTCCCATCTACCATCATGCAATGTACTGCAGTAATTCCCATGTAACACCATGTGATGTACTGCAGTGATTCCCATCTTCTACCATGCGATGTACTGCAGTGATTTCCATCTACCACCATGCGATGTAGTGCAGTGATTCCCATCTACCACCATGCGATGTACTGCAGTGATTCCCATCTACTACCATGCGATGTACTGCAGATATTCCCATCTACCACCATGTGATGTACTGAGTGATTTCCATATACCAACATGTGATGTATTGCAGTGATTCCCATTTACCACCATGTGATGTACTGCCGTGATTCCCATCTACCATCACGCTATGTACTGCAGTGATTCCCATCTACCACTATGCGATGCATTACAGTGATTCCCATCTACCACCATGCGATGCATGACAGTGATTCCCATCCACCACCATGCTATGTACTGCAGTGATAATCATCTACCACCATGCGATGTACTGCAGTGATTCTCATCTACCACCATGTGATGTACTGCCGTGATGTCTATCTACCACCATGTGATGTACTGCAGTGATGCCCATCTACCACCATGCGATGTACTGCCTGATTCCCATCTACCATCATGCAATGTACTGCAGTGGCTCCCATGTACCACCATGCGATGTACTGCAGTGATTCTCATCTACCACCATGTGATGTACTGCCGTGATGCCTATCTACCACCATGTGGTGTACTGCAGTGATGCTCATCTACCACCATGTGATGTACTGCCGTGATGTCTATCTACCACCATGTGATGTACTACAGTGATTCCCATTTACCACCATGTGATGTACTGCCGCGATTCCCATCTACCACCATGCTATGTACTGCAGTGATAACCATCTACCACCATGCGATGTACTGCAGTGATTCTCATCTACCACCATGTGATGTATTGTCGTGATGTCTATCTACCACCATATTATGTACTGCAGTGATGCCCATCTACCACCATGCGATGTACTGCGTGATTCCCATCTACCACCATGCAATATACTGCAGTGATTCCCATGTACCACAATGCGATGTACTGCAGTGATTCTTATCTACCACCATGTGATGTACTGCCGTGATGCCTATCTACCACCATGTGGTGTACTGCAGTGATGCTCATCTACCACCATGAAATGTACTGCAGTGATTCCCATCTACCACCATGCGATGTACTGCAGTGATACCCATCTACCACCATGCGATGTACTGCGTGTGTCCTATCTACCACCAATCGATGTACTGGTTGATTTCCATCTACCACCATGCGCTGTACTGCAGTGATTCCCATCTACTACCATGCGATTTACAGCGTGATTCCCATCTACCACCATGCAATGTACTGCAGTGATTCCGATCTACCACCATGTGATGCATTGCAGTGATTCCCATCTACCACCATGTGATGTACTGTGTGATTCCCATCTACCACCATGCAATGTACTGCAGTGATTCCCATGTACCACCATGCGATGTACTGAGTGATTTCCATATACCAACATGTGATGTATTGCAGTGATTCCCATTTACCACCATGTGATGTACTGCCGTGATTCCCATCTACCATCATGCTATGTACTGCAGTGATTCCCATCTACCACTATGCGATGCATTACAGTGATTCCCATCTACCACCATGCGATGCATGACAGTGATTCCCATCCACCACCATGCTATGTACTGCAGTGATAATCATCTACCACCATGCGATGTACTGCAGCGATTCTCATCTACCACCATGTGATGTACTGCCGTGATGTCTATCTACCACCATGTGATGTACTGCAGTGATGCCCATCTACCACCATGCGATGTACTGCCTGATTCCCATCTACCATCATGCAATGTACTGCAGTGGTTCCCATGTACCACCATGCGATGTACTGCAGTGATTCTCATCTACCACCATGTGATGTACTGCCGTGATGCCTATCTACCACCATGTGGTGTACTGCAGTGATGCCCATCTACTAACATGAGATGTACTGCAGTGATTCGCATCTACCACCATGTGATGTACTGCAGTGATTCCCATCTACCACCATGCGATGTACTGCGTGTGTCCTATCTACCACCATTCGATGTACTGGGTGATTCCCATCTACCACCACGCACTGTACTGCAGTGATTCCCATCTACCACCATGCGGTTTACAGCGTGATTCCCATCTACCACCCTGCAATGTACTGCAGTGATTCCGATCTACCACCATGTGATGCACTGCAGTGATGCCCATCTACCACCATGTGATGTACTGCGTGATTCCCATCTACCACCATGCAATGTACTGCAGTAATTCCCATGTAACACCATGTGATGTACTGTAGTGCTTCCCATCTTCTGCCATGCGATGTACTGCAGTGATTTCCATCTACCACCATGCGATGTACTGCAGTGATTCCCATCTACCACCATGCGATGTACTGCAGTGATTCCCATCTACTACCATGCGATGTACTGCAGTGATTCTCATCTACCACCATGTGATGTACTGCCGTGATGCCTATCTACCACCATGCGATGTACTGCGTGTGTCCTATCTACCACCATTCGATGTACTGTGTGATTCCCATCTACCACCACGCACTGTACTGCAGTGATTCCCATCTACCACCATGCGGTTTACAGCGTGATTACCATCTACCACCATGCAATGTACTGCAGTGATTCCGATCTACCACCATGATGCACTGCAGTGATGCCCATGTAACACCATGTGATGTACTGCAGTGATTCCCATCTTCTACCATGCGATGTACTGCAGTGATTTCCATCTACCACCATGCGATGTACTGCAGTGATTCCCATCGATCACCATGTGATGTACTGGGTGAATCCTATCTACCACCATGCGAAGTACTGCGTGATTCCCAACTACCACCATGCGATGCATTACAGTGATTCCCATCTACCACCATTCGATGCAAGGCAGTGATTCCCATCTACCACCATGCTATGTACTGCAGTGATAACCACCTACCACCATGCGATGTACTGCAGTGATTCTTATCTACCACCATGTGATGTACTGCCGTGATGTCTATCTACCACCATGTGATGTACTGCAGTGATTCCCATTTACCACCATGCTATGTACTGCAGTGATAACCATCTACCACCATGCGATGTACAGCAGTGATTCTCATCTACCACCATGTGATGTATTGTCGTGATGTCTATCTACCACCATATTATGTACTGCAGTGATGCCCATCTACCACCATGCGATGTACTGCGTCATTCCTATCTACCACCATGCGCTGTACTGCAGTGATTCCCATCTACTACCATGTGATTTACAGCGTGATTCCCATCTACCACCATGCAATGTACTGCAGTGATTCCGATCTACCACCATGTGATGCATTGCAGTGATTCCCATCTACCACCATGTGATGTACTGCAGTGATGACTATCTACCACCATGTGATGAACTGCGTGATTCCCATCTACCACCATGCAATGTACTGCAGTGATTCCCATGTACCACCATGCGATGTACTGCCGTGATGCCTATCTACCACCATGTGGTGTACTGCAGTGATTCCTGTCTACCACCATGTGATGTACTGAGTGATTTCCATATACCAACATGTGATGTATTGCAGTGATTCCCATTTACAACCATGTGATGTACTGCCGTGATTCCCATCTGCCATCATGCTATGTACTGCAGTGATTCCCATCTACCACTATGCGATGCATTACAGTGATTCCCATCTACCACCATGCGATGCATGACAGTGATTCCCATCCACCACCATGCTATGTACTGCAGTGATAATCATCTACCACCATGCGATGTACTGCAGTGATTCACATCTACCACCATGTGATGTTCTGCCGTGATGTCTATCTACCACCATGTGATGTACTGCAGTGATGCCCATCTACCACCATGCGATGTACTGCCTGATTCCCATCTACCATGATGCAATGTACTGCAGTGGTTCCCATGTACCACCATGCGATGTACTGCAGTGATTCTCATCTACCACCATGTGATGTACTGCCGTGATGCCTATCTACCACCATGTGATGTACTGCAGTGATTCCCATCTTCTACCATGCGATGTACTGCAGTGATTTCCATCTACCACCATGCGATGTACTGCAGTGATTCCCATCTACCACCATGCGATGTACTGCGTGTGTCCTATCTACCACCATTCGATGTACTGGGTGATTCCCATCTACCACCACGCACGGTACTGCAGTGATTCCCATCTACCACCATGCGGTTTACAGCGTGATTCCCATCTACCACCATGCAATGTACTGCAGTGATTCCGATCTACCACCATGATGCACTGCAGTGATGCCCATCTACCACCATGTGATGTACTGCGTGATTCCCATCTACCATCATGCAATGTACTGCAGTAATTCCCATGTAACACCATGTGATGTACTGCAGTGATTCCCATCTTCTACCATGCGATGTACTGCAGTGATTTCCATCTACCACCATGCGATGTACTGCAGTGATTCCCATCTACCACCATGCGATGTACTGCAGTGATTCCCATCTACTACCATGCGATGTACTGCAGATATTCCCTTCTACCACCATGTGATGTACTGCAGTGATTCCCATCGATCACCATGGGATGTACTGGGTGATTCCTATGTACCACCATGCGAAGTACTGCGTGATTCCCAACTACCACCATGCGATGCATTACAGTGATTCCCATCTACCACCATTCGATGCAAGGCAGTGATTCCCATCTACCACCATGCTATGTACGGCAGTGATAACCACCTACCACCATGCGATGTACTGCAGTGATTCTTATCTACCACCATGTGATGTACTGCCGTGATGTCTATCAACCACCATGTGATGTACTACAGTGATTCCCATTTACCACCATGTGATGTACTGCCGTGATTCCCATCTACCACCATGCTATGTACTGCAGTGATAACCATCTACCACCATGCGATGTACTGCAGTGATTCTCATCTACCACCATGTGATGTATTGTCGTGATGTCTATCTACCACCATATTATGTACTGCAGTGATGCCCATCTACCACCATGCGATGTACTGCGTGATTCCCATCTACCACCATGCAATGTACTGCAGTGATTCCCATGTACCACAATGCGATGTACTGCAGCGATTCTTATCTACCACCATGTGATGTACTGCCGTGATGCCTATCTACCACCATGTGGTGTACTGCAGTGATACTCATCTACCACCATGAAATGTACTGCAGTGATTCCCATCTACCACCATGCGATGTACTGCAGTGATACCCATCTACCACCATGCGATGTACTGCGTGTGTCCTATCTACCACCAATCGATGTACTGGTTGATTTCCATCTACCACCATGCGCTGTACTGCAGTGATTCCCATCTACTACCATGCGATTTACAGCGTGATTCCCATCTACCACCATGCAATGTACTGCAGTGATTCCGATCTACCACCATGTGATGCATTGCAGTGATTCCCATCTACCATCATGTGATGTACTGTGTGTTTCCCATCTACCACCATGCAATGTACTGCAGTGATTCCCATGTACCACCATGCGATGTACTGAGTGATTTCCATATACCAACATGTGATGTATTGCAGTGATTCCCATTTACCACCATGTGATGTACTGCCGTGATTCCCATCTACCATCATGCTATGTACTGCAGTGATTCCCATCTACCACTATGCGATGCATTACAGTGATTCCCATCTACCACCATGCGATGCATGACAGTGATTCCCATCCACCACCATGCTATGTACTGCAGTGATAATCATCTACCACCATGCGATGTACTGCAGCGATTCTCATCTACCACCATGTGATGTACTGCCGTGATGTCTATCTACCACCATGTGATGTACTGCAGTGATGCCCATCTACCACCATGCGATGTACTGCCTGATTCCCATCTACCATCATGCAATGTACTGCAGTGGTTCCCATGTACCACCATGCGATGTACTGCAGTGATTCTCATCTACCACCATGTGATGTACTGCCGTGATGCCTATCTACCACCATGTGGTGTACTGCAGTGATGCCCATCTACTAACATGAGATGTACTGCAGTGATTCGCATCTACCACCATGTGATGTACTGCAGTGATTCCCATCTACCACCATGCAATGTACTGCGTGTGTCCTATCTACCACCATTCGATGTACTGGGTGATTCCCATCTACCACCACGCACTGTACTGCAGCGATTCCCATCTACCACCATGCGGTTTACAGCGTGATTCCCATCTACCACCATGCAATGTACTGCAGTGATTCCGATCTACCACCATGATGCACTGCAGTGATGCCCATCTACCACCATGTGATGTACTGCGTGATTCCCATCTACCATCATGCAATGTACTGCAGTAATTCCCATGTAACACCATGTGATGTACTGCAGTGATTCCCATCTTCTACCATGCGATGTACTGCAGTGATTTCCATCTACCACCATGCGTTGTAGTGCAGTGATTCCCATCTACCACCATGCGATGTACTGCAGTGATTCCCATCTACTACCATGCGATGTACTGCAGATATTCCCATCTACCACCATGTGATTTACAGCGTGATTCCCATCTACCACCATGCAATGTACTGCTGTGATTCCGATCTACCACCATGTGATGCATTGCAGTAATTCCCATCTACCACCATGTGATGTACTGCAATGATGCCCATCTACCACCATGTGATGAACTGCGTGATTCCCATCTACCACCATGCAATGTACGGCAGTGATTCCCATGTACCACCATGCGATGTACTGCCGTGATGCCTATCTACCACCATGTGGTGTACTGCAGTGATTCCTGTCTACCACCATGTGATGTACTGAGTGATTTCCATATACCAACATGTGATGTATTGCAGTGATTCCCATTTACCACCATGTGATGTACTGCCGTGATTCCCATCTACCATCACGCTATGTACTGCAGTGATTCCCATCTACCACTATGCGATGCATTACAGTGATTCCCATCTACCACCATGCGATGCATGACAGTGATTCCCATCCACCACCATGCTATGTACTGCAGTGATAATCATCTACCACCATGCGATGTACTGCAGTGATTCTCATCTACCACCATGTGATGTACTGCCGTGATGTCTATCTACCACCATGTGATGTACTGCAGTGATGCCCATCTACCACCATGCGATGTACTGCCTGATTCCCATCTACCATCATGCAATGTACTGCAGTGGCTCCCATGTACCACCATGCGATGTACTGCAGTGATTCTCATCTACCACCATGTGATGTGCTGCCGTGATGCCTATCTACCACCATGTGGTGTACTGCAGTGATGCTCATCTACCACCATGTGATGTACTGCCGTGATGTCTATCTACCACCATGTGATGTACTACAGTGATTCCCATTTACCACCATGTGATGTACTGCCGCGATTCCCATCTACCACCATGCTATGTACTGCAGTGATAACCATCTACCACCATGCGATGTACTGCAGTGATTCTCATCTACCACCATGTGATGTATTGTCGTGATGTCTATCTACCACCATATTATGTACTGCAGTGATGCCCATCTACCACCATGCGATGTACTGCGTGATTCCCATCTACCACCATGCAATATACTGCAGTGATTCCCATGTACCACAATGCGATGTACTGCAGTGATTCTTATCTACCACCATGTGATGTACTGCCGTGATGCCTATCTACCACCATGTGGTGTACTGCAGTGATGCTCATCTACCACCATGAAATGTACTGCAGTGATTCCCATCTACCACCATGCGATGTACTGCAGTGATACCCATCTACCACCATGCGATGTACTGCGTGTGTCCTATCTACCACCAATCGATGTACTGGTTGATTTCCATCTACCACCATGCGCTGTACTGCAGGGATTCCCATCTACTATCATGCGATTTACAGCGTGATTCCCATCTACCACCATGCAATGTACTGCAGTGATTCCGATCTACCACCATGTGATGCATTGCAGTGATTCCCATCTACCACCATGTGATGTACTGTGTGATTCCCATCTACCACCATGCAATGTACTGCAGTGATTCCCATGTACCACCATGCGATGTACTGAGTGATTTCCATATACCAACATGTGATGTATTGCAGTGATTCCCATTTACCACCATGTGATGTACTGCCGTGATTCCCATCTACCATCATGCTATGTACTGCAGTGATTCCCATCTACCACTATGCGATGCATTACAGTGATTCCCATCTACCACCATGCGATGCATGACAGTGATTCCCATCCACCAACATGCTATGTACTGCAGTGATAATCATCTACCACCATGCGATGTACTGCAGCGATTCTCATCTACCACCATGTGATGTACTGCCGTGATGTCTATCTACCACCATGTGATGTACTGCAGTGATGCCCATCTACCACCATGCGATGTACTGCCTGATTCCCATCTACCATCATGCAATGTACTGCAGTGGTTCCCATGTACCACCATGCGATGTACTGCAGTGATTCTCATCTACCACCATGTGATGTACTGCCGTGATGCCTATCTACCACCATGTGGTGTACTGCAGTGATGCCCATCTACTAACATGAGATGTACTGCAGTGATTCGCATCTACCACCATGTGATGTACTGCAGTGATTCCCATCTACCACCATGCGATGTACTGCGTGTGTCCTATCTACCACCATTCGATGTACTGGGTGATTCCCATCTACCACCACGCACTGTACTGCAGTGATTCCCATCTACCACCATGCGGTTTACAGCGTGATTCCCATCTACCACCATGCAATGTACTGCAGTGATTCCGATCTACCACCATGATGCACTGCAGTGATGCCCATCTACCACCATGTGATGTACTGCGTGATTCCCATCTACCATCATGCAATGTACTGCAGTAATTCCCATGTAACACCATGTGATGTACTGCAGTGATTCCCATCTCCTACCATGCGATGTACTGCAGTGATTTCCATCTACCACCATGCGATGTACTGCAGTGATTCCCATCTACCACCATGCGATGTACTGCAGTGATTCCCATCTACTACCATGCGATGTACTGCAGATATTCACATCTACCACCATGTGATGTACTGCAGTGATTCCCATCGATCACCATGGGATGTACTGCGTCATTACTATCTATCACCATGCCCTGTACTGCAGTGATTCCCATCTACTACCATGTGATTTACAGCGTGATTCCCATCTACCACCATGCAATGTACTGCTGTGATTCCGATCTACCACCATGTGATGCATTGCAGTAATTCCCATCTACCACCATGTGATGTACTGCAGTGATGCCCATCTACCACCATGTGATGAACTGCGTGATTCCCATCTACCACCATGCAATGTACTGCAGTGATTCCCATGTACCACCATGCAATGTACTGCCGTGATGCCTATCTACCACCGTGTGGTGTACTGCAGTGATTCCTGTCTACCACCATGTGATGTACTGAGTGATTTCCATATACCAACATGTGATGTATTGCAGTGATTCCCATTTACCACCATGTGATGTACTGCCGTGATTCCCATCTACCATCACGCTATGTACTGCAGTGATTCCCATCTACCACTATGCGATGCATTACAGTGATTCCCATCTACCACCATGCGATGCATGACAGTGATTGCCATCCACCACCATGCTATGTACTGCAGTGATAATCATCTACCACCATGCGATGTACTGCAGTGATTCTCATCTACCACCATGTGATGTACTGCCGTGATGTCTATCTACCACCATGTGATGTACTGCAGTGATGCCCATCTACCACCATGCGATGTACTGCCTGATTCCCATCTACCATCATGCAATGTATTGCAGTGGTTCCCATGTACCACCATGCGATGTACTGCAGTGATTCTCATCTACCACCATGTGATGTACTGCCGTGATGCCTATCTACCACCATGTGGTGTACTGCAGTGATGCCCATCTACTAACATGAGATGTACTGCAGTGATTCGCATCTACCACCATGCGATGTACTGCAGTGATTCCCATCTACCACCATGCAATGTACTGCGTGTGTCCTATCTACCACCATTCGATGTACTGGGTGATTCCCATCTACCACCATGCGGTTTACAGCGTGATTCCCATCTACCACCATGCAATGTACTGCAGTGATTCCGATCTACCACCATGATGCACTGCAGTGATGCCCATCTACCACCATGTGATGTACTGCGTGATTCCCATCTACCATCATGCAATGTACTGCAGTAATTCCCATGTAACACCATGTGATGTACTGCAGTGATTCCCATCTTCTACCATGCGATGTACTGCAGTGATTTCCATCTACCACCATGCGATGTACTGCAGTGATTCCCATCTACCACCATGCGATGTACTGCAGTGATTCCCATCTACTACCATGCGATGTACTGCAGATATTCCCATCTACCACCATGTGATGTACTGCAGTGATTCCCATCGATCACCATGGGATGTACTGGGTGATTCCTATCTACCACCATGCGAAGTACTGCGTGATTCCCAACTACCACCATGCGATGCATTACAGTGATTCCAATCTACCACCATTCGATGCAAGGCAGTGATTCCCATCTACCACCATGCTATGTACGGCAGTGATAACCACCTACCACCATGCTATGTACTGCAGTGATAACCACCTACCACCATGCGATGTACTGCAGTGATTCTTATCTACCACCATGTGATGTACTGCCGTGATGTCTATCTACCACCATGAGATGTACTGCAGTGATTCCCATTTACCACCATGCTATGTACTGCAGTGATAACCATCTACCACCATGCGATGTACTGCAGTGATTCTCATCTACCACCATGTGATGTATTGTCGTGATGTCTATCTACCACCATATTATGTACTGCAGTGATGCCCATCTACCACCATGCGATGAACTGCGTCATTCCTCTCTACCACCATGCGCTGTACTGCAGTGATTCCCATCTACTACCATGTGATTTACAGCGTGATTCCCATCTACCACCATGCAATGTACTGCAGTGATTCCGATCTACCACCATGTGATGCATTGCAGTGATTCCCATCTACCACCATGTGATGAACTGCAGTGATGCCCATCTACCAACATGTGATGAACTGCGTGATTCCCATCTACCACCATGCAATGTACTGCAGTGATTCCCATGTACCACCATGCGATGTACTGCCGTGATGCCTATCTACCACCATGTGGTGTACTGCAGTGATTCCTGTCTACCACCATGTGATGTACTGTGTGATTTCCATATACCAACATGTGATGTATTGCAGTGATTCCCATTTACCACCATGTGATGTACTGCCGTGATTCCCATCTACCATCATGCTATGTACTGCAGTGATTCCCATCTACCACTATGCGATGCATTACAGTGATTCCCGTCTACCACCATGCGATGCATGACAGTGATTCCCATCTACCACCATGTGATGTACTGTGTGATTCCCATCTACCCCATGCGATGTACTGCAGTGATTCCCATCTACCACCATGCGATGTACTGTATGTGTCCTATCTACCACCATTCGATGTACTGGGTGATTCCCATCTACCACCACGCACTGTACTGCAGTGATTCCCATCTACCACCATGCGGTTTACAGCGTGATTCCCATCTACCACCATGCAATGTACTGCAGTGATTCAGATCTACCACCATGTGATGCACTGCAGTGATGCCCATCTACCACCATGTGATGTACTGCGTGATTCCCATCTACCACCATGCAATGTATTGCAGTAATTCCCATGTAACACCATGTGATGTACTGTAGTGATTCCCATCTTCTACCATGCAATGTACTGCAGTAATTCCCATGTAACACCATGTGATGTACTGCAGTGATTCCCATCTTCTACCATGCGATGTACTGCAGTGATTTCCATCTACCACCATGCGATGTACTGCAGTGATTCCCATCTACCACCATGCGATGTACTGCAGTGATTCCCATCTACTACCATGCGATGTACTGCAGATATTCCCATCTACCACCATGCGAAGTACTGCGTGATTCCCAACTACCACCATGCGATGCATTACAGTGATTCCCATCTACCACCATTAGATGCAAGGCAGTGATTCCCATCTACCACCATGCTATGTACTGCAGTGATAACCACCTACCACCATGCGATGTACTGCAGTGATTCTTATCTACCACCATGTGATGTACTGCCGTGATGTCTATCTACCACCATGTGATGTACTGCAGTGATTCCCATTCACCACCATGCTATGTACTGCAGTGATAACCATCTACCACCATGCGATGTACTGCAGTGATTCTCATCTACCACCATGTGATGTATTGTCGTGATGTCTATCTACCACCATATTATGTACTGCAGTGATGCCCATCTACCACCATGCGATGTACTGCGTCATTCCTATCTACCACCATGCGCTGTACTGCAGTGATTCCCATCTACTACCATGTGATTTACAGCGTGATTCCCATCTACCACCATGCAATGTACTGCAGTGATTCCGATCTACCACCATGTGATGCATTGCAGTGATTCCCATCTACCACCATGTGATGTACTGCAGTGATGCCTATCTACCACCATGTGATGAACTGCGTGATTCCCATCTACCACCATGCAATGTACTGCAGTGATTCCCATGTACCACCATGCGATGTACTGCCGTGATGCCTATCTACCACCATGTGGTGTACTGCAGTTATTCCTGTCTACCACCATGTGATGTACTGAGTGATTTCCATATACCAACATGTGATGTATTGCAGTGATTCCCATTTACCACCATGTGATGTACTGCCGTGATTCCCATCTGCCATGATGCTATGTACTGCAGTGATTCCCATCTACCACTATGCGATGCATTACAGTGATTCCCATCTACCACCATGCGATGCATGACAGTGATTCCCATCCACCACCATGCTATGTACTGCAGTGATAATCATCTACCACCATGCGATGTACTGCAGTGTTTCTCATCTACCACCATGTGATGTACTGCCGTGATGTCTATCTACCACCATGTGATGTACTGCAGTGATGCCCATCTACCACCATGCGATGTACTGCCTGATTCCCATCTACCATGATGCAATGTACTGCAGTGGTTCCCATGTACCACCATGCGATGTACTGCAGTGATTCTCATCTCCCACCATGTGATGTACTGCCGTGATGCCTATCTACCACCATGTGATGTACTGCAGTGATGCCCATCTACTAACATGAGATGTACTGCAGTGATTCGTATCTACCACCTTGCGATGTACTGCAGTGATTCCCATCTACCACCATGCGATGTACTGCGTGTGTCCTATCTACCACCATTCGATGTACTGGGTGATTCCCATCTACCACCACGCACTGTACTGCAGTGATTCCCATCTACCACCATGCGGTTTACAGCGTGATTCCCATCTACCACCATGCAATGTACTGCAGTGATTCCGATCTACCACCATGATGCACTGCAGTGATGCCCATCTACCACCATGTGATGTACTGCGTGATTCCCATCTACCATCATGCAATGTACTGCAGTAATTCCCATGTAACACCATGTGATGTACTGCAGTGATTCCCATCTTCTACCATGCGATGTACTGCAGTGATTTCCATCTACCATCATGCGATGTACTGCAGTGATTCCCATCTACCACCATGCGATGTACTGCAGTGATTCCCATCTACTACCATGCGATGTACTGCAGATATTCCCTTCTACCACCATGTAATGTACTGCAGTGATTCCCATCGATCACCATGGGATGTACTGGGTGATTCCTATGTACCTCCATGCGAAGTACTGCGTGATTCCCAACTACCACCATGCGATGCATTACAGTGATTCCCATCTACCACCATTCGATGCAAGGCAGTGATTCCCATCTACCACCATGCTATGTACGGCAGTGATAACCACCTACCACCATGCGATGTACTGCAGTGATTCTTATCTACCACCATGTGATGTACTGCCGTGATGTCTATCTACCACCATGTGATGTACTGCAGTGATTCCCATTTACCACCATGTGATGTACTGCCGTGATTCCCATCTACCACCATGCTATGTACTGCAGTGATAACCATCTACCACCATGCGATGTACTGCAGTGATTCTCATCTACCACCATGTGATGTATTGTCGTGATGTCTATCTCCCACCATATTATGTACTGCAGTGATGCCCATCTACCACCATGCGATGTACTGCGTGATTCCCATCTACCACCATGCAATGTACTGCAGTGATTCCCATGTACCACAATGCGATGTACTGCAGTGATTCTCATCTACCACCATGTGATGTACTGCCGTGATGCCTATCTACCACCATGTGGTGTACTGCAGTGATGCTCATCTACCACCATGAAATGTACTGCAGTGATTCCCATCTACCACCATGCGATGTACTGCAGTGATACCCATCTACCACCATGCGTTGTACTGCGTGTGTCCTATCTACCACCAATCGATGTACTGGTTGATTTCCATCTACCACCATGCGCTGTACTGCAGTTATTCCCATCTACTACCATGCGATTAACAGCGTGATTCCCATCTACCACCATGCAATGTACTGCAGTGATTCCGATCTACCACCATGTGATGCATTGCAGTGATTCCCATCTACCACCATGTGATGTACTGTGTGATTCCCATCTACCACCATGCAATGTACTGCAGTGATTCCCATGTACCACCATGCGATGTACAGAGTGATTTCCATATACCAACATGTGATGTATTGCAGTGATTTCCATATACCAACATGTGATGTACTGCCGTGATTCCCATTTACCACCATGTGATGTACTGCCGTGATTCCCATCTACCATCATGCTATGTACTGCAGTGATTCCCATCTACCACCATGCGATGCATGACAGTGATTCCCATCCACCACCATGCTATGTACTGCAGTGATAATCATCTACCACCATGCGATGTACTGCAGTGATTCTCATCTACCACCATGTGATGTACTGCCGTGATGTCTATCTACCACCATGTGATGTACTGCAGTGATGCCCATCTACCACCATGCGATGTACTGCCTGATTCCCATCTACCATCATGCAATGTACTGCAGTGGTTTCCATGTACCACCATGCGATGTACTGCAGTGATTCTCATCTACCACCATGTGATGTACTGCCGTGATGCCTATCTACCACCATGTGGTGTACTGCACTGATGCCCATCTACTAACATGAGATGTACCGCAGTAATTCGCATCTACCACCATGTGATGTACTGCAGTGATTCCCATCTACCACCATGCGATGTACTGCGTGTGTCCTATCTACCACCATTCGATGTACTGGGTGATTCCCATCTACCACCACGCACTGTACTGCAGTGATTCCCATCTACCACCATGCGGTTTACAGCGTGATTCCCATCTACCACCATGCAATGTACTGCAGTGATTCCGATCTACCACCATGATGCACTGCAGTGATGCCCATCTACCACCATGTGATGTACTGCATGATTCCCATCTACCATCATGCAATGTACTGCAGTAATTCCCATGTAACACCATGTGATGTACTGCAGTGATTCCCATCTTCTACCATGCGATGTACTGCAGTGATTTCCATCTACCACCATGTGATGTACTGCAGTGATTCCCATCTACCACCATGCGATGTACTGAAGTGATTCCCATCTACTACCATGCGATGTACTGCAGATATTCCCATCTACCACCATGTGATGTACTGCAGTGATTCCCATCGATCACCATGGGATGTACTGGGTGATTCCCATCTACCACCATGCAAAGTACTGCGTGATTCCCAACTACCACCATGCGATGCATTACAGTGATTCCCATCTACCACCATTCGATGCAAGGCAGTGATTCCCATCTACCACCATGCTATGTACGGTAGTGATAACCACCTACCACCATGCGATGTACTACAGTGATTCTTATCTAACACCATGTGATGTACTGCCATGATGTCTATCTACCACCATGTGATGTACTGCAGTGATTCCCATTTACCACCATGTGATGTACTGCCGTGATTCCCATCTACCACCATGCTATGTACTGCAGTGATAACCATCTACCACCATGCGATGTACTGCAGTGATTCTCATCTACCACCATGTGATGTATTGTCGTGATGTCTATCTACCACCATATTATGTACTGCAGTGATGCCCATCTACCACCATGCGATGTACTGCGTGATTCCCATCTACCACCATGCAATGTACTGCAGTGATTCCCATGTACCACAATGCGATGTACTGCAGTGATTCTCATCTACCACCATGTGATGTACTGCCGTGATGCCTATCTACCACCATGTGGTGTACTGCAGTGATGCCCATCTACCACCATGAGATGTACTGCAGTGATTCCCATCTACCACCATGCGATGTACTGCAGTGATACCCATCTACCACCATGCGATTTACTGCGAGTGTCCTATCTACCACCATTCGATGTACTGGTTGATTTCCATCTACCACCATGCGCTGTACTGCAGTGATTCCCATCTACTACCATGCGATTTACAGCGTGATTCCCATCTACCACCATGCAATGTACTGCAGTGATTCCGATCTACCACCATGTGATGCATTGCAGAGATTCCCATCTACCACCATGTGATGTACTGTGTGATTCCCATCTACCACCATGCAATGTACTGCAGTGATTCCCATGTGCCACCATGCGATGTACTGCAGTGATTCCCATCTTATACCATGCAATGTACTGCAGTGATTTCCACCTACCACCATGCGATGTACTGCAGTGATTCTCATCTACCACCATGTGATGTACTGCCGTGATGTCTATCTACCACCATGTGATGTACTGCAGTTATGCCCATCTACCACCATGCGATGTACTGCCTGATTCCCATCTACCATCATGCAATGTACTGCAGTGGTTCCCATGTACCACCATGCGATGTACTGCAGTGATTCTCATCTACCACCATGTGATGTACTGCCGTGATGCCTATCTACCACCATGTGATGTACTGCAGTGATGCCCATCTACTAACATGAGATGTACTGCAGTGATTCGCATCTACCACCATGTGATGTACTGCAGTGATTCCCATCTACCACCATGCAATGTACTGCAGTGATTCCGATCTACCACCATGTGATGCATTGCAGTGATTCCCATCTACCACCATGTGATGTACTGTGTGATTCCCATCTACCACCATGCAATGTACTGCAGTGATTCCCATGTACCACCATGCGATGTACTGCAGTGATTCCCATCTTCTACCATGCAATGTACTGCAGTGATTTCCACCTACCACCATGCAATGTACTGCAGTGATTCTCATCTACCACCATGTGATGTACTGCCGTGATGTCTATTTACCAGCATGTGATGTACTGCAGTGATGCCCATCTACCACCATGTGATGTACTGCCTGATTCCCATCTACCATCATGCAATGTACTGCAGTGGTTCCCATATACCACCATGCGATGTACTGCAGTGATTCTCATCTACCACCATGTGATGTACTGCCGTGATGCCTATCTACCACCATGTGATGTACTGCAGTGATGCCCATCTACTAACATGAGATGTACTGCAGTGATTCGCATCTACCACCATGTGATGTACTGCTGTGATTCCCATCTACCACCATGCGATGTACTGCATGTGTCCTATCTACCACCATTCGATGTACTGGGTGATTCCCATCTACCACCATGTACTGTACTGCAGTGATTCCCATCTACCACCATGCGGTTTACAGAGTGATTCCCATCTACCACCATGCAATGTACTGCAGTGATTCCGATCTACCACCATGATGCACTGCAGTGATGCCCATCTACCACCATGTGATGTACTGCGTGATTCCCATCTACCATCATGCAATGTACTGCAGATATTCCCATCTACCACCATGTGATGTACTGCAGTGATTCCCATCGATCACCATGGGATGTACTGGGTGATTCCTATCTACCACCATGCAAAGTGCTGCGTGATTCCCAACTACCACCATGCGATGCATTACAGTGATTCCCATCTACCACCATTCGATGCAAGGCAGTGATTCCATCTACCACCATGCTATGTACGGCAGTGATAACCACCTACCACCATGCGATGTACTACAGTGATTCTTATCTACCACCATGTGATGTACTGCCATGATGTCTATCTACCACCATGTGATGTACTGCAGTGATTCCCATTTACCACCATGTGATGTACTGCCGTGATTCCCATCTACCACCATGCTATGTACTGCAGTGATAACCATCTACCACCATGCGATGTACTGCAGTGATTCTCATCTACCACCATGTGATGTATTGTCGTGATGTCTATCTACCACCATATTATGTACTGCAGTGATGCCCATCTACCACCATGCGATGTACTGCGTGATTCCCATCTACCACCATGCAATGTACTGCAGTGATTCCCATGTACCACAATGCGATGTACTGCAGTGATTCTCATCTACCACCATGTGATGTAATGCCGTGATGCCTATCTACCACCATGTGGTGTACTGCAGTGATGCCCATCTACCACCATGAGATGTACTGCAGTGATTCCCATCTACCACCATGCGATGTACTGCAGTGATACCCATCTACCACCATGCGATGTACTGCGTGTGTCCTATCTACCACCATTCGATGTACTGGTTGATTTCCATCTACCACCATGCGCTGTACTGCAGTGATTCCCATCTACTACCATGCGATTTACAGCGTGATTCCCATCTACCACCATGCAATATACTGCAGTGATTCCGATCTACCACCATGTGATGCATTGCAGTGATTCCCATCTACCACTATGTGATGTACTGTGTGATTCCCATCTACCACCATGCAATGTACTGCAGTGATTCCCATGTACCACCATGCGATGTACTGCAGTGATTCCCATCTTCTACCATGCAATGTACTGCAGTGATTTCCACCTACCACCATGCGATGTACTGCAGTGATTCCCATCTACCACCATGCGATGTACTGCAGCGATTCCCATCTACTACCATGCGATGTAGTGCAGTGATTCCCATCTACCACCATGCGATGTACTGCAGTGATTCCCATCTATCACCATGAGATGTACTGCAGTGATTGCCATCTGCCCCATGCGATGTACTGCAGTGATTCCCATCTACCACAATGCGATGTACTGCGTGAGTCCTATCTACCACAATTTGATGTACTGCGTGATGCCAATCTACCACCACGCGCTGTACTGCAGTGATTCCCATCTACCACCATGCGATTTATAGCGTGATTGCCATCTACCACCATGCAATATACTGCAGTGATTCCGATCTACCACCATGTGATGCATTGCAGTGTTTCCCATCTATCACCATGTGATGTACTGCGTCATTCCCATCTACCACCATGCAATGTACTGCAGTGATTCCCATGTACCACCATGCGATGTACTGCAGTGATTCCCATCTTCTACCATGCGATGTACTGCAGTGATTTCCATCTACCACCATGCGATGTACTGCAGTGATTCCCATCTACCACCATGCGATGTTCTGGGTGATTCCTATCTACCACCATGTGATGTAGTGCAGTGATTCTCATCTACCACCATGCGATGTATTGCCGTGATTCCCATCTACCACCATGCGATGTACTGGGTGATTCCCATCTACCAACGTGCGATGTATTGCAGTGACTCCCATGTACCACCATGCGATGTACTGCAATGATTCCCATTTTCTACCATGCGATGTACTGCAGTGATTTCCATCTACCACCATGCGATGTACTGCAGTGATTCCCATCTACCACCATGCGATGTACTGGGTGATTCCCATCTACCACCATGTGGTGTACTGCCTTGATACCCATCTACCACTATGCGATGTACTGCGTGAGTCCTATCTACCACCATGTGATGTACTGGAGTGATAACCATCTACCACCATGCGATATACTGCCGTGATTCCCATCTACCACCATGCGATGTACTGCAGTGCTTTCCATTTACCACCATGCGATGTACTGCGTGATTCCTATCTATCGCCATTCGATGTACTGGGTGATTCCCATCTACCACACGCACTGTACTGCAATGATTCCCATCTAAAACCATGAATTGTACTGGAGTGAATCCGATCTACCACCATGTAATACATTGCAGTGATTCCCATCTACCACTATGCAATGTACTGCAGTGATTCCCATGTACCACCATCCGATGTACTGCAGTGATAATCATCTATAACCATGCAATGTACTGGAGTGATTCCCATCTACCACCATGCAATGTACTTCGTGATTCCATCTACCACCATGCAATGTACTGCAGTGATTCCCATGTACCACCATGTGATGTACAGCAGTGATTCCCATCTACTACCATGCGATGTACTGCGTGATTCCCATCTACCACCATGCAATGTACTGCAGTGATTCCCATGTACCACAATGCGATGTACTGCAGTGATTCTCATCTACCACCATGTGATGTACTGCCGTGATGCCTATCTACCACCATGTGGTGTACTGCACTGATGCCCATCTACCACCATGATATGTACTGCAGTGATTCCCATCTACCACCATGCGATGTACTGCAGTGATACCCATCTACCACCATGCGATGTACTGCGTGTGTCCTATCTACCACCATTCGATGTACTGGTTGATTCGCATCTACCACCATGCACTGTACTGCAGTGATTCCCATCTACTACCATGCGATTTACAGCGTGATTCCCATCAACCACCATGCAATGTACTGCAGTGATTCCGATCTACCACCATGTGATGCATTGCAGTGATTCCCATCTACCACCATGTGATGCACTGTGTGATTCCCATCTACCACCATGCAATGTACTGCAGTGATTCCCATGTACCACCATGCGATGTACTGCAGTGATTCCCATCTTCTACCATGCGATGTACTGCAGTGATTTCCACCTACCACCATGCGATGTACTGCAGTGATTCCCATCTACCACCATGCGATGTACTGCAGTGATTCCCATCTACTACCATGCGATGTAGTGCAGTGATTCCCATCTACAACCATGCGATGTACTGCAGTGATTCCCATCTATCACCATGCGATGTACTGCAGTGATTTCCATCTACCACCATGCGATGTACTGCAGTGATTCCCATCTACCACCATGCGATGTACTGGGTGATTCCTATCTATCACCATGTGATGTAGTGCAGTGATTCTCATCTACCACCATGCGATGTATTGCCGTGATTCCCATCTACCACCATGCGATGTACTGGGTGATTCCCATCTACCAACGTGCGATGTATTGCAGTGACTCCCATGTACCACCATGCGATGTACTGCAGTGATTCCCATTTTCTACCATGCGATGTACTGCAGTGATTTCCATCTACCACCATGCGATGTACTGCAGTGATTCCCATCTACCACCATGCGATGTACTGGGTGATTCCCATCTACCACCATGTGGTGTACTGCAGTGACGCCCATCTACCACCAAGAGATGTACTGCAGTGATTCCCATCTATCACCATGCAATGTACTGCCTTGATACCCATCTACCACTATGCGATGTACTGCGTGAGTCCTATCTACCACCATGTGATGTACTGGAGTCATAACCATCTACCACCATGCGATATACTGCCGTGATTCCCATCTACCACCATGCGATGTACTGCAGTGCTTTTCATTTACCACCATGCGATGTACTGCGTGTGTCCTATCTATCGCCATTCGATGTACTGGGTGATTCCCATCTACCACCACGCACTGTACTGCAGTGATTCCCATCTAAAACCATGAATTGTACTGGAGTGAATCCGATCTACCACCATGTAATACATTGCAGTGATTCCCATCTACCACTATGCAATGTACTGCAGTGATTCCCATGTACCACCATGCGATGTACTGCAGTGATAATCATCTATAACCATGCAATGTACTGGAGTGATTCCCATCTACCACCATGCAATGTACTGCGTGATTCCATCAACCACCATGCAATGTACTGCAGTGATTCCCATGTACCACCATGTGATGTACAGCAGTGATTCCCATCTACTACCATGCGATGTACTGCAGTGATTCCCATCTACCACCATGTGATGTACTGCAGTGATTCCCATCTATCACCATGTGATGTACTGCGTGATTCCCATCTACCACCATGCAATGCATTGCAGTGATTGCCATCTACCACCAAGCTATGTACTGCAGTGATAACCATCTACCACCATGCGATGTACTGCAGTGATTCTCATCTACCACCATGTGATGTACTGCCAAGATGTCTATCTACCACCATGTGGTGTACTGCAGTGATTCCTGTCTACCACCATGTGATGTACTGAGTGATTTCCATATACCAACATGTGGTGTATTGCAGTGATTCCCATTTACCACCATGTGATGTACTGCCGTGATTCCCATCTACCATCATGCTATGCACTGCAGTGATTCCCATCTACCACTATGCGATGCATTACAGTGATTCCCATCTACCACCATGCGATGCATGACAGTGATTCCCATCCACCACCATGCTATGTACTGCAGTGATAATTATCTACCACCATGCGATGTACTGCAGTGATTCTCATCTACCACCATGTGATGTACTGCCGTGATGTCTATCTACCACCATGTGATGTACTGCAGTGATGCCCATCTACCACCATGTGATGTACTGCTGTGATGCCTATCTACCACCATGTGGTGTACTGCAGTGATGCCCATCTACCAACATGAGATGTACTGCAGTGATTCGCATCTACCACCATGCGATGTACTGCAGTGATTCCCATCTACCACCATGCGGTTTACAGCGTGATTCCCATCTACCACCATGCAATGTACTGCAGTGATTCCGATCTACCACCATGATGCACTGCAGTGATGCCCATCAACCACCATGTGATGTACTGCGTGATTCCCATTGATTCCCAACTACCACCATGCGATGCATTACAGTGATTCCCATCTACCACCATGCTATGTACGGCAGTGATAACCACCTACCACCATGCGATGCACTGCAGTGATTCTTATCTACCACCATGTGATGTACTGCCGTGATGTCTATCTACCACCATGTGATTTACTGCAGTGATTCCCATTTACCACCATGTGATGTTCTGCCGTGATTCCCATCTACCGCCACGCTATGTACTGCAGTGGTAACCATCTACCACCATGCGATGTACTGCAGTGATTCTCATCTACCACCATGTGATGTATTGCCGTGATGTCTATCTACCACCATATTATATACTGCAGTGATGCCCATCTACCACCATGCGATGTACTGCGTGATTCCCATCTACCACCATGCAATGTACTGCAGTGATTCCCATGTACCACAATGCGATGTACTGCAGTGATTCTCATCTACCACCATGTGATGTACTGCCGTGATGCCTATCTACCACCATGTGGTGTACTGCACTGATGCCCATCTACCACCATGATATGTACTGCAGTGATTCCCATCTACCACCATGCGATGTACTGCAGTGATACCCATCTACCACCATGCGATGTACTGCGTGTGTCCTATCTACCACCATTCGATGTACTGGTTGATTCGCATCTACCACCATGCACTGTACTGCAGTGATTCCCATCTACTACCATGCGATTTACAGCGTGATTCCCATCTACCACCATGCAATGTACTGCAATGATTCCGATCTACCACCATGTGATGCATTGCAGTGATTCCCATTTACCACCATGTGATGTACTGTGTGATTCCCATCTACCACCATGCAATGTACTGCAGTGATTCCCATGTACCACCATGCGATGTACTGCAGTGATTCCCATCTTCTACCATGCGATGTACTGCAGTGATTTCCACCTACCACCATGCGATGTACTGCAGTGATTCCCATCTATCACCATGCGATGTACTGCAGTGATTCCCATCTACTACCATGCGATGTAGTGCAGTGATTCTCATCTACAACCATGCGATGTACTGCAGTGATTCCCATCTATCACCATGAGAAGTACTGCAGTGATTGCCATCTGCCACCATGCGATGTACTGCAGTGATTCCCATCTACCACCATGCGATGTACTGCGTGAGTCCTATCTACCACAATTCGATGTACTGGGTGATGCCATCAACCACCACGCGCTGTACTGCAGTGATTCCCATCTACCACCATGCGATTTATAGCGTCATTCCCATCTACCACCATGCACTGTACTGCAGTGATTCCCATGTACCACCATGCGATCTACTGCAGTGATTCCCATCTTCTACCATGCGATGTACTGCAGTGATTTCCATCTACCAACATGCGATGTACTGCAGTGATTCCCATCTACCACCATGCGATGTACTGGGTGATTCCTATCTACCACCATGTGATGTAGTGCAGTGATTCTCATCTACCACCATGCGATGTATTGCAGTGATTCCCATCTACCACCATGCGATGTACTGCAGTGATTCCCATCTATCAACATGTGATGTACTGCATGATTCCCATCTACCACCATGCAATGCATTGCAGTGATTGCCATCTACCACCAAGCTATGTACTGCAGTGATAACCATCTACCATCATGCGATGTACTGCAGTGATTCTCATCTACCACCATGTGATGTACTGCCAAGATGTCTATCTACCACCATGTGGTGTACTGCAGTGATTCCTGTCTACCACCATGTGATGTACTGAGTGATTTCCATATACCAACATGTGATGTATTGCAGTGATTCCCATTTACCACCATGTGATGTACTGCCGAGATTCCCATCTACCATCATGCTATGCACTGCAGTGATTCCCATCTACCACTATGCGATGCATTACAGTGATTCCCATCTACCACCATGCGATGCATGACAGTGATTCCCATCCACCACCATGCTATGTACTGCAGTGATAATCATCTACCACCATGCGATGTACTGTAGTGATTCTCATCTACCACCATGTGATGTACTGCCGTAATGTTTATCTACCACCATGTGATGTACTGCAGTGATGCCCATCTACTACCATGTGATGTACTGCCGTGATGCCTATCTACCACCATGTGGTGTACTGCAGTGATGCCCATCTACCAACATGAGATGTACTGCAGTGATTCGCATCTACCACCATGCGATGTACTGCAGTGATTCCCATCTACCACCATGCGGTTTACAGCGTGATTCCCATCTACCACCATGCAATGTACTGCAGTGATTCCGAACTACCACCATGATGCACTGCAGTGATGCCCATCAACCACCATGTGATGTACTGCGTGATTCCCATCTACCACCATACAATGTACTGCAGTAATTCCCATGTAACACCATGTGATGTACTGCAGTGATTCCCATCTTCTACCATGCGATGTACTGCAGTCATTTCCATCTACCACCATGCGATGTACTGCAGTGATTCCCATCTACTACCATGCGATGTACTGCAGTGATTCCCATCTACTACCATGCGATGTACTGCAGATATTCCCATCTACCACCATGTGATGTACTGCAGTGATTCCCATCGATCACCATGAGATGTACTGGGTGATTCCTATCTACCACCATGCGAAGTACTGCGTGATTCCCAACTACCACCATGCGATGCATTACAGTGATTCCCATCTACCACCATGCTATGTACGGCAGTGATAACCACCTACCACCATGCGATGTACTGCAGTGATTCTTATCTACCACCATGTGATGTACTGCCGTGATGTCTATCTACCACCATGTGATGTACTGCAGTGATTCCCATTTACCACCATGTGATGTTCTGCCGTGATTCCCATCTACCGCCACGCTATGTACTGCAGTGGTAACCATCTACCACCATGCGATGTACTGCAGTGATTCTCATCTACCACCATGTGATGTATTGCCGTGATGTCTATCTACCACCATATTATATACTGCAGTGATGCCCATCTACCACCATGCGATGTACTGCGTGATTCCCATCTACCACCATGCAATGTACTGCAGAGATTCCCATGTACCACAATGCGATGTACTGCAGCGATTCTCATCTACCACCATGTGATGTACTGCCGTGATGCCTATCTACCACCATGTGGTGTACTGCACTGATGCCCATCTACCACCATGATATGTACTGCAGTGATTCCCATCTACCACCATGCGATGTACTGCAGTGATACCCATCTACCACCATGCGATGTACTGCGTGTGTCCTATCTACCACCATTCGATGTACTGGTTGATTCCCATCTACCACCATGCACTGTACTGCACTGATTCCCATGTACCACCATGCGATGTACTGCAGTGATTCCCATCTTCTACCATGCGATGTACTGCAGTGATTTCCACCTACCACCATGCGATGTACTGCAGTGATTCCCATCTACCACCATGCGATGTACTGCAGTGATTCCCATCTACTACCATGCGATGTAGTGCAGTGATTCCCATCTACAGCCATGCGATGTACTGCAGTGATTCCCATCTATCACCATGAGATGTACTGCAGTGATTGCCATCTGCCACCATGCGATGTACTGCAGTGATTCCCATCTACCACCATGCGATGTACTGCGTGAGTCCTTTCTACCGCAATTCGATGTACTGGGTGATGCCCATCAACCACCACGCGCTGTACTGCAGTGATTCCCATCTACCACCATGCGATTTATAGCGTGATTCCCATCTACCACCATGCAATGTACTGCAGTGATTCCCATGTACCACCATGCGATCTACTGCAGTGATTCCCAACTTCTACCATGCGATGTACTGCAGTGATTTCCATCTACCACCATGCGATGTACTGCAGTGATTCCCATCTACCACCATGCGATGTACTGGGTGATTCCTATCTACCACCATGTGATGTAGTGCAATGATTCTCATCTACCACCATGCGATGTATTGCAGTGATTCCCATCTACCACCATGTGATGTACTGCGTGATTCCCATCTACCACCATGCAATGTACTGCAGTAATTCCCATGTAACACCATGTGATGTACTGCAGTGATTCCCATCTTCTACCATGCGATGTACTGCAGTCATTTCCATCTACCACCATTCGATGTACTGCAGTGATTCCCATCTACTACCATGCGATGTACTGCAGTGATTCCCATCTACTACCATGCGATGTACTGCATATATTCCCATCTACCACCATGCACTGTACTGCAGTGATTCCCATCTACTACCATGCGATTTACAGCGTGATTCCCATCTACCACCATGCAATGTACTGCAATGATTCCGATCTACCACCATGTGATGCATTGCAGTGATTCCCATTTACCACCATGTGATGTACTGTGTGATTCCCATCTACCACCATGCAATGTACTGCAGTGATTCCCATGTACCACCATGCGATGTACTGCAGTGATTCCCATCTTCTACCATGCGATGTACTGCAGTGATTTCCACCTACCACCATGCGATGTACTGCAGTGATTCCCATCTATCACCATGCGATGTACTGCAGTGATTCCCATCTACTACCATGCGATGTAGTGCAGTGATTCTCATCTACAACCATGCGATGTACTGCAGTGATTCCCATCTATCACCATGAGAAGTACTGCAGTGATTGCCATCTGCCACCATGCGATGTACTGCAGTGATTCCCATCTACCACCATGCGATGTACTGCGTGAGTCCTATCTACCACAATTCGATGTACTGGGTGATGCCATCAACCACCACGCGCTGTACTGCAGTGATTCCCATCTACCACCATGCGATTTATAGCGTCATTCCCATCTACCACCATGCACTGTACTGCAGTGATTCCCATGTACCACCATGCGATCTACTGCAGTGATTCCCATCTTCTACCATGCGATGTACTGCAGTGATTTCCATCTACCAACATGCGATGTACTGCAGTGATTCCCATCTACCACCATGCGATGTACTGGGTGATTCCTATCTACCACCATGTGATGTAGTGCAGTGATTCTCATCTACCACCATGCGATGTATTGCAGTGATTCCCATCTACCACCATGCGATGTACTGCAGTGATTCCCATCTATCAACATGTGATGTACTGCATGATTCCCATCTACCACCATGCAATGCATTGCAGTGATTGCCATCTACCACCAAGCTATGTACTGCAGTGATAACCATCTACCATCATGCGATGTACTGCAGTGATTCTCATCTACCACCATGTGATGTACTGCCAAGATGTCTATCTACCACCATGTGGTGTACTGCAGTGATTCCTGTCTACCACCATGTGATGTACTGAGTGATTTCCATATACCAACATGTGATGTATTGCAGTGATTCCCATTTACCACCATGTGATGTACTGCCGAGATTCCCATCTACCATCATGCTATGCACTGCAGTGATTCCCATCTACCACTATGCGATGCATTACAGTGATTCCCATCTACCACCATGCGATGCATGACAGTGATTCCCATCCACCACCATGCTATGTACTGCAGTGATAATCATCTACCACCATGCGATGTACTGTAGTGATTCTCATCTACCACCATGTGATGTACTGCCGTGATGTTTATCTACCACCATGTGATGTACTGCAGTGATGCCCATCTACTACCATGTGATGTACTGCCGTGATGCCTATCTACCACCATGTGGTGTACTGCAGTGATGCCCATCTACCAACATGAGATGTACTGCAGTGATTCGCATCTACCACCATGCGATGTACTGCAGTGATTCCCATCTACCACCATGCGGTTTACAGCGTGATTCCCATCTACCACCATGCAATGTACTGCAGTGATTCCGAACTACCACCATGATGCACTGCAGTGATGCCCATCAACCACCATGTGATGTACTGCGTGATTCCCATCTACCACCATACAATGTACTGCAGTAATTCCCATGTAACACCATGTGATGTACTGCAGTGATTCCCATCTTCTACCATGCGATGTACTGCAGTCATTTCCATCTACCACCATGCGATGTACTGCAGTGATTCCCATCTACTACCATGCGATGTACTGCAGTGATTCCCATCTACCACCATGCAATGTACTGCAATGATTCCGATCTACCACCATGTGATGCATTGCAGTGATTCCCATTTACCACCATGTGATGTACTGTGTGATTCCCATCTACCACCATGCAATGTACTGCAGTGATTCCCATGTACCACCATGCGATGTACTGCAGTGATTCCCATCTTCTACCATGCGATGTACTGCAGTGATTTCCACCTACCACCATGCGATGTACTGCAGTGATTCCCATCTATCACCATGCGATGTACTGCAGTGATTCCCATCTACTACCATGCGATGTAGTGCAGTGATTCTCATCTACAACCATGCGATGTACTGCAGTGATTCCCATCTATCACCATGAGAAGTACTGCAGTGATTGCCATCTGTCACCATGCGATGTACTGCAGTGATTCCCATCTACCACCATGCGATGTACTGCGTGAGTCCTATCTACCACAATTCGATGTACTGGGTGATGCCATCAACCACCACGCGCTGTACTGCAGTGATTCCCATCTACCACCATGCGATTTATAGCGTCATTCCCATCTACCACCATGCACTGTACTGCAGTGATTCCCATGTACCACCATGCGATCTACTGCAGTGATTCCCATCTTCTACCATGCGATGTACTGCAGTGATTTCCATCTACCAACATGCGATGTACTGCAGTGATTCCCATCTACCACCATGCGATGTACTGGGTGATTCCTATCTACCACCATGTGATGTAGTGCAGTGATTCTCATCTACCACCATGCGATGTATTGCAGTGATTCCCATCTACCACCATGCGATGTACTGCAGTGATTCCCATCTATCAACATGTGATGTACTGCATGATTCCCATCTACCACCATGCAATGCATTGCAGTGATTGCCATCTACCACCAAGCTATGTACTGCAGTGATAACCATCTACCATCATGCGATGTACTGCAGTGATTCTCATCTACCACCATGTGATGTACTGCCAAGATGTCTATCTACCACCATGTGGTGTACTGCAGTGATTCCTGTCTACCACCATGTGATGTACTGAGTGATTTCCATATACCAACATGTGATGTATTGCAGTGATTCCCATTTACCACCATGTGATGTACTGCCGAGATTCCCATCTACCATCATGCTATGCACTGCAGTGATTCCCATCTACCACTATGCGATGCATTACAGTGATTCCCATCTACCACCATGCGATGCATGACAGTGATTCCCATCCACCACCATGCTATGTACTGCAGTGATAATCATCTACCACCATGCGATGTACTGTAGTGATTCTCATCTACCACCATGTGATGTACTGCCGTGATGTTTATCTACCACCATGTGATGTACTGCAGTGATGCCCATCTACTACCATGTGATGTACTGCCGTGATGCCTATCTACCACCATGTGGTGTACTGCAGTGATGCCCATCTACCAACATGAGATGTACTGCAGTGATTCGCATCTACCACCATGCGATGTACTGCAGTGATTCCCATCTACCACCATGCGGTTTACAGCGTGATTCCCATCTACCACCATGCAATGTACTGCAGTGATTCCGAACTACCACCATGATGCACTGCAGTGATGCCCATCAACCACCATGTGATGTACTGCGTGATTCCCATCTACCACCATACAATGTACTGCAGTAATTCCCATGTAACACCATGTGATGTACTGCAGTGATTCCCATCTTCTACCATGCGATGTACTGCAGTCATTTCCATCTACCACCATGCGATGTACTGCAGTGATTCCCATCTACTACCATGCGATGTACTGCAGTGATTCCCATCTACTACCATGCGATGTACTGCAGATATTCCCATCTACCACCATGTGATGTACTGCAGTGATTCCCATCGATCACCATGAGATGTACTGGGTGATTCCTATCTACCACCATGCGAAGTACTGCGTGATTCCCAACTACCACCATGCGATGCATTACAGTGATTCCCATCTACCACCATGCTATGTACGGCAGTGATAACCACCTACCACCATGCGATGTACTGCAGTGATTCTTATCTACCACCATGTGATGTACTGCCGTGATGTCTATCTACCACCATGTGATGTACTGCAGTGATTCCCATTTACCACCATGTGATGTTCTGCCGTGATTCCCATCTACCGCCACGCTATGTACTGCAGTGGTAACCATCTACCACCATGCGATGTACTGCAGTGATTCTCATCTACCACCATGTGATGTATTGCCGTGATGTCTATCTACCACCATATTATATACTGCAGTGATGCCCATCTACCACCATGCGATGTACTGCGTGATTCCCATCTACCACCATGCAATGTACTGCAGAGATTCCCATGTACCACAATGCGATGTACTGCAGTGATTCTCATCTACCACCATGTGATGTACTGCCGTGATGCCTATCTACCACCATGTGGTGTACTGCACTGATGCCCATCTACCACCATGATATGTACTGCAGTGATTCCCATCTACCACCATGCGATGTACTGCAGTGATACCCATCTACCACCATGCGATGTACTGCGTGTGTCCTATCTACCACCATTCGATGTACTGGTTGATTCCCATCTACCACCATGCACTGTACTGCACTGATTCCCATGTACCACCATGCGATGTACTGCAGTGATTCCCATCTTCTACCATGCGATGTACTGCAGTGATTTCCACCTACCACCATGCGATGTACTGCAGTGATTCCCATCTACCACCATGCGATGTACTGCAGTGATTCCCATCTACTACCATGCGATGTAGTGCAGTGATTCCCATCTACAACCATGCGATGTACTGCAGTGATTCCCATCTATCACCATGAGATGTACTGCAGTGATTGCCATCTGCCACCATGCGATGTACTGCAGTGATTCCCATCTACCACCATGCGATGTACTGCGTGAGTCCTTTCTACCGCAATTCGATGTACTGGGTGATGCCCATCAACCACCACGCGCTGTACTGCAGTGATTCCCATCTACCACCATGCGATTTATAGCGTGATTCCCATCTACCACCATGCAATGTACTGCAGTGATTCCCATGTACCACCATGCGATCTACTGCAGTGATTCCCAACTTCTACCATGCGATGTACTGCAGTGATTTCCATCTACCACCATGCGATGTACTGCAGTGATTCCCATCTACCACCATGCGATGTACTGGGTGATTCCTATCTACCACCATGTGATGTAGTGCAGTGATTCTCATCTACCACCATGCGATGTATTGCAGTGATTCCCATCTACCACCATGTGATGTACTGCGTGATTCCCATCTACCACCATGCAATGTACTGCAGTAATTCCCATGTAACACCATGTGATGTACTGCAGTGATTCCCATCTTCTACCATGCGATGTACTGCAGTCATTTCCATCTACCACCATTCGATGTACTGCAGTGATTCCCATCTACTACCATGCGATGTACTGCAGTGATTCCCATCTACTACCATGCGATGTACTGCATATATTCCCATCTACCACCATGTGATGTACTGCAGTGATTCCCATCGATCACCATGGGATGTACTGGGTGATTCCTATCTACCACCATGCGAAGTACTGCGTGATTCCCAACTACCACCATGCGATGCATTACAGTGATTCCCATCTACCACCATGCTATGTACGGCAGTGATAACCACCTACCACCATGCGATGTACTGCAGTGATTCTTATCTACCACCATGTGATGTACTGCCGTGATGTCTATCTACCACCATGTGATGTACTGCAGTGATTCCCATTTACCACCATGTGATGTTCTGCCGTGATTCCCATCTACCGCCACACTATGTACTGCAGTGGTAACCATCTACCACCATGCGATGTACTGCAGTGATTCTCATCTACCACCATGTGATGTATTGCCGTGATGTCTATCTACCACCATATTATATACTGCAGTGATGCCCATCTACCACCATGCGATGTACTGCGTGATTCCCATCTACCACCATGCAATGTACTGCAGTGATTCCCATGTACCACAATGCGATGTACTGCCGTGATGCCTATCTACCACCATGTGGTGTACTGCACTGATGCCCATCTACCACCATGATATGTACTGCAGTGATTCCCATCTACCACCATGCGATGTACTGCAGTGATACCCATCTACCACCATGCGATGTACTGCGTGTGTCCTATCTACCACCATTCGATGTACTGGTTGATTCCCATCTACCACCATGCACTGTACTGCAGTGATTCCCATCTACTACCATGCGATTTACAGCGTGATTCCCATCTACCATGCAATGTACTGCAGTGATTCCGATCTACCACCATGTGATGCATTGCAGTGATTCCCATCTACCACCATGTGATGTACTGTGTGATTCCCATCTACCACCATGCAATGTACTGCAGTGATTCCCATGTACCACCATGCGATGTACTGCAGTGATTCCCATCTTCAACCATGCGATGTACTGCAGTGATTTCCACCTACCACCATTCGATGTACTGCAGTGATTCCCATCTACCACCATGCGATGTACTGCAGTGATTCCCATCTACTACCATGAGATGTACTGCAGTGATTGCCATCTGCCACCATGCGATGTACTGCAGTGATTCCCATCTACCACCATGCGATGTACTGCGTGAGTCCTATCTACCACAATTCGATGTACTGGGTGATGCCCATCAACCACCACGCGCTGTACTGCAGTGATTCCCATCTACCACCATGCGATTTATAGCGTGATTCCCATCTACCACCATGCAATGTACTGCAGTGATTCCCATCTACCACCATGCGATGTACTGGGTGATTCCTATCTACCACCATGTGATGTAGTGCAGTGATTCTCATCTACCACCATGCGATGTATTGCAGTGATTCCCATCTACCACCATGTGATGTACTGCGTGATTCCCATCTACCACCATGCAATGTACTGCAGTAATTCCCATGTAACACCATGTGATGTACTGCAGTGATTCCCATCTTCTACCATGCGATGTACTGCAGTCATTTCCATCTACCACCATTCGATGTACTGCAGTGATTCCCATCTACTACCATGCGATGTACTGAATATATTCCCATCTACCACCATGTGATGTACTGCAGTGATTCCCATCGATCACCATGGGATGTACTGGGTGATTCCTATCTACCACGATGCGAAGTACTGCGTGATTCCCAACTACCACCATGCGATGCATTACAGTGATTCCCATCTACCACCATGCTATGTACGGCAGTGATAACCACCTACCACCATGCGATGTACTGCAGGGATTGTTATCTACCACCATGTGATGTACAGCCGTGATGTCTATCTACCACCATGTGATGTACTGCAGTGATTCCCATTTACCACCATGTGATGTTCTGCCGTGATTCCCATCTACCGCCACGCTATGTACTGCAGTGGTAACCATCTACCACCATGCGATGTACTGCAGTGATTCTCATCTACCACCATGTGATGTATTGCCGTGATGTCTATCTACCACCATATTATATACTGCAGTGATGAACATCTACCACTATGCGATGTACTGCATGATTCCCATCTACCACCATGCAATGTACTGCAGTGATTCCCATGTACCACAATGCGATGTACTGCAGTGATTCTCATCTACCACCATGTGATGTACTGCCGTGATGCCTATCTACCACCATGTGGTGTACTGCACTGATGCCCATCTACCACCATGATATGTACTGCAGTGATTCCCATCTACCACCATGCTATGTACTGCAGTGATACCATCTACCACCATGCGATGTACTGCGTGTGTCCTATCTACCACCAATCGATGTACTGGTTGATTCCCATCTACCACCATGCACTGTACTGCAGTGATTCCCATCTACTACCATGCGATTTACAGCGTGATTCCCATCTACCACCATGCAATGTACTGCAGTGATTCCGATCTACCACCATGTGATGCATTGCAGTGATTCCCATCTACCACCATGTGATGTACTGTGTGATTCCCATCTACCATTAAGCAATGTACTGCAGTGATTCCCATGTATCACCATGCGATGTACTGCAGTGATTCCCATCTTCTACCATGCGATGTACTGCAGTGATTTCCACCTACCACCATGCGATGTACTGCAGTGATTCCCATCTACCACCATGCGATGTACTGCAGTGATTCCCATCTACTACCATGCGATGTAGTGCAGTGATTCCCATCTACAACCATGCGATGTACTGTAGTGATTCCCATCTATCACCATGAGATGTACTGCAGTGATTGCCATCTGCCACCATGCGATGTACTGCAGTGATTCCCATCTACCACCATGCGATGTACTGCGTGAGTCCTATCTACCACAATTCGATGTACTGGGTGATGCCCATCAACCACCACGCGCTGTACTGCAGTGATTCCCATCTACCACCATGCGATTTATAGCGTGATTCCCATCTACCACCATGCAATGTACTGCAGTGATTCCCATGTACCACCATGCGATCTACTGCAGTGATTCCCATCTTCTACCATGCGATGTACTGCAGTGATTTCCATCTACCACCATGCGATGTACTGCAGTGATTCCCATCTACCACCATGCGATGTACTGGGTGATTCCTATCTACCACCATGTGATGTAGTGCAGTGATTCTCATCTACCACCATGCGATGTATTGCAGTGTTTCCAATCTACCACCATGCGATGTACTGGGTGATTCCCATCTACCAACGTGCGATGTATTGCAGTGATTCCCATGTACCACCATGCGATGTACTGCAGTGATTCCCATCTTCTACCATGCGATGTACTGCAGTGATTTCCATCTACCACCATGTGATGTACTGCAGTGCTTCCCATCTACCACCATGCGATGTACTGCAGTGATTCCCATCTACCACCATGCGATGTACTGCAGTGATACCCATCTACCACCATGCAATGTACTGCATGTGTCCTATCTACCACCGTGCGATGTACTGGGTGATTCCCATCTACCAACGTGCGATGTATTGCATGATTCCCATGTACCACCATGCTATGTACTGCAGTGATTCCCATCTACCACCATGTGGTGTACTGCAGTGACGCCCATCTACCACCAAGAGATGTACTGCAGTGATTCCCATCTATCACCATGCAATGTACTGCCTTGATTAACATCTACCACCATGCGATGTACTGCGTGAGTCCTATCTACCACCATGTGATGTACTGCAGTGATAACCATCTACCACCATGCGATGTACTGCCGTGATTCCCATCTACCACCATGCGATGTACTGCAGTGATTTCCATTTACCACCACGCGCTGTACTGCAGTGATTCCCATCTACCACCATGAATTGTACTGGAGTGAATCCGATCTACCACCATGTAATACATTGCAGTGATTCCCATCTACCGCTATGCAATGTACTGCAGTGGTTCCCATGTACCACCATGCGATGTACTGCAGTGATAATCATCTATAACCATGCAATGTACTGGAGTGATTCCCATCTACCACCATGCGATGTACTGCGTGATTCCATCTACCACCATGCAATGTACTGCAGTGATTCCCATGTACCACCATGTGATGTACAGCAGTGATTCCCATCTACTACCATGCGATGTACTGCAGTGATTCCCATCTACCACCATGCGATGTACTGCAGTGATTCCCATCTATCACCATGTGATGTACTGCGTGATTCCCATCTACCACCATGCAATGCATTGCAGTGATTGCCATCTACCACCATGCTATGTACTGCAGTGATGCCCATCTACCACCATGAGATGTACTGCAGTGATTCCCATCTACAACCGTTTGATGCATTGCAGTGATTCCCATGTACCACCATTCTATGTACTGCAGTGATTCCCATCTACCACCATGTGGTGTACTGCAGTAACGCCCATCTGCCACCAAGAGATGTACTGCAGTGATTCCCATCTCTCACCATGCGATGTACTGCCTTGATTCCCATCTACCACCATGCGATGTACTGCGTGAGTCCAATCTACCACCATGTGATGAACTGCAGTGATAACCATTTACCACAATGCGATGTACTGCCGTGATTCCCATCTACCACCATGCGATATACTGCAGTGATTCCCATTTACCACCGTCGATGTACTGCGTGAGTCCTATCTACCACCATTCGATGTACTGGGTGATTCCCATCTACCACCACGCGCTGTACTGCAGTGATTCCCATCTACCACCATGTGATTTACAGCGTGATTCACATCTACCACCATGAATTGTACTGGAGTGAATCCGATCTACCACCATGTAATACATTGCAGCGATTCCCATCTACCACTATGCAATGTACTGCAGTGATTCCCATGTACCACCATGCGATGTACTGCAGTGATAATCATCTATAACCATGCAATGTACTGGAGTGATTCCCATCTACCACCATGCGATGTACTGCGTGATTCCATCTACCACCATGCAATGTACTGCAGTGATTCCCATATACCACCATGCGATGTACAGCAGTGATTCCCATCTACTACCATGCGATGTACTGCAGTGATTCCCATCAACCACCATGCGATGTACTGCAGTGATTCCCATCTATCACCATGTGATGTACTGGGTGATTCCTATCTACCACCATGCGATGTACTGCGTGATTCCCATCTACCACCATGCAATGCATTGCAGTGACTCCCATCTACCACCATGAGATGTACTGGGTGATTCCCATCTACCACCATGCGATGTAATGCCGTGATTCCCGTCTACCGCCATGTGATGTACTGAGTGATTTCCATATACCAACATGTGATGTATTGCAGTGATTCCCATCTACCACATGTGATGTACTGCCGTGATGTCTATCTACCACCATGTGATGTACAGCAGTGATGCCCGTCTACCACCATGCGATGTACTGCATGATTCCCATTTACCACCATGCAATGTACTGCAGTGTTTCCCATGTACCACCATGCGATGTACTGCCGTGATGCCTATCTACCACCATGTGGTGTACTGCAGTAATTCCCGTCTACCACCATGTGATGTACTGAGTGATTTCCATATACCAACATGTGATGTATTGCAGTGATTCCCATTTACCACCATGTGATGCACTGCCGTGATTCCCATCTACCATCATGCTATGTACTGCAGTGATTCCCATCTACCACTATGCGATGCATTACAGTGATTCCCATCTACCACCATGCGATGCATGACAGTGATTCCCATCCACCACCATGCTATGTACTGCAGTGATAATCATCTACCACCATGCGATGTACTGCAGTGATTCTCATCTACCACCATGTGATGTACTGCCGTGATGTATATCTACCACCATGTGATGTACTGCAGTGATGCCATCTACCACCATGCGATGTACTGCCTGATTCCCATCTACCATCATGCAATGTACTGCAGTGATTCCCATGTACCACCATGCGATGTACTGCAGTGATTCTCATCTTCCACCATGTGATGTACTGCCGTGATGCCTATCTACCACCATGTGGTGTACTGCAGTGATGCCCATCTACCAACATGAGATGTACTGCAGTGATTCCCATCTACCACCATGCGATGTACTGCAATGATTCCCATCTACCACCATGCGATGTATTGCGTGTGTCCTATCTACCACCATTCCATGTACTGGGTGATTCCCATCTACCACCACGCACTGTACTGCAGTGATTCCCATCTACCACCATGCGGTTTACAGTGTGATTCCCATCTACCACCATGCAATGTACAGCAGTGATTCCGATCTACCACCATGTGATTCACTGCAGTGATGCCCATCTACCACCATGTGATGTACTGTGTGATTCCCATCTACCACCATGCAATGTACTGCAGTAATTCCCATGTAACACCATGTGATGTACTACAGTGATTCCCATTTGCTACCATGCGATGTACTGCAGTGATTTCCATCTACCACCATGCGATGTACTGCAGTGATTCCCATCTACCACCATGCGATGTACTGCAGTGATTCCCATCGACTACCATGCGATGTACTGCAGATATTCCCATCTTCCACCATGCGATGTACTGCAGTGATTCTCATCTATCACCACGTGATGTACTGCCGTGATGCCTATCTACCACCATGTGATGTACTGCAGTGATGCCCATCTACCACCATGCGATGTACTGCGTGATTCCCATCTACCACCATGCAATGTACTGCAGTGATTCCCATGTACCACCATGCAATGTACTGCAGTGATTCTCATCTATCACCACGTGATGTACTGCCGTGATGCCTATCTACCACCATGTGATGTACTGCAGTGATGCCCATCTACCACCATGAGATGTACTGCAGTGATTCCCATCTACCACCGTTTGATGTAATGCAGTGATTCCCATGTACCACCATGCTATGTACTGCAGTGATTCCCATCTACCACCATGTGGTGTACTGCAGTAACGCCCATCTGCCACCAAGAGATGTACTGCAGTGATTCCCATCTCTCACAATGCGATGTACTGCCTTGATTCCCATCTGCCACCATGCGATGTACTGAGTGAGTCCAATCTACCACCATGTGATGAACTGCAGTGATAACCATCTACCATCATGCGATGTACTGATGTGATTCCCATCTACCACCATGCGATGTACTGCAGTGATTCCCATTTACCACCGTCGATGTACTGCGTGAGTCCTATCTACCACCATTCGATGTACTGGGTGATTCCCATCTACCACCACGCGCTGTACTGCAGTGATTCCCATCTACCACCATGTGATTTACAGCGTGATTCCCATCTATCACCATGAATTGTACTGGAGTGAATCCGATCTACCACCATGTAATACATTGCAGCGATTCCCATCTACCACTATGCAATGTACCACCATGCGATGTACTGCAATGATAATCATCTATAACCATGCAATGTACTGGAGTGATTTCCATCTACAACCATGCGATGTACTGCGTGATTCCATCTACCACCATGCAATGTACTGCAGTGATTCCCATATACCACCATGCGATGTACAGCAGTGATTCCCATCTACTACCATGCGATGTACTGCAGTGATTCCCATCTACCACCATGCGATGTACTGCAGCGATTCCCATCTATCACCATGTGATGTACTGGGTGATTCCTATCTACCACCATGCGATGTACTGCGTGATTCCCATCTACCACCATGCAATGCATTGCAGTGACTCCCATCTACCACCATGCGATGTACTGGGTGATTCCCATCTACCACCATGCGATGTTATGCCGTGATTCCCGTCTACCACCATGTGATGTACTGAGTGATTTCCATATACCAACATGTGATGTATTGCAGTGATTCCCGTCTACCACCATGTGATGTACTGAGTGATTTCCATATACCAACATGTGATGTATTGCAGTGATTCCCATTTACCACCATGTGATGTACTGCCATGATTCCCATCTACCATCATGCTATGTACTGCAGTGATTCCCATCTACCACATGTGATGTACTGCCGTGATGTATATCTACCACCATGTGATGTACAGCAGTGATGGCCATCTACCACCATGCGATGTACTGCATGATTCACATCTACCACCATGCAATGTACTGCAGTGTTTCACATGTACCACCATGCGATGTACTGCCGTGATGCCTATCTACCATCATGCTATGTACTGCAGTAATTCCCGTCTACCACCATGTGATGTACTAAGTGATTTCCATATACCAACATGTGATGTATTGCAGTGATTCCCATTTACCACCATGTGATGTACTGCCGTGATTCCCATCTACCATCATGCTATGTACTGCAGTGATTCCCATCTACCACCATGTGATGTACTACCGTGATGTCTATCTACCACCATGTGATGTACTGCAGTGATTCCCATTTACCACCATGTGATGTACTGCCGTGATTCCCATCTACGACCATGCTATGTACTGCAGTAATAACCATTTACCACCATGCGATGTACTGCAGTGATTCTCATCTACCACCATGTGATGTATTGCCGTGATGTCTATCTACCACCATATTATGTACTGCAGTGATGCCCATCTACCACCATGCGATGTACTGCGTGATTCCCATCTACCACAATGCAATGTACTGCAGTGATTCCCATGTACCACAATGCAATGTACAGCAGTGATTCCGATCTACCACCATGTGATTCACTGCAGTGATGCCCATCTACCACCATGTGATGTACTGCGTGATTCCCATCTACCACCATGCAATGTACTGCAGTAATTCCCATGTAACACCATGTGATGTACTACAGTGATTCCCATTTTCTACCATGCGATGTACTGCAGTGATTTCCATCTACCACCATGCGATGTACTGCAGTGATTCCCATCTACCACCATGCGATGTACTGCAGTGATTCCCATCTACTACCATGCGATGTACTGCAGATATTCCCATCTTCCACCATGCGATGTACTGCAGTGATTCTCATCTATCACCACGTGATGTACTGCCGTGATGCCTATCTACCACCATGTGATGTACTGCAGTGATGCCCATCTACCACCGTGCGATGTACTGCGTGATTCCCATCTACCACCATGCAATGTACTGCAGTGATTCCCATGTACCACCATGCGATGTACTGCAGTGATTCTCATCTACCACCATGTGATGTACTGCAGTGATGCCCATCTACCACCATGAGATGTACTGCAGTGATTCCCATCTACCACCGTTTGATGTAATGCAGTGATTCCCATGTACCACCATGCTATGTACTGCAGTGATTCCCATCTACCACCATGTGGTGTACTGCAGTAACGCCCATCTGCCACCAAGAGATGTACTGCAGTGATTCCCATCTCTCACCATGCGATGTACTGCCTTGATTCCCATCTACCACCATGCTATGTACTGCGTGAGTCCAATCTACCACCATGTGATGAACTGCAGTGATAACCATCTACCATCATGCGATGTACTGATGTGATTCCCATCTACCACCATGCGATGTACTGCAGTGATTCCCATTTACCACCGTCGATGTACTGCGTGAGTCCTATCTACCACCATTCGATGTACTGGGTGATTCCCATCTACCACCACGCGCTGTACTGCAGTGATTCCCATCTACCACCATGTGATTTACAGCGTGATTCCCATCTACCACCATGAATTGTACTGGAGTGAATCCGATCTACCACCATGTAATACATTGCAGCGATTCCCATCTACCACTACGCAATGTACTGCAGTGATTCCCATGTACCACCATGCGATGTACTGCAGTGATAATCATCTATAACCATGCAATGTACTGGAGTGATTTCCATCTACAACCATGCGATGTACTGCGTGATTCCATCTACCACCATGCAATGTACTGCAGTGATTCCCATATACCACCATGCGATGTACAGCAGTGATTCCCATCTACTACCATGCGATGTACTGCAGTGATTCCCATCTACCACCATGCGATGTACTGCAGTGATTCCCATCTATCACCATGTGATGTACTGGGTGATTCCTATCTACCACCATGCGATGTACTGCGTGATTCCCATCTACCACCATGCAATGCATTGCAGTGACTCCCATCTACCACCATGCGATGTACTGGGTGATTCCCATCTACCACCATGCGATGTTATGCCGTGATTCCCGTCTACCACCATGTGATGTACTGGGTGATTTCCATATACCAACATGTGATGTATTGCAGTGATTCCCGTCTACCACCATGTGATGTACTGAGTGATTTCCATATACCAACATGTGATGTATTGCAGTGATTCCCATTTACCACCATGTGATGTACTGCCGTGATTCCCATCTACCACCATGCAATGTACTGCAGTGTTTCACATGTACCACCATGCGATGTACTGCCGTGATGCCTATCTACCATCATGCTATGTACTGCAGTAATTCCCGTCTACCACCATGTGATGTACTGAGTGATTTCCATATACCAACATGTGATGTATTGCAGTGATTCCCATTTACCACCATGTGATGTACTGCCGTGATTCCCATCTACCATCATGCTATGTACTGCAGTGATTCCCATCTACCACCATGTGATGTACTACCGTGATGTCTATCTACCACCATGTGATGTACTGCAGTGATTCCCATTTACCACCATGTGATGTACTGCCGTGATTCCCATCTACGACCATGCTATGTACTGCAGTAATAACCATTTACCACCATGCGATGTACTGCAGTGATTCTCATTTACCACCATTTGATGTATTGCCGTGATGTCTATCTACCACCATATTATGTACTGCAGTGATGCCCATCTACCACCATGCGATGTACTGCGTGATTCCCATCTACCACAATGCAATGTGCTGCAGTGATTCCCATGTACCACAATGCGATGTACTGCAGTGATTCCCATTTACCACCATGTGATGTACTGCCGTGATTCCCATCTACGACCATGCTATGTACTGCAGTGATAACCATTTACCACCATGCGATGTACTGCAGTGATTCTCATCTACCACCATGTGATGTATTGCCGTGATGTCTATCTACCACCATATTATGTGCTGCAGTGATGCCCATCTACCACCATGCGATGTACTGCGTGATTCCCATCTACCACAATGCAATGTACTGCAGTGATTCCCATCTACCACCATGCGATGTACTGCCTGATTCCCATCTACCATCATGCAATGTACTGCAGTGATTCCCATGTACCACCATGCGATGTACAGCAGTGATTCTCATCTTCCACCATGAGATGTACTGCAGTGATTCCCATCTACCACCATGCGATGTACTGCAATGATTCCCATCTACCACCATGCGATGTATTGCGTGTGTCCTATCTACCACCATTCCATGTACTGGGTGATTCCCATCTACCACCACGCACTGTACTGCAGTGATTCCCATCTACCACCATGCGGTTTACAGCGTGATTCCCATCTACCACCATGCAATGTACAGCAGTGATTCCGACCTACCACCATGTGATTCACTGCAGTGATGCCCATCTACCACCATGTGATGTACTGCGTGATTCCCATATACCACCATGCAATGTACTGCAGTAATTCCCATGTAACACCATGTGATGTACTACAGTGATTCCCATTTTCTACCATGCGATGTACTGCAGTGATTTCCATCTACCACCATGCGATGTACTGCAGTGATTCCCATCTACCACCATGCGATGTACTGCAGTGATTCCCATCTACTACCATGCGATGTACTGCAGATATTCCCATCTTCCACCATGCGATGTACTGCAGTGATTCTCATCTATCACCACGTGATGTACTGCCGTGATGCCTATCTACCACCATGTGATGTACTGCAGTGATGCCCATCTACCACCATGCGATGTACTGCGTGATTCCCATCTACCACCATGCAATGTACTGCAGTGATTCCCATGTACCACCATGCGATGTACTGCAGTGATTCTCATCTATCACCACGTGATGTACTGCCGTGATGCCTATCTACCATCATGTGATGTACTGCAGTGATGCCCATCTACCACCATGAGATGTACTGCAGTGATTCCCATCTACCACCGTTTGATGTATTGCAGTGATTCCCATGTACCACCATGCTATGTACTGCAGTGATTCCCATCTACCACCATGTGGTGTACTGCAGTAACGCCCATCTGCCACCAAGAGATGTACTGCAGTGATTCCCATCTCTCAACATGCGATGTACTGCCTTGATTCCCATCTACCACCATGCGATGTACTGCGTGAGTCCAATCTACCACCATGTGATGAACTGCAGTGATAACCATCTACCATCATGCGATGTACTGATGTGATTCCCATCTACCACCATGCGATGTACTGCAGTGATTCCCATTTACCACCGTCGATGTACTGCGTGAGTCCTATCTACCACCATTCGATGTACTGGGTGATTCCCATCTACCACCACGCGCTGTACTGCAGTGATTCCCATCTACCACCATGTGATTTACAGCGTGATTCCCATCTACCACCATGAATTGTACTGGAGTGAATCCGATCTACCACCATGTAATACATTGCAGCGATTCCCATCTACCACAACGCAATGTACTGCAGTGATTCCCATGTACCACCATGCGATGTACTGCACTGATAATCATCTATAACCATGCAATGTACTGGAGTGATTTCCATCTACAACCATGCGATGTACTGCGTGATTCCATCTACCACCATGCAATGTACTGCAGTGATTCCCATAGACCACCATGCGATGTACAGCAGTGGTTCCCATCTACTACCATGCGATGTACTGCAGTGATTCCCATCTACCACCATGCGATGTACTGCAATGATTCCCATCTATCACCATGTGATGTACAGGGTGATTCCTATCTACCACCATGCGATGTACTGCGTGATTCCCATCTACCACCATGCAATGCATTGCAGTGACTCCCATCTACCACCATGCGATGTACTGGGTGATTCCCATCTACCACCATGCGATGTTATGCCGTGATTCCCGTCTACCACCATGTGATGTACTGAGTGATTTCCATATACCAACATGTGATGTATTGCAGTGATTCCCGTCTACCACCATGTGATGTATTGAGTGATTTCCATATACCAACATGTGATGTATTGCAGTGATTCCCATTTACCACCATGTGATGTACTGCCATGATTCCCATCTACCATCATGCTATGTACTGCAGTGATTCCCATCTACCACATGTGATGTACTGCCGTGATGTATATCTACCACCATGTGATGTACAGCAGTGATGGCCATCTACCACCATGCGATGTACTGCATGATTCCCATCTACCACCATGCAATGTACTGCAGTGTTTCACATGTACCACCATGCGATGTACTGCCGTGGTGCCTATCTACCATCATGCAATGTACTGCAGTAATTCCCGTCTACCACCATGTGATGTACTGAGTGATTTCCATATACCAACATGTGATGTATTGCAGTGATTCCCATTTACCACCATGTGATGTACTGCCGTGATTCCCATCTACCATCATGCTATGTACTGCAGTGATTCCCATCTACCACCATGTGATGTACTACCGTGATGTCTATCTACCACCATGTGATCTACTGCAGTGATTCCCATTTACCACCATGTGATGTACTGCCGTGATTCCCATCTACGACCATGCTATGTACTGCAGTGATAACCATTTACCACCATGCGATGTACTGCAGTGATTCTTATCTACCACCATGTGATGTATTGCCGTGATGTCTATCTACCACCATAGTATGTACTGCAGTGATGCCCATCTACCACCATGCGATGTACTGCGTGATTCCCATCTACCACAATGCAATGTACTGCAGTGATTCCCATGTACCACAATGCGATGTACTGCAGTGATTCCCATTTACCACCATGTGATGTACTGCCGTGATTCCCATCTACGACCATGCTATGTACTGCAGTGATAACCATTTACCACCATGCGATGTACTGCAGTGATTCTCATCTACCACCATGTGATGTATTGCCGTGATGTCTATCTACCACCATATTATGTGCTGCAGTGATGCCCATCTACCACCATGCGATGTACTGCGTGACTCCCATCTACCACAATGCAATGTACTGCAGTGATTCCCATCTACCACCAAGCGCTGTACTGCAGTGATTCCCATCTACTACCATGCGATTTACAGCGTGATTCCCATCTACCACCATGCAATGTACTGCAGTGATTCAGATCTACCACCATGTGATGCATTGCAGTGATTCCCATCTACCACCATGTGATGTACTGTGTGATTCCCATCTACCACCATGCAATGTACTGCAGTGATTCCCATGTACCACCATGCGATGTACTGCAGTGATTCCCATCTTCTACCATGCGATGTACTGCAGTGATTTCCACCTACCACCATGTGATGTACTGCAGTGATTCCCATCTACCACCATGCGATGTACTGCAGTGATTCCCATCTACTACCATGCGATGTACTGCAGTGATTCCCATCTACCACCATGCGATGTACTGCAGTGATTCCCATCTATCACCATGAGATGTACTGCAGTGATTTCCATCTTCCACCATGCGATGTACTGCAGTGATTCCCATCTACCACCATGCAATGTACAGCAGTGATTCCGATCTACCACCATGTGATTCACTGCAGTGATGCCCATCTACCACCATGTGATGTACTGCGTGATTCCCATCTACCACCATGCAATGTACTGCAGTAATTCCCATGTAACACCATGTGATGTACTACAGTGATTCCCATTTTCTACCATGCGATGTACTGCAGTGATTTCCATCTACCACCATGCGATGTACTGCAGTGATTCCCATCTACTACCATGCGATGTACTGCAGATATTCCCATCTACCACCATGCGATGTACTGCAGTGATTCCCATCTATCACCATGTGATGTACTGGGTGATTCCTATCTACCACCATGCGAAGTACTGCGTGATTCCCAACTACCACCATGCGATGCATTACAGTGATTCCCATCTACCACCATTCGATGCAAGGCAGTGATTCCCATCTACCACCATGCGATGTACTGCAGTGATTTCCATTTACCACCATGCGATGTACTGCGTGATTCCTATCTATCATCATTCGATGTACTGGGTGATTCCCATCTACCACCACGCGCTGTACTGCAGTGATTCCCATCTACCACCATGAATTGTACTGGAGTTAATCCGATCTACCACCATGTAATACTTTGCAGTGATTCCCATCTACCACTATGCAATGTACTGCAGTGATTCCCATGTACCACCATGCGATGTACTTCAGTGATAATCATCTATAACCATGCAATGTACTGGAGTGATTCCCATCTACCACCATGCGATGTACTGCGTGATTCCATCTACCACCATGCAATGTACTGCAGTGATTCCCATCTACCACCATGCGATGTACTGCAGTGATTCCCATCTACCACCATGCTATGTACTGCAGTGATAACCATCTTCCATCATGCGATGTACTGCAGTGATTCTCATCTATCACCACGTGATGGACTGCCGTGATGCCTATCTACCACCATGTGATGTACTGCAGTGATGCCCATCTACCACCATGAGATGTACTGCAGTGATTCCCATCTACCACCGTTTGATGTATTGCAGTGATTCCCATGTACCACCATGCTATGTACTGCAGTGATTCCCATCTACCACCATGTGGTGTACTGCAGTAACGCCCATCTGCCACCAAGAGATGTACTGCAGTGATTCCCATCTCTCACCATGCGATGTACTGCCTTGATTCCCATCTACCACCATGCGATGTACTGCGTGAGTCCAATCTACCACCATGTGATGAACTGCAGTGATAACCATCTACCATCATGCGATGTACTGATTTGATTCCCATCTGCCACCATGCGATGTACTGCAGTGATTCCCATTTACCACCGTCGATGTACTGCGTGAGTCCTATCTACCACCATTCGATGTACTGGGTGATTCCCATCTACCACCACGCGCTGTACTGCAGTGATTCCCATCTACCACCATGTGATTTACAGCGTGATTCTCATCTACCACCATGAATTGTACTGGAGTGAATCCGATCTACCACCATGTAATACATTGCAGCGATTCCCATCTACCACTACGCAATGTACTGCAGTGATTCCCATGTACCCCCATGCGATGTACTGCAGTGATAATCATCTATAACCATGCAATGTACTGGAGTGATTTCCATCTACAACCATGCAATGTACTGCGTGATTCCATCTACCACCATGCAATGTACTGCAGTGATTCCCATATACCACCATGCGATGTACAGCAGTGATTCCCATCTACTACCATGCGATGTACTGCAGTGATTCCCATCTACCACCATGCGATGTACTGCAGTGATTCCCATCTATCACCAAGTGATGTACTGAGTGATTCCTATCTACCACCATGCGATGTACTGCGTGATTCCCATCTACCACCATGCAATGCATTGCAGTGACTCCCATCTACCACCATGCGATGTACTGCAGTGATTCCCATCTACCACCATGCTATGTACTGCAGTGATAACCATCTTCCATCATGCGATGTACTGCAGTGATTCTCATCTATCACCACGTGATGGACTGCCGTGATGCCTATCTACCACCATGTGATGTACTGCAGTGATGCCCATCTACCACCATGAGATGTACTGCAGTGATTCCCATCTACCACCGTTTGATGTATTGCAGTGATTCCCATGTACCACCATGCTATGTACTGCAGTGATTCCCATCTACCACCATGTGGTGTACTGCAGTAACGCCCATCTGCCACCAAGAGATGTACTGCAGTGATTCCCATCTCTCACCATGCGATGTACTGCCTTGATTCCCATCTACCACCATGCGATGTACTGCGTGAGTCCAATCTACCACCATGTGATGAACTGCAGTGATAACCATCTACCATCATGCGATGTACTGATTTGATTCCCATCTGCCACCATGCGATGTACTGCAGTGATTCCCATTTACCACCGTCGATGTACTGCGTGAGTCCTATCTACCACCATTCGATGTACTGGGTGATTCCCATCTACCACCACGCGCTGTACTGCAGTGATTCCCATCTACCACCATGTGATTTACAGCGTGATTCTCATCTACCACCATGAATTGTACTGGAGTGAATCCGATCTACCACCATGTAATACATTGCAGCGATTCCCATCTACCACTACGCAATGTACTGCAGTGATTCCCATGTACCCCCATGCGATGTACTGCAGTGATAATCATCTATAACCATGCAATGTACTGGAGTGATTTCCATCTACAACCATGCAATGTACTGCGTGATTCCATCTACCACCATGCAATGTACTGCAGTGATTCCCATATACCACCATGCGATGTACAGCAGTGATTCCCATCTACTACCATGCGATGTACTGCAGTGATTCCCATCTACCACCATGCGATGTACTGCAGTGATTCCCATCTATCACCAAGTGATGTACTGGGTGATTCCTATCTACCACCATGCGATGTACTGCGTGATTCCCATCTACCACCATGCAATGCATTGCAGTGACTCCCATCTACCACCATGCGATGTACTGGGTGATTCCCATCTACCACCATGCGATGTTAAGCCGTGATTCCCGTCTACCACCATGTGATGTACTGAGTGATTTCCATATACCAACATGTGATGTATTGCAGTGATTCCCGTCTACCACCATGTGATGTACTGAGTGATTTCCATATACCAACATGTGATGTATTGCAGTGATTCCCATTTACCACCATGTGATGTACTGCCATGATTCCCATCTACCATCATGCTATGTACTGCAGTGATTCCCATCTACCACATGTGATGTACTGCCGTGATGTATATCTACCACCATGTGATGTACAGCAGTGATGGCCATCTACCACCATGCGATGTACTGCATGATTCCCATCTACCACCATGCAATGTACTGCAGTGTTTCACATGTACCACCATGCGATGTACTGCCGTGATGCCTATCTACCATCATGCTATGTACTGCAGTAATTCCCGTCTACCACCATGTGATGTACTACCGTGATGTCTATCTACCGCCATGTGATGTACTGCAGTGATTCCCATTTACCACCATGTGATGTACTGCCGTGATTCCCATCTACCATCAAGCTATGTACTGCAGAGATTCCCATCTACCACCATGTGATGTACTACCGTGATGTCTATCTACCACCATGTGATGTACTGCAGTGATTCCCATTTACCACCATGTGATGTACTGCCGTGATTCCCATCTACGACCATGCTATGTACTGCAGTGATAACCATTTACCACCATGCGATGTACTGCAGTGATTCTCATCTACCACCATGTGATGTATTGCCGTGATGTCTATCTACCACCATATTATGTACTGCAGTGATGCCCATCTACCACCATGCGATGTACTGCATGATTCCCATCTACCACAATGCAATGTACTGCAGTGATTCCCATGTACCACAATGCGATGTACTGCAGTGATTCCCATTTACCACCATGTGATGTACTGCGTGATTCCCATCTACGACCATGCTATGTACTGCAGTGATAACCATTTACCACCATGCGATGTACTGCAGTGATTCTCATCTACCACCATGTGATGTATTGCCGTGATGTCTATCTACCACCATATTATGTACTGCAGTGATGCCCATCTACCACCATGCGATGTACTGCGTGATTCCCATCTACCACAATGCAATGTACTGCCGTGTTTCCCATCTACCTCCATGCGCTGTACTGCAGTGATTCCCATCTACTACCATGCGATTTACAGCGTGATTCCCATCTACCACCATGCAATGTACTGCAGTGATTCAGATCTACCACCATGTGATGCATTGCAGTGATTCCCATCTACCACCATGTGATGTACTGTGTGATTCCCATCTACCACCATGCAATGTACTGCAGTGATTCCCATGTACCACCATGCGATGTACTGCAGTGATTCCCATCTTCTACCATGCGATGTACTGCAGTGATTTCCACCTACCACCATGTGATGTACTGCAGTGATTCCCATCTACCACCATGCGATGTACTGCAGTGATTCCCATCTACTACCATGCGATGTAGTGCAGTGATTCCCATCTACCACCATGCGATGTACTGCAGTGATTCCCATCTATCACCATGAGATGTACTGCAGTGATTTCCATCTTCCACCATGCGATGTACTGCAGTGATTCCCATCTACCACTATGCGATGTACTGCGTGAGTCCTATCTACCACAATTCGATGTACTGGGTGATGTCCATCTACCACTACACGCTGTACTGCAGTGATTCCCATCTACCACCATGTGATGTACTGCGTGATTCCCATCTACCACCATGCAATGTACGGCAGTGATTACCATGTACCACCATGCGATGTACTGCAGTGATGCCCATCTTCTACCATGCGATGTACAGCAGTGATTTCCATCTACCACCATGCGATGTACTGCAGTGATTCTCATCTACCACCATGCGATGCATTGCGGTGATTCCCATCTACCACCATGCGATGTATTGGGTGATTCCTATCTTCTACCATGCGATGTTCTGCAGTGATTACCATATACCACCATGCGATGTACTGCAGTGATAACCATCTACTACCATGCGATGTACTGCAGTGATTCTTATCTACCACCATGTGATGTACTGCCGTGATGTCTATCTACCACAGTGTGATGTACTGCAGTGATGCCCATCTACCACTATGCGATGTACTGCGTGAGTTCTATCTACAACCATGCAATGTACTGCCTTGATTCCCATCTACCACTATGCGATGTACTGGGTGATTCCGATCTGCCACCATGTCATGCATTGCAGTGATTCCCATCTACCACCATGGAATGTACTCCAGTGATTCCCATGTACCACCATGCGATTTACTGCAGTGATTCCCATGTACCACCATGCGATGCACTGCAGTGATTCCCATCTTCTACCATGCGATGTACTGGAGTGATTTCCATCTACCACCATGCGATGTACTTCAGTGATTCCCATCTACCACCATGCGATGTACTGCAGTGATTCCCATCTACTACCATGCCATGTACTGCAGTGATTCCCATCTACCACCATGTTATGTACTGCAGTGATAACCATCTACCACCATGCTATGTACTGCAGTGATTCTTATCTACCACCAGGTGATGTACTGCCGTGATGTCTATCTACCACCATGTGATGTACTGCAGTAATGCCCATCTACCACCATGTGATGTACTGCCTTCAACCCCATCTACCACTATGCGATGTACTGCGTGAGTTCTATCTACCTCCATGCGTTGTACTGCCTTGATTCCCATCTACCACCATGCAATGTACTGCATTGATTCCCATGTACCATCATGCAATGTACTGCAGTGATTCCTATCTTCTACCATGCGATGTACTGCAGTGATTCCCATCTACCACCATGCGATGTACTGCAGTGATTCCCATCTACTACGATGCGATGTACTGCAGTGATTCCCATCTACCACCATGCGATGTACTGGGTGATTCTAATTTAGCACCATGCGATGTACTGGAGTGATTCCCATCTACCACCATGTGATGTACTGTCGTGATTCCCATCTACCACCATGCGATGTACTGGGTGATTTCCATCTACCACCATGTGATGTATTGCAGTGATTCCCATTTACCACCATGCGATGTACTGCAGTGATTCTCATCTACCATAATGCTATGTACTGCAGTGATTCCCATCTATCACCATGCGATGTACTGGGTGATTCCTATCTACCACCATGCGATGTACTGCAGTGATTCCCATCTACCACCATGCGATGTACTGCAGTGATTCCCATCTACTACCATGCGATGTAGTGCAGTGATTCCCATCTACTACCATGCGATGTACTGCAGTGATTCCCATCTATCACCATGAGATGTACTGCAGTGATTGCCATCTGCCACCATGCGATGTACTGCAGTGATTCCCATCTACCACTATGCGATGTACTGCGTGAGTCCTATCTACCACAATTCGATGTACTGGGTGATGCCCATCTACCACCACGCGCTGTACTGCAGTGATTCCCATCTACCACCATGTGATGTACTGCGTGATTCCCATCTACCACCATGCAATGTACGGCAGTGATTCCCATGTATAACCATGCGATGTACTGCAGTAATTCCCATATTCTACCATGCGATGTACAGCAGTGATTTCCATCTACCACCATGCGATGTACTGCAGTGATTCTCATCTACCAACATGCGATGCATTGTAGTGATTCCCATCTACCACCATGCGATGTATTGGGTGATTCCTATCTTCTACCATGCGATGTACTGCAGTGATTCCCATCTACCACATGTGATGTACTGCCGTGATGTCTATCTACCACCATGTGATGTACAGCAGTGATGCCCATCTACCACCATGCAATGTACTGCAGTGTTTCCCATGTACCACCGTGCGATGTACTGCCGTGATGCCTATCTACCACCATGTGGTGTACTGCAGTAATTCCCGTCTACCACCATGTGATGTACTGAGTGATTTCCATATACCAACATGTGATGTATTGCAGTGATTCGCATTTACCACCATGTGATGTACTGCCGTGATTCCCACCTACCATCATGCTATGTACTGCAGTGATTCCCATCTACCACTATGCGATGCATTACAGTGATTCCCATCTACCACCATGCGATGCATGACAGTGATTCCCATCCACCACCATGCTATGTACTGCAGTGATAATCATCTACCACCATGCGATGTATTGCAGTGATTCTCATCTACCACCATGTGATGTACTGCCGTGATGTATATCTACCACCATGTGATGTACTGCAGTGATGCCATCTACCACCATGCGATGTACTGCCTGATTCCCATCTACCATCATGCAATGTACTGCAGTGATTCCCATGTACCACCATGCGATGTATTGCAGTGATTCTCATCTACCACCATGTGATGTACTGCCGTGATGCCTATCTACCACCATGTGGTGTACTGCAGTGATGCCCATCTACCAACATGAGATGTACTGCAGTGATTCCCATCTACCGCTATGCGATGTACTGCAGTGATTCCCATCTACCATCATGCGATGTATTGCGTGTGTCCTATCTACCACCATTCCATGTACTGGGTGATTCCCATCTACCACCACGCACTGTACTGCAGTGATTCCCATCTACCACCATGCGGTTTACAGCGTGATTCCCATCTACCACCATGCAATGTACTGCAGTGATTCCGATCTACCACCATGTGATGCACTGCAGTGATGCCCATCTACCACCTTGTGATGTACTGCGTGATTCCCATCTACCACCATGCAATGTACTGCAGTAATTCCCATGTAACACCATGTGATGTACTACAGTGATTCCCATTTTCTACCATGCGATGTACTGCAGTGATTTCTATCTACCACCATGTGATGTACTGCCGTGATGTCTATCTACCACAGTGTGATGTACTGCAGTGATGCCCATCTACCACTATGCGATGTACTGCGTGAGTTCTATCTACAACCATGCAATGTACTGCCTTGATTCCCATCTACCACTCTGCGATGTACTGGGTGATTCCGATCTGCCACCATGTCATGCATTGCAGTGATTCCCATCTACCACCATGGAATGTACTCCAGTGATTCCCATGTACCACCATGCGATTTACTGCAGTGATTCCCATGTACCACCATGCGATGCACTGCAGTGATTCCCATCTTCTACCATGCGATGTACTGGAGTGATTTCCATCTACCACCATGCGATGTACTGCAGTGATTCCCATCTACCACCATGCGATGTACTGCAGTGATTCCCATCTACTACCATGCCATGTACTGCAGTGATTCCCATCTACCACCATGTTATGTACTGCAGTGATAACCATCTACCACCATGCTATGTACTGCAGTGATTCTTATCTACCACCAGGTGATGTACTGCCGTGATGTCTATCTACCACCATGTGATGTACTGCAGTAATGCCCATCTACCACCATGTGATGTACTGCCTTCAACCCCATCTACCACTATGCGATGTACTGCGTGAGTTCTATCTACCTCCATGCGTTGTACTGCCTTGATTCCCATCTACCACCATGCAATGTACTGCATTGATTCCCATGTACCATCATGCAATGTACTGCAGTGATTCCTATCTTCTACCATGCGATGTACTGCAGTGATTCCCATCTACCACCATGCGATGTACTGCAGTGATTCCCATCTACTACGATGCGATGTACTGCAGTGATTCCCATCTACCACCATGCGATGTACTGGGTGATTCTAATTTAGCACCATGCGATGTACTGGAGTGATTCCCATCTACCACCATGTGATGTACTGTCGTGATTCCCATCTACCACCATGCGATGTACTGGGTGATTTCCATCTACCACCATGTGATGTATTGCAGTGATTCCCATTTACCACCATGCGATGTACTGCAGTGATTCTCATCTACCATAATGCTATGTACTGCAGTGATTCCCATCTATCACCATGCGATGTACTGGGTGATTCCTATCTACCACCATGCGATGTACTGCAGTGATTCCCATCTACCACCATGCGATGTACTGCAGTGATTCCCATCTACTACCATGCGATGTAGTGCAGTGATTCCCATCTACTACCATGCGATGTACTGCAGTGATTCCCATCTATCACCATGAGATGTACTGCAGTGATTGCCATCTGCCACCATGCGATGTACTGCAGTGATTCCCATCTACCACTATGCGATGTACTGCGTGAGTCCTATCTACCACAATTCGATGTACTGGGTGATGCCCATCTACCACCACGCGCTGTACTGCAGTGATTCTCATCTACCACCATGTGATGTACTGCGTGATTCCCATCTACCACCATGCAATGTACGGCAGTGATTCCCATGTACCACCATGCGATGTACTGCAGTAATTCCCATATTCTACCATGCGATGTACAGCAGTGATTTCCATCTACCACCATGCGATGTACTGCAGTGATTCTCATCTACCAACATGCGATGCATTGTAGTGATTCCCATCTACCACCATGCGATGTATTGGGTGATTCCTATCTTCTACCATGCGATGTACTGCAGTGATTCTCATCTACCACATGTGATGTACTGCCGTGATGTCTATCTACCACCATGTGATGTACAGCAGTGATGCCCATCTACCACCATGCAATGTACTGCAGTGTTTCCCATGTACCACCGTGCGATGTACTGCCGTGATGCCTATCTACCACCATGTGGTGTACTGCAGTAATTCCCGTCTACCACCATGTGATGTACTGAGTGATTTCCATATACCAACATGTGATGTATTGCAGTGATTCCCATTTACCACCATGTGATGTACTGCCGTGATTCCCATCTACCATCATGCTATGTACTGCAGTGATTCCCATCTACCACTATGCGATGCATTACAGTGATTCCCATCTAGCACCATGCGATGCATGACAGTGATTCCCATCCACCACCATGCTATGTACTGCAGTGATAATCATCTACCACCATGCGATGTACTGCAGTGATTCTCATCTACCACCATGTGATGTACTGCCGTGATGTATATCTACCACCATGTGATGTACTGCAGTGATGCCATCTACCACCATGCGATGTACTGCCTGATTCCCATCTACCATCATGCAATGTACTGCAGTGATTCCCATGTACCACCATGCGATGTACTGCAGTGATTCTCATCTACCACCATGTGATGTACTGCCGTGATGCCTATCTACCACCATGTGGTGTACTGCAGTGATGCCCATCTACCAACATGAGATGTACTGCAGTGATTCCCATCTACCGCTATGCGATGTACTGCAGTGATTCCCATCTACCATCATGCGATGTATTGCGTGTGTCCTATCTACCACCATTCCATGTACTGGGTGATTCCCATCTACCACCACGCACTGTACTGCAGTGATTCCCATCTACCACCATGCGGTTTACAGCGTGATTCCCATCTACCACCATGCAATGTACTGCAGTGATTCCGATCTACCACCATGTGATGCACTGCAGTGATGCCCATCTACCACCTTGTGATGTACTGCGTGATTCCCATCTACCACCATGCAATGTACTGCAGTAATTCCCATGTAACACCATGTGATGTACTACAGTGATTCCCATTTTCAACCATGCGATGTACTGCAGTGATTTCTATCTACCACCATGCGATGTACTGCAGTGATTCCCATCTACCACCATGTGATGTACTGCAGTGATTCCCATCTACTACCATGCGATGTACTGCAGATATTCCCATCTACCACCATGCGATGTACTGCAGTGATTCCCATCTATCACCATGTGATGTACTGGGTGATTCCTATCTACCACCATGCGAAGTACTGCGTGATTCCCAACTACCACCATGCGATGCATTACAGTGATTCCCATCTACCACCATTCGATGCAAGGCAGTGATTCCCATCTACCACCATGTGATGTACTGCCGTGATGTCTATCTACCACCATGTGATGTACTGCAGTGATTCCCATTTACCACCATGTGATGTACTGCCGTGATTCCCATCTACGACCATGCTATGTACTGCAGTGATAACCATTTACCACCATGCGATGTACTGCAGTGATTCTCATCTACCACCATGAGATGTATTGCCGTGATGTCTATCTACCACCATATTATGTACTGCAGTGATGCCCATCTACCACCATGCGATGTACTGCGTGATTCCCATCTACCACCATGCAATGTACTGCAGTGATTCCCATGTACCACAATGCGATGTACTGCAGTGATTCTCATCTACCACCATGTGACCTACTGCCGTGATGTATATCTACCACCATGTGGTGTACTGCAGTGATGCCCATCTACCACCATGAGATGTACTGCAGTGATTCCCATCTACCACCATGCGATGTACTGCAGTGATACCCATCTACCACCATGCGATGTACTGTGTGTGTCCTATCTACCACCATTTGATGTACTGGTTGATTCCCATCTACCACCATGCGCTGTACTGCAGTGATTCCCATCTTCTACCATGCGATGTACTGCAGTGATTTCCACCTACCACCATGCGATGTACTGCAGTGATTCCCATCTACCACCATGCGATGTACTGCAGTGATTCCCATCTACTACCATGCGATGTAGTGCAGTGATTCCCATCTACCACCATGCGATGTACTGCAGTGATTCCCATCTATCACCATGAGATGTACTGCAGTGATTGCCATCTTCCAGCATGCGATGTACTGCAGTGATTCCCATCTACCACTATGCGATGTACTGCGTGAGTCCAATCTACCACAATTCGATGTACTGGGTGATGTCCATCTACCACCATGTGATGTACTGCGTGATTCCCATCTACCACCATGCAATGTACGGCAGTGATTCCCATGTACCACCATGCGATGTACTGCAGTGATTCCCATCTTCTACCATGCGATGTACAGCAGTGATTTCCATCTACCACCATGCGATGTACTGCAGTGATTCCCATCTACCACCATGCGATGTACTGAGTGATTCCTATCTACCACCATGTGATGTACTGCAGTGATTCTCATCTACCACCATGCGATGCATTGCAGTGATTCCCATCTACCACCATGCGATGTATTGGGTGATTCCTATCTTCTACCATGCGATGTACTGCAGTGATTCCCATCTACCACCATGCGATGTACTGCAGTGATTCCCATCTACTACGATGCGATGTACTGCAGTGATTCCCATATACCACCATGCGATGTACTGGGTAATTCCAATCTACCACCATGCGATGTACTGGAGTGATTCCCATCTACCACCATGTGATGTACTGTCGTGATTCCCATCTACCACCATGCGATGTACTGGGTGATTTCCATCTACCACCATGTGATGTATTGCAGTGATTCCCATTTACCACCATGCGATGTACTGCAGTGATTCTCATCTATCATAATGCTATGTACTGCAGTGATTCCCATCTACCACCATGTGATGTACTGTCGTGATTCCCATCTACCACCATGCGATGTACTGGGTGATTTCCATCTACCACCATGTGATGTATTGCAGTGATTCCAATTTACCACCATGTGATGTACTGCCGTGATTCCCATCTACCATAATGCTATGTACTGCAGTGATTCCCATCTATCACCATGCGATGTACTGGGTGATTCCTATCTACCACCATGCGATGTACTGGATTGATTCCCATCTACCACCATGTGATGTACTGCCGTGATGTCCATCTACCACCATGCAATGTACTGCAGTGATTCCGATCTACCACCATGTGGTGCATTGCAGTGATTCCCATCTACCACCATATGATGTACTGCGTGATTCCCATCTACCTCCATGCAATGTACTGCAGTGATTCCCATGTACCACCATGCGATGTACTGCAGTGATTCCCATTTTCTACCATGCCATGTACTGCAGTGATTTCCATCTACCACCATGTGATGCATTACAGTGATTCCCATCTACCACCATTCGATGCAAGGCAGTGATTCCCGTCTACCACCATGCTATGTACTGCAGTGATAACCATCTACTACCATGCGATGTACTGCAGTGATTCTTATCTACCACCATGTGATGTACAGCCGTGATGTCTATCTACCACCATGTGATGTACTGCAGTGATTCCCATTTACCACAATGTGATGTACTGCCGTGATTCCCATCTACCATCATGCTATGTACTGCAGTGATTCCCATCTACCACTATGCAATGCATTACAGTGATTCCCATCTACCACCATGCGATGCATGACAGTGATTCCCATCTACCACCATGCTATGTACAGCAGTGATAACCATCTACCACCATGCGATGTACTGCAGTGATTCTCATCTACCACCATGTGATGTACTGCCGTGATGCCTATCTACCACCATGTGGTGTACTGCAGTGATGCCCATCTACCACCATGTGATGTACTGCAGTGATTCCCATCTGCCACCATGCGATGTACTGCAGTGATTCCCATCTACCTCCATGCGATGTACTGCGTGAGTCCTATCTACCACAATTCGATGTACTGGGTGATGCCCATCTACCACCACGCGCTGTACTGCAGTAATTCCCATCTACCACCATGGGATTTATAGCGTGATTCCCATCTCCCACCATGCAATGTACTGCAGTGATTCCGATCTACCACCATGTGATGCATTGCAGTGATTCCCATCTATCACCATGTGATGTACTGCGTGATTCCCATCTACCACCATGCAATGTACTGCAGTGATTCCCATGTACCACCATGCGATGTACTGCAGTGATTCCCATCTTCTACCATGCGATGTACTGCAGTGATTTCCATTTACCACCATGCGATGTACTGCGGTGATTCCCATCTACCACCATGCGATGTACTGGGTGATTCCTATCTACCACCATGTGATGTACTGCAGTGATTCTCATCTACCACCATGCGATGCATTGCAGTGATTCCCATCTACCACCATTCGATGTACTGGGTGATTCCAATCTACCACCATGCGTTGTACTGGAGTGATTCCCATCTACCACCATGTGATGTACTGTCGTGATTCCCATCTACCACCATGCGATGTACTGGGTGATTTCCATCTACCGCCATGCGATGTACTGCCGTGATTCCCATCTACCATAATGCTATGTACTGCAGTGATTCCCATCTATCACCATGCGATGTACTGCAGTGATTCTTATCTACCACCATGTGATGTACTGCCGTGATGTCCATCTACCACCATGCAATGTACTGCAGTGATTCCGATCTACCAGCATGTGGTGCATTGCAGTGATTCCCATCTACCACCATGTGATGTACTGCGTGATTCCCATCTACCTCCATGCAATGTACTGCAGTGATTCCCATGTACCACCATGCGATGTACTGCAGTGATTCCCATTTTCTACCATGCCATGTACTGCAGTGATTTCCATCTACCACCATGTGATGCATTACAGTGATTCCCATCTACCACCATTCGATGCAAGGCAGTGATTCCCATCTACCACCATGCTATGTACTGCAGTGATAACCATCTACTACCATGCGATGTCCTGCAGTGATTCTTATCTACCACCATGTGATGTACAGCCGTGATGTCTATCTACCACCATGTGATGTACTGCAGTGATTCCCATTTACCACAATGTGATGTACTGCCGTGATTCCCATCTACCATCATGCTATGTACTGCAGTGTTTCCCATCTACCACTATGCAATGCATTACAGTGATTCCCATCTACCACCATGCGATGCATGACAGTGATTCCCATCTACCACCATGCTATGTACAGCAGTGATAACCATCTACCACCATGCGATGTACTGCAGTGATTCTCATCTACCACCATGTGATGTACTGCCGTGATGCCTATCTACCACCATGTGGTGTACTGCAGTGATGCCCATCTACCACCATGAGATGTACTGCAGTGATTCCCATCTGCCACTATGCGATGTACTACAGTGATTCCCATCTACCACCATGCGATGTACTGCGTGAGTCCTATCTACCACAATTCGATGTACTGGGTGATGCCCATCTACCACCACGCGCTGTACTGCAGTAATTCCCATCTACCACCATGGGATTTATAGCGTGATTCCCATCTCCCACTATGCAATGTACTGCAGTGATTCCGATCTACCACCATGTGATGCATTGCAGTGATTCCCATCTATCACCATGTGATGTACTGCGTGATTCCCATCTACCACCATGCAATGTACTGCAGTGATTCCCATGTACCACCATGCGATGTACTGCAGTGATTCCCATCTTCTACCATGCGATGTACTGCAGTGATTTCCATTTACCACCATGCGATGTAATGCAGTGATTCCCATCTACCACCATGCGATGTACTGGGTGATTCCTATCTACCACCATGTGATGTACTGCAGTGATTCTCATCTACCACCATGCGATGCATTGCAGTGATTTCCATCTACCACCATGCGATGTACTGGGTGATTCCAATCTACCACCATGCGTTGTACTGGAGTGATTCCCATCTACCACCATGTGATGTACTGTCGTGATTCCCATCTACCACCATGCGATGTACTGGGTGATTTCCATCTACCACCATGCGATGTACTGCCGTGATTCCCATCTACCATAATGCTATGTACTGCAGTGATTCCCATCTATCACCATGCGATGTACTGGGTGATTCCTATCTACCACCATGCGATGTACCGGATTGATTCCCATCTACCACCATGCGATTTACTGCCGTGATTCCCGTCTACCAAAATGCAATGTACTGGGTGATTTCCATCTACCACCATGTGATGTATTGCAGTGATTCCCATTTACCACCATGCGATGTATTGCCATGATTCCCATCTACCATCATGCTATGTACTGCAGTGATTCCCATCTACCACCATGCGATGCATTACAGTGATTCCCATCTACCACCATTCGATGCAAGGCAGTGATTCCCATCTTCCACCGTGCTATGTACTGCAGTGATAACCATCTACTACCATGCGATGTACTGCAGTGATTCTTATCTACCACCATGTGATGTACTGCCGTGATGTCCATCTACCACCATGCAATGTACTGCAGTGATTCCGATCTACCACCATGTGGTGCATTGCAGTGATTCCCATCTACCACCATGTGATGTACTGCGTGATTCCCATCTACCTCCATGCAATGTACTGCAGTGATTCCCATGTACCACCATGCGATGTACTGCAGTGATTCCCATTTTCTACCATGCCATGTACTGCAGTGATTTCCATCTACCACCATGTGATGCATTACAGTGATTCCCATCTACCACCATTCGATGCAAGGCAGTGATTCCCATCTACCACCATGCTATGTACTGCAGTGATAACCATCTACTACCATGCGATGTACTGCAGTGATTCTTATCTACCACCATGTGATGTACAGCCGTGATGTCTATCTACCACCATGTGATGTACTGCAGTGATTCCCATTTACCACAATGTGATGTACTGCCGTGATTCCCATCTACCATCATGCTATGTACTGCAGTGATTCCCATCTACCACTATGCAATGCATTACAGTGATTCCCATCAACCACCATGCGATGCATGACAGTGATTCCCATCTACCACCATGCTATGTACTGCAGTGATAACCATCTACCACCATGCGATGTACTGCAGTGATTCTCATCTACCACCATGTGATGTACTGCCGTGATGCCTATCTACCACCATGTGGAGTACTGCAGTGATGCCCATCTACCACCATGAGATGTACTGCAGTGATTCCCATCTGCTACCATGCGATGTACTGCAGTGATTCCCATCTACCACCATGCGATGTACTGCGTGAGTCCTATCTACCACAATTCGATGTACTGGGTGATGCCCATCTACCACCACGCGCTGTACTGCAGTGATTCCCATCTACCACCATGGGATTTATATCGTGATTCCCATCTCCCACCATGCAATGTACTGCAGTGATTCCGATCTACCACCATGTGATGCATTGCAGTGATTCCCATCTACCACCATGCAATGTACTGCAGTGATTCCCATGTACCACCATGCGATGTACTGCAGTGATTCCCATCTTCTACCATGCGATGTACTGCAGTGATTTCCATTTACCACCATGCGATGTACTGCAGTGATTCACATCTACCACCATGCGATGTACTGGGTGATTCCTATCTACCACCATGTGATGTACTGCAGTGATTCTCATCTACCACCATGCGATGCATTGCAGTGATTCCCATCTACCACCATGCAATGTACTGGGTGATTCCAATCTACCACCATGCGTTGTACTATAGTGATTCCCATCTACCACCATGTGATGTACTGTCGTGATTCCCATCTACCATCATGCGATGTACTGGGTGATTTCCATCTACCACCATGCGATGTACTGCAGTGATTCCCATCTATCACCATGCGATGTACTGGGTGATTCCTATCTACCACCATGCGATGTACCGGATTGATTCCCATCTACCACCATGCGATTTACTGCCGTGATTCCCGTCTACCAAAATGCATTGTACTGGGTGATTTCCATCTACCACCATGCGATGCATTACAGTGATTCCCATCTACCACCATTCGATGCAAGGCAGTGATTCTCATCTTCCACCGTGCTATGTACTGCAGTGATAACCATCTACTACCATGCGATGTACTGCAGTGATTCTTATCTACCACCATGTGATGTACTGCCGTGATGTCTATCTACCACAGTGTGATGTACTGCAGTGATGCCCATCTACCACTATGCGATGTACTGCGTGAGATCTATCTACCACCATGCGATGTACTGCCTTGATTCCCATCTACCACTATGCGATGTACTGGGTGATTCGGATCTGCCACCATGTGATGCATTGCAGTGATTCCCATCTACCACCATGGAATGTACTCCAGTGATTCCCATGTACCACCATGCGATGTACTGCAGTGATTCCCATGTACCACCATGCGATGCACTGCAGTGATTCCCATCTTCTACCATGCGATGTACTGGAGTGATTTCCATCTACCACCATGCGATGTACTGCAGTGATTCCCATCTACCACCATGCGATGTACTGCAGTGATTCCCATCTACTACCATGCCATGTACTGCCGTGATGTCTATCTACCACCATGTGATGTACTGCAGTAATGCCCATCTACCACCATGTGATGTACTGCCTTCAACCCCATCTACCACTATGCGATGTTCTGGGTGATTTCCATCTACCACCATGTGATGTATTGCAGTGATTCCCAATTACCACCATGCGATGTACTGCAGTGATTCTCATCTACCATAATGCTATGTACTGCAGTGATTCCCATCTACCACCATGTGATGTACTGTCGTGATTCCCATCTACCACCATGCGATGTACTGGGTGATTTCCATCTACCACCATGTGATGTATTGCACTGATTCCAATTTACCACCATGTGATGTACTGCCGTGATTCCCATCTACCATAATGCTATGTACTGCAGTGATTCCCATCTATCGCCATGCGATGTACTGGGTGATTCCTATCTACCACCATGCGATGTACTGGATTGATTCCCATCTACCACCATGCGATTTACTGCCGTGATTGCCGTCTACCACCATGCAATGTACTGGGTGATTTCCATCTACCACCATGTGATGTATTGCAGTAATACCCAACTACCACCATGTGATGTACTGCAGTAATGCCCATCTACCACCATGTGATGTACTGCCTTCAACCCCATCTACCACTATGCGATGTACTGCGTGAGTTCTATCTACCACCATGCGATGTACTGCCATGATTCCCATCTACCACCATGTAATTTACTGCATTGATTCCCATGTACCACCATGCGATGTACTGCAGTGATTCCTATCTTCTACCATGCGATGTACTGCAGTGATTCCCATCTACCACCATGCGATGTACAGCAGTGATTCTCATCTACTACGATGCGATGTACTGCAGTGATTCCCATCTACCACCATGCGATGTACTGGGTGATTCCAATCTACCACCATGCGATGTACTGGAGTGATTCCCATCTACCACCATGTGATGTACTGTCGTGATTCCCATCTACCACCATGCGATGTACTGGGTGATTTCCATCTACCACCATGTGATGTATTGCAGTGATTACCATTTACCACCATGCGATGTACTGCAGTGATTCTCATCTACCATAATGCTATGTACTGCAGTGATTCCCATCTATCACGATGCGATGTACTGGGTGATTCCTATCTACCACCATGCGATGTACTTGATTGATTCCCATCTACCACCATGCGATTTACTGCCGTGATTGCCGTCTACCACCATGCAATGTACTGGGTGATTTCCATCTACCACCATGTGATGTATTGCAGTAATACCCATCTACCACCATGCGATGTACTGGGTGATTCCAATCTACCACCATGCGATGTACTGGAGTGATTCCCATCTACCACCATGTGATGTACTGTCGTGATTCCCATCTACCACCATGCGATGTACTGGGTGATTTCCATCTACCACCATGTGATGTATTGCAGTGATTCCCATCTATCACCATGCGATGTACTGGGTGATTCCTATCTACCACCATGCGATGTACTGCAGTGATTCCCATCTACCACCATGCGATGTACTGCAGTGATTCACATCTACTACCATGCGATGTAGTGCAGTGATTCCCATCTACCACCATGCGATGTACTGCAGTGATTCCCATCTATCACCATGAGATGTACTGCAGTGATTGCCATCTGCCACCATGCGATGTACTGCAGTGATTCCCATCTACCACTATGCGATGTACTGCGTGAGTCCTATCTACCACAATTCGATGTACTGGGTGATGCCCATCTACCACCACGTGCTGTACTGCAGTGATTCCCATCTACCACCATGTGATGTACTGCGTGATTCCCATCTACCACCATGCAATGTACGGCAGTGATTCCCATGTACCACCATGCGATGTACTGCAGTGATTCCCATCTTCTACCATGCGATGTACAGCAGTGATTTCCATCTACCACCATGCGATGTACTGCAGTGATTCCCATCTACCACCATGCGATGTACTGAGTGATTCCTATCTACCACCATGTGATGTACTGCAGTGATTCTCATCTACCACCGTGCGATGCATTGCAGTGATTCCCATCTACCACCATGCGATATATTGGGTGATTCCTATCTTCTACCATGCGATGTACTGCAGTGATTCCCATCTACCACCATGCGATGTACTGCAGTGATTCCCATCTACTACGATGCGATGTACTGCAGTGATTCCCATCTACCACCATGCGATGTACTGCAGTGATTCTCATCTACCACCATGCGATGTACTGGAGTGATTCCCATCTACCACCGTGTGATGTACTGTCGTGATTCCCATCTACCACCATGCAATGTACTGCATTGATTCCCATGTACCACCATGCGATGTACTGCCGTGATTCCCATCTACCATAATGCTATGTACTGCAGTGATTCCCATCTATCACCATGCGATGTACTGGGTGATTCCTATCTACCACCATGCGATGTACTGGATTGATTCCCATCTACCACCATGCGATTTACTGCCGTGATTGCCTTCTACCACCATGCAATGTACTGGGTGATTTCCATCTACCACCATGTGATGTATTGCAGTAATACCCATCTACCACCATGTGATGTACTGCAGTAATGCCCATCTACCACCATGTGATGTACTGTCGTGATTCCCATCTACCACCATGCAATGTACTGGGTGATTTCCATCTACCACCATGTGATGTATTGCACTGATTCCAATTTACCACCATGTGATGTACTGCCGTGATTCCCATCTACCATAATGCTATGTACTGCAGTGATTCCCATCTATCACCATGCGATGTACTGGGTGATTCCTATCTACCACCATGCGATGTACTGGATTGATTCCCATCTACCACCATGCGATTTACTGCCGTGATTGCCGTCTACCACCATGCAATGTACTGGGTGATTTCCATCTACCACCATGTGATGTATTGCAGTAATATCCATCTACCACCATGTGATGTACTGCAGTAATGCCCATCTACCACCATGTGATGTACTGCCTTCAACCCCATCTACCACTATGCGATGTACTGCGTGAGTTCTATCTACCACCATGCGATGTACTGCCTTGATTCCCATCTACCACCATGCAATTTACTGCATTCATTCCAATGTACCACCATGCGATGTACTGCAGTGATTCCTATCTTCTACCATGTGATGTACTGCAGTGATTCCCATCTACCACCATGCGATGTACTGCAGTGATTCCCATCTACTACGATGCGATGTACTGCAGTGATCCCCATCTACCACCATGCGATGTACTGGGTGATTCCAATCTACCACCATGCGATGTACTGGAGTGATTCCCATCTACCACCATGTGATGTACTGTCGTGATTCCCATCTACCACCATGCGATGTACTGGGTGATTTCCATCTACCACCATGTGATGTATTGCAGTGATTACCATTTACCACCATGCGATGTACTGCAGTGATTCTCATCTACCATAATGCTATGTACTGCAGTGATTCCCTTCTATCACCATGCGATGTACTGGGTGATTCCTATCTACCACCATGCGATGTACTTGATTGATTCCCATCTACCACCATGCGATTTACTGCCGTGATTGCCGTCAACCACCATGCAATGTACTGGGTGATTTCCATCTACCACCATGTGATGTATTGCAGTAATACCCATCTACCACCATGTGATGTACTGCAGTAATGCCCATCTACCACCATGTGATGTACTGCCTTCTACCCCATCTACCACCATGCAATGTACTGCATTGATTCCCATGTACCACCATGCGATGTACTGCAGTGATTCCTATCTTCTACCATGCGAAGTACTGCAGTGATTCCCATCTACCACCATGCGATGTACTGCAGTGATTCCCATCTACTACGATGCGATGTACTGCAGTGATTCCCATCTACCACCATGCGATGTACTGGGTGATTCCAATCTACCACCATGCGATGTACTGGAGTGATTCCCATCTACCACCATGTAATGTACTGTCGTGATTCCCATCTACCACCATGCGATGAACTGGGTGATTTCCATCTACCACCATGTGATGTATTGCAGTGATTCCCATTTACCACCATGCGATGTACTGCAGTGATTCTCATCTACCATAATGCTATGTACTGCAGTGATTCCCATCTATCACCATGCGATGTACTGGGTGATTCCTATCTACCACCATGCGATGTACTGCAGTGATTCCCATCTACCACCATGCGATGTACTGCAGTGATTCCCATCTACTACCATGCGATGTAGTGCAGTGATTCCCATCTACCACCATTTGATGTACTGCAGTGATTCCCATCTATCACCAGGAGATGTACTGCAGTGATTGCCATCTGCCACCATGCGATGTACTGCAGTGATTCCCATCTACCACTATGCGATGTACTGCGTGAGTCCTATCTACCACAATTCGATGTACTGGGTGATGCCCATCTACCACCACGTGCTGTACTGCAGTGATTCCCATCTACCACCATGTGATGTACTGCGTGATTCCCATCTACCACCATGCAATGTACGGCAGTGATTCCCATGTACCACCATGCGATGTACTGCAGTGATTCCCATCTTCTACCATGCGATGTACAGCAGTGATTTCCATCTACCGCCATGCGATGTACTGCAGTGATTCCCATCTACCACCATGCGATGTACTGAGTGATTCCTATCTACCACCATGTGATGTACTGCAGTGATTCTCATCTACCACCATGCGATGCATTGCAGTGATTCCCATCTACCACCATGCGATGTATTGGGTGATTCCTATCTTCTACCATGCGATGTACTGCAGTGATTCCCATCTACCACCATGCGATGTACTGCAGTGATTCCCATCTACTACGATGCGATGTACTGCAGTGATTCCCATCTACCACCATGCGATGTACTGGGTGATTCCCATCTATCACCATGCCCTGTACTGCAGTGATTCCCATCTACCACCATGTGATGTACTGCCTTCAACCCCATCTACCACTATGCGATGTACTGCGTGAGTTCTATCTACCACCATGTGATGTACTGCCTTGATTCCCATCTACCACCATGCAATGTACTGCATTGATTCCCATGTACCACCATGCGATGTACTGCAGTGATTCCTATCTTCTACCATGCGATGTACTGCAGTGATTCCCAACTACCACCATGCGATGTACTGCAGTGATTCCCATCTACTACGATGCGATGTACTGTAGTGATTCCCATCTACCACCATGCGATGTACTGGGTGATTCCAATCTACCACCATGCGAAGTACTGGAGTGATTTCCATCTACCACCATGTGATGTACTCTCGTGATTCCCATCTACCACCATGCGATGTACTGGGTGATTTCCATCTACCACCATGTGATGTATTGCAGTGATTCCCATTTACCACCATGCGATGTACTGCAGTGATTCTCATCTACCATAATGCTATGTACTGCAGTGATTCCCATCTATCACCATGCAATGTATTGCAGTGATTTCAATTTACCACCATGTGATGTACTGCCGTGATTCCCATCTACCATAATGCTATGTACTGCAGTGATTCCCATCTATCACCATGCGATGTACTGGGTGATTCCTATCTACCACCATGCGATGTACTGGATTGATTCCCATCTACCACCATGCGATTTACTGCCGTGATTGCCGTCTACCACCATGCAATGTACTGGGTGATTTCCATCTACCACCAAGTGATGTATTGCAGTAATACCCATCTACCACCATGTGATGTACTGCAGTAATGCCCATCTACCACCATGTGATGTACTGCCTTCTACCCCATCTACCACTATGCGATGTACTGCGTGAGTTCTATCTACCACCATGCGATGTACTGCCTTGATTCCCATCTACCACCATGCAATGTACTGCATTGATTCCCATGTACCACCATGCGATGTACTGCAGTTATTCCTATCATCTACCATGCGAAGTACTGCAGTGATTCCCATCTACCACCATGCGATGCACTGCAGTGATTCCCATCTACTACGATGCGATGTACTGCAGTGATTCCCATCTACCACCATGCGATGTACTGGGTGATTCCAATCTACCACCATGCGATGAACTGGAGTGATTCCCATCTACCACCATGTGATGTACTGTCGTGATTCCCATCTACCACCATGCGATGTACTGGGTGATTTCCATCTACCACCATGCAATGTACGGCAGTGATTCCCATGTACCACCATGCGATGTACTGCAGTGATTCCCATCTTCTACCATGCGATGTACAGCAGTGATTTCCATCTACCACCATGCGATGTACTGCAGCGATTCCCATCTACCACCATGCGATGTACTGAGTGATTCCTATCTACCACCATGTGATGTACTGCAGTGATTCTCATCTACCACCATGCGATGCATTGCAGTGATTCCCATCTACCACCATGTGATGTATTGCAGTGATTTCCATTTACCACCATGCGATGTACTGCAGTGATTCTCATCTACCATAATGCTATGTACTGCAGTGATTCCCATCTATCACAATGCGATGTACTGGGTGATTCCTATCTACCACCATGCGATGTACTGGGTGATTCCCATCTACCACCATGCGATGTACTGCAGTGATTCCCATCTACTACCATGCGATGTAGTGCAGTGATTCCCATCTACCACCATGCGATGTACTGCAGTGATTCCCATCTATCACCATGAGATGTACTGCAGTGATTGCCATCTGCCACCATGCGATGTACTGCAGTGATTCCCATCTACCACTATGCGATGTACTGCGTGAGTCCTATCTACCACAATTCGATGTACTGGGTGATGCCCATCTACCACCACGTGCTGTACTGCAGTGATTCCCATCTACCACCATGTGATGTACTGCGTGATTCCCATCTACCACCATGCAATGTACGGCAGTGATTCCCATGTACCACCATGCGATGTACTGCAGTGATTCCCATCTTCTACCATGCGATGTACAGTAGTGATTTCCATCTACCACCATGCGATGTACTGAAGTGATTCCCATCTACCAACATGCGATGTACTGAGTGATTCCTATCTACCACCATGTGATGTACTGCAGTGATTCTCATCTACCACCATGCGATGCATTGCAGTGATTCCCATCTACCACCATGCGATGTATTGGGTGATTCCTATCTTCTACCATGCGATGTACTGCAGTGATTCCCATCTACCACCATGCGATGTACTGCAGTGATTCCCATCTACTACGATGCGATGTACTGCAGTGATTCCCATCTACCACCATGCGATGTACTGGGTGATTCCAATCTACCACCATGCGATGTACTGGAGTGATTCCCATCTACCACCATGTGATGTACTGTCGTGATTCCCAACTACCACCATGCGATGTACTGGGTGATTTCCATCTACCACCATGTGATGTATTGCAGTGATTCCCATTTACCACCATGCGATGTACTGCAGTGATTCTCATCTACCATAATGCTATGTACTGCAGTGATTCCCATCTACCACCATGTGATGTACTGTCGTGATTCCCATCTACCACCATGCGATGTACTGGGTGATTTCCATCTACCACCATGTGATGAATTGCAGTGATTCCAATTTACCACCATGTGATGTACTGCCGTGATTCCCATCTACCATAATGCTATGTACTGCAGTGATTCCCATCTATCACCATGCGATGTACTGGGTGATTCCTATCTACCACCATGCGATGTACTGCAGTGATTCCCATCTACCACCATGTGATGTACTGCGTGATTCCCATCTACCACCATGCAATGTACTGCAGTGATTCCCATCTTCTACCATGCGATGTACAGCAGTGATTTCCATCTACCACCATGCGATGTACTGCAGTGATTCCCATCTACCACCATGCGATGTACTGAGTGATTCCTATCTACCACCATGTGATGTACTGCAGTCATTCTCATCTACCACCATGCAATGCATTGCAGTGATTCCCATCTACCACCATGCGATGTATTGGGTGATTCCTATCTTCTACCATGCGATGTACTGCAGTGATTCCCATCTACCACCATGCGATGGACTGCAGTGATTCCCATCTACTACGATGCGATGTACTGCAGTGATTCCCATCTACCAGCATGCGATGTACTGGGTGATTCCAATCTACCACCATGCGATGTACTGGAGTGATTCCCTTCTACCACCATGTGATGTACTGTCGTGATTCCCATCTACCACCATGCGATGTACTGGGTGATTTCCATCTACCACCATGTGATGTATTGCAGTGATTCCAATTTACCACCATGTGATGTACTGCCGTGATTCCCATCTGCCATAATGCTATGTACTGCAGTGATTCCCATCTATCACCATGCGATGTACTGGGTGATTCCTATCTACCACCATGCGATGTACTGGATTGATTCCCATCTACCACCATGCGATTTACTGCCGTGATTCCCGTCTACCACCATGCAATGTACTGGGTGATTTCCATCTACCACCATGTGATGTATTGGAGTGATTCCCATTTACCACCATGCGATGTACTGCCATGATTCCCATCTACCATCATGCTATGTACTGCAGTGATTCCCATCTACCGCCATGCAATGCATTACAGTGATTCCCATCTACCACCATTCGATGCAAGGCAGTGATTCCCATCTTCCACCGTGCTATGTACTGCAGTGATAACCATCTACTACCATGCGATGTACTGCAGTGATTATTATATACCACCATGTGATGTACTGCCGTGATGTCCATCTACCACCATGCAATGTACTGCAGTGATTCCGATCTACCACCATGTGGTGCATTGCAGTGATTACCATCTACCACCATGTGATGTACTGCGTGATTCCCATCTACCTCCATGCAATGTACTGCAGTGATTCCCATGTACCACCATGCGATGTACTGCAGTGATTCCCATCTTCTACCATGCCATGTACTGCAGTGATTTCCATCTACCACCATGTGATGCATTACAGTGATTCCCATCTACCACCATTCGATGCAAGGCAGTGATTCCCATCTACCACCATGCTATGTACTGCAGTGATAACCATCTACTACCATGCGATGTACTGCAGTGATTCTTATCTACCACCATGTGATGTACAGCCGTGATGTCTATCTACCACCATGTGATGTACTGCAGAGATTCCCATTTACCACCATGTGATGTACTGCCATGATGCCTATCTACCACCATGTGGTGTACTGCAGTGATGCCCATCTACCACCATGAGATGTACTGCAGTGATTCCCATCTGCCACCATGCGATGTACTGCAGTGATTCCCATCTACCACCATGCGATGTACTGCGTGAGTCCTATCTACCACAATTCGATGTACTGGGTGATGCCCATCTACCACCACGCGCTGTACTGCAGTGATTCCCATCTACCACCATGCGATTTATAGCATGATTCCCATCTCCCACCATGCAATGTACTGCAGTGATTCCGATCTACCACCATGTGATGCATTGCAGTGATTCCCATCTATCACCATGTGATGTACAGCGTGATTCCCATCTACCACCATGCAATGTACTGCAGTGATTCCCATGTACCACCATGCGATGTACTGCAGTGATTCCCATCTTCTACCATGCGATGTACTGCAGTGATTTCCATTTACCACCATGCGATGTACTGCAGTGATTCCCATCTACCACCATGCGATGTACTGGGTGATTCCTATCTACCACCATGTGATGTACTGCAGTGATTCTCATCTACCACCATGCGATGCATTGCAGTGATTCCCATCTACCACCATGCGATGTACTGGGTGATTCCAATCTACCACCATGCGATGTACTGGAGTGATTCCCATCTACCATCATGTGATGTACTGTCGTGATTCCCATCTACCACCATGCGATGTACTGGGTGATTTCCATCTACCACCATGCGATGTACTGCCGTGATTCCCATCTACCATAATGCTATGTACTGCAGTGATTCCCATCTATCACCATGCGATGCAAGGCAGTGATTCCCATCTTCTACCATGCGATGTACAGCAGTGATTTCCATCTACCATAATGCGATGTACTGCAGTGATTCCCATCTACCACCATGCGATGTACTGAGTGATTCCTATCTACCACAATGTGATGTACTGCAGTGATTCTCATCAACCACTATGCGATGCATTGCAGTGATTCCCATCTACCACCATGCGATGTATTGGGTGATTCCTGTCTTCTACCATGCGATGTACTGCAGTGATTCCCATCTACCACCATGCGATGTACTGCAGTTATTCCCATCTACTACGATGCGATGTACTGCAGTGATTCCCATCTACCACCATGCGATGTACTGGGTGATTCCAATCTACCACCATGCGATGTACTGGAGTGATTCCTATCTACCACCATGTGATGTACTGCAGTGATTCTCATCTACCACCATGCGATGCATTGCAGTGATTCCCATCTACCACCATGCGATGTATTGGGTGATTCCTATCTTCTACCATGCGATGTACTGCAGTGATTCCCATCTACCACCATGCGGTGTACTGCAGTGATTCCCATCTACTACGATGCGATGTACTGCAGTGATTCCCATCTACCACCATGCGATGTACTGGGTGATTCCAATCTACCACCATGCGATGTACTGGAGTGATTCCCATCTACCACCATGCGATGTACTGGGTGATTTCCATCTACCACCATGTGATGTATTGCAGTGATTCCCATTTACCACCATGCGATGTACTGCAGTGATTCTCATCTACCATAATGCTATGTACTGCAGTGATTCCCATCTACCACCATGTGATGTACTGTCGTGATTCCCATCTACCACCATGCGATGTACTGGGTGATTTCCATCTACCACCATGTGATGTATTGCAGTGATTCCAATTTACCACCATGTGATGTACTGCCGTGATTTCCATCTATCATAATGCTATGTACTGCAGTGATTCCCATCTATCACCATGCGATGTACTGGGTGATTCCTATCTACCACCATGCGATGTACTGGATTGATTCCCATCTACCACCATGCGATTTACTGCCGTGATTCCCGTCTACCACCATGCAATGTACTGGGTGATTTCCATCTACCACCATGTGATGTATTGCAGTGACTCCCACTTACCACCATGCGATGTACTGCCATGATTCCCATCTACCATCATGCTATGTACTGCAGTGATTCCCATCTACCACGATGCGATGCATTACAGTGATTCCCATCTACCACCATTCGATGCAAGGCAGTGATTCCCATCTTCCACCGTGCTATGTACTGCAGTGATAACCATCTACTACCATGCGATGTACTGCAGTGATTCTTATCTACCACCATGTGATGTACTGACGTGATGTCCATCTACCACCATGCAATGTACTGCAGTGATTCCGATCTACCACCATGTCGTGCATTGCAGTGATTACCATCTACCACCATGTGATGTACTGCGTGATTCCCATCTACCTCCATGCAATGTACTGCAGTGATTCCCATGTACCACCATGCGATGTACTGCAGTGATTCCCATCTTCTACCATGCCATGTACTGCAGTGATTTCCATCTACCACCATGTGATGCATTACAGTGATTCCCATCTACCACCATTCGATGCAAGGCAGTGATTCCCATCTACCACCATGCTATGTACTGCAGTGATAACCATCTACTACCATGCGATGTACTGCAGTGATTCTTATCTACCACCATGTGATGTACAGCCGTGATGTCTATCTACCACCATGTGATGTACTGCAGAGATTCCCATTTACCACCATGTGATGTACTGCCGTGATGCCTATCTACCACCATGTGGTGTACTGCAGTGATGCCCATCTACCACCATGAGATGTACTGCAGTGATTCCCATCTGCCACCATGCGATGTACTGCAGTGATTCCCATCTACCACCATGCGATGTACTGCGTGAGTCCTATCTACCACAATTCGATGTACTGGGTGATGCCCGTCTACCACCACGCGCTGTACTGCAGTGATTCCCATCTACCACCATGCGATTTATAGCATGATTCCCATCTCCCACCATGCAATGTACTGCAGTGATTCCGATCTACCACCATGTGATGCATTGCAGTGATTCCCATCTATCACCATGTGATGTACAGCGTGATTCCCATCTACCACCATGCAATGTAATGCAGTGATTCCCATGTACCACCATGCGATGTACTGCAGTGATTCCCATCTTCTACCATGCGATGTACTGCAGTGATTTCCATTTACCACCATGCGATGTACTGCAGTGATTCCCATCTACCACCATGCGATGTACTGGGTGATTCCTATCTACCACCATGTGATGTACTGCAGTGATTCTCATCTACCACCATGCGATGCATTGCAGTGATTCCCATCTACCACCATGCGATGTACTGGGTGATTCCAATCTACCACCATGCGATGTACTGGAGTGATTCCCATCTACCATCATGTGATGTACTGTCGTGATTCCCATCTACCACCATGCGATGTACTGGGTGATTTCCATCTACCACCATGCGATGTACTGCCGTGATTCCCATCTACCATAATGCTATGTATTGCAGTGATTCCCATCTATCACAATGCGATGCAAGGCAGTGATTCCCATCTTCTACCATGCGATGTACAGCAGTGATTTCCATCTACCATAATGCGATGTACTGCAGTGATTCCCATCTACCACCATGCGATGTACTGAGTGATTCCTATCTACCACCATGTGATGTACTGCAGTGATTCTCATCTACCACCATGCGATGCATTGCAGTGATTCCCATCTACCACCATGCGATGTATTGGGTGATTCCTGTCTTCTACCATGCGATGTACTGCAGTGATTCCCATCTACCACCATGCGATGTACTGCAGTGATTCCCATCTACTACGATGCGATGTACTGCAGTGATTCCCATCTACCACCATGCGATGTACTGGGTGATTCCAATCTACCACTATGCGATGTACTGGAGTGATTCCTATCTACCACCATGTGATGTACTGCAGTGATTCTCATCTACCACCATGCGATGCATTGCAGTGATTCCCATCTACCACCATGCGATGTATTTGGTGATTCCTATCTTCTACCATGCGATGTACTGCAGTGATTCCCATCTACCACCATGCGATGTACTGCAGTGATTCCCATCTACTACGATGCGATGTACTGCAGTGATTCCCATCTACCACCATGCGATGTACTGGGTGATTCCAATCTACCACCATGCGATGTACTGGAGTGATTCCCATCTACCACCATGCGATGTACTGGGTGATTTCCATCTACCACCATGTGATGTATTGCAGTGATTCCCATTTACCACCATGCGATGTACTGCAGTGATTCTCATCTACCATAATGCTATGTACTGCAGTGATTCCCATCTACCACCATGTGATGTACTGTCGTGATTCCCATCTACCACCATGCGATGTACTGGGTGATTTCCATCTACCACCATGTGATGTATTGCAGTGATTCCAATTTACCACCATGTGATGTACTGCCGTGATTCCCATGTATCATAATGCTATGTACTGCAGTGATTCCCATCTATCACCATGCGATGTACTGGGTGATTCATATCTACCAGCATGCGATGTACTGGATTGATTCCCATCTACCACCATGCGATTTACTGCCGTGATTCCCGTCTACCACCATGCAATGTACTGGGTGATTTCCATCTACCACCATGTGATGTATTGCAGTGACTCCCACTTACCACCATGCGATGTACTGCCATGATTCCCATCTACCATCATGCTATGTACTGCAGTGATTCCCATCTACCACGATGCGATGCATTACAGTGATTCCCATCTACCACCATTCGATGCAAGGCAGTGATTCCCATCTTCCACCGTGCTATGTACTGCAGTGATAACCATCTACTACCATGCGATGTACTGCAGTGATTCTTATCTACCACCATGTGATGTACTGCCGTGATGTCCATCTACCACCATGCAATGTACTGCAGTGATTCCGATCTACCACCATGTGGTGCATTGCAGTGATTCCCATCTACCACCATGTGATGTACTGCGTGATTCCCATCTACCTCCATGCAATGTACTGCAGTGATTCCCATGTACCACCATGCGATGTACTGCAGTGATTCCCATCTTCTACCATGCCATGTACTGCAGTGATTTCCATCTACCACCATGTGATGCATTACAGTGATTCCCATCTACCACCATTCGATGCAAGGCAATGATTCCCATCTACCACCATGCTATGTACTGCAGTGATAACCATCTACTACCATGCGATGTACTGCAGTGATTCTTATCTACCACCATGTGATGTACAGCCGTGATGTTTATCTACCACCATGTGATGTACTGCAGTGATTCCCATTTACCATCATGTGATGTACTGCCGTGATGCCTATCTACCACCATGTGGTGTACTGCAGTGATGCCCATCTACCACCATGAGATGTACTGCAGTGATTCCCATCTGCCACCATGCGATGTACTGCAGTGATTCCCATCTACCACCATGCGATGTACTGCGTGAGTCCTATCTACCACAATTTGATGTACTGGGTGATGCCCATCTACCACCACGCGCTGTACTGCAGTGATTCCCATCTACCACCATGCGATTTATAGTATGATTCCCATCTCCCACCATGCAATGTACTGCAGTGATTCCGATCTACCACCATGTGATGCATTGCAGTGATTCCCATCTATCACCATGTGATGTACAGCGTGATTCCCATCTACCACCATGCAATGTACTGCAGTGATTCCCATGTACCACCATGCGATGTACTGCAGTGATTCCCATCTTCTACCATGCGATGTGCTGCAGTGATTTCCATTTACCACCATGCGATGTACTGCAGTGATTCCCATCTACCACCATGCGATGTACTGGGTGATTCCTATCTACCACCATGCGATGTACTGGAGTGATTCCCATCTACCACCATGTGATGTACTGTCGTGATTCCCATCTACCACCATGCGATGTACTGGGTGATTTCCATCTACCACCATGCGATGTACTGCCGTGATTCCCATCTACCATAATGCTATGTACTGCAGTGATTCCCATCTATCACCATGCGATGCAAGGCAGTGATTCCCATCTTCTACCATGCGATGTACAGCAGTGATTTCCATCTACCACCATGCGATGTACTGCAGTGATTCCCATCTACCACCATGCGATGTACTGAGTGATTCCTATCTACCACCATGTGATGTACTGCAGTGATTCTCATCTACCACCATGCGATGCATTGCAGTGATTCCCATCTACCACCATGCGATGTATTGGGTGACTACTATCTTCTACCATGCGATGTACTGCAGTGATTCCCATCTACCACCATGCGATGTACTGCAGTGATTCCCATCTACTACGATGCGATGTACTGCAGTGATTCCCATCTACCACCATGCGATGTACTGGGTGATTCCAATCTACCACCATGCGATGTACTGGAGTGATTCCCATCTACCACCAGGTGATGTACTGTCGTGATTCCCATCTACCACCATGCGATGTACTGGGTGAAGTCCATCTACCCCCATTGATGTATTGCAGTGATTCCCATATACCACCATGCGATGTACTGCAGTGATTCTCATCTACCATAATGCTATGTACTGCAGTGAATCCCATCTACCACCATGTGATGTACTGTCGTGATTCCCATCTACCACCATGCGATGTACTGGGTGATTTCCATCTACCACCATGTGATGTATTGCAGTGATTCCAATTTACCACCATGTGATGTACTGCCGTGATTCCCATCTACCATAATGCTATGTACTGCAGTGATTCCCATCTATCACCATGCAATGTACTGGGTGATTCCTATATACCACCATGCGATGTACTGCAGTGATTCCCATCTACCACCATGCGATGTACTGCAGTGATTCCCATCAACTACCATGCGATTTAGTGCAGTGATTCCCATCTACCACCATGCGATGTACTGCAGTGATTCCCATCTATCACCATGAGATGTACTGCAGTGATTGCCATCTGCCACCATGCGATGTACTGCAGTGATTCCCATCTACCACTATGCGATGTACTGCGTGAGTCCTATCTACCACAATTCGATGTACTGGGTGATGCCCATCTACCACCACGCGCTGTACTGCAGTGATTCCCATATACCACCATGTGATGTACTGCGTGATTCCCATCTACCACCATGCAATGTATGGCAGTGATTCCCATGTACCACCATGCGATGTACTGCAGTGATTCCCATCTTCAACCATGCGATGTACAGCAGTGATTTCCATCTACCACCATGCGATGTACTGCAGTGATTCCCATCTACCACCATGCGATGTACTGAGTGATTCCTATCTACCACCATGTGATGTACTGCAGTGATTCTCATCTACCACCATGCGATGCATTGCAGTGATTCCCATCTACCACCAAGCGATGTATTGGGTGATTCCTATCTTCTACCATGCGATGTACTGCAGTGATTCCCATCTACCACCATGCGATGTACTGCAGTGATTCCCATCTACTACGATGCGATGTACTGCAGTGATTCCCATCTACCACCATGCGATGTACTGGGTGATTCCAATCTACCACCATGCGATGTACTGGAGTGATTCCCATCTACCACCATGTGATGTACTGTCGTGATTCCCATCTACCACCATGCGATGTACTGGGTGATTTCCATCTACCACCATGTGATGTATTGCAGTGATTCCCATTTACCACCATGCGATGTACTGCAGTGATTCTCATCTACCATAATGCTATGTACTGCAGTGATTCCCATCTACCACCATGTGATGTACTGTCGTGATTCTCATCTACCACCATGCGATGTACTGGGTGATTTCCATCTACCACCATGTGATGTATTGCAGTGATTCCAATTTACCACCATGTGATGTACTGCCGTGATTCCCATCTACCATAATGCTATGTACTGCAGTGATTCCCATCTATCACCATGCGATGTACTGGGTGATTCCTATCTACCACCATGCGATGTACTGGATTGATTCCCATCTACCACCATGCGATTTACTGCCGTGATTCCCGTCTACCACCATGCAATGTACTGGGTGATTTCCATCTACCACCATGTGATGTATTGCAGTGACTCCCATTTACCACCATGCGATGTACTGCCATGATTCCCATCTACCATCATGCTATGTACTGCAGTGATTCCCATCTACCACAATTCGATGTACTGGGTGATGCCCATCTACCACCACGCGCTGTACTGCAGTGATTCCCATCTACCACCATTCGATGCAAGGCAGTGATTCCCATCTACCACCATGCTATGTACTGCAGTGATAACCATCTACTACCATGCGATGTACTGCAGTGATTCTTATCTACCACCATGTGATGTACAGCCGTGATGTCTATCTACCACCATGTGATGTACTGCAGTGATTCCCATTTACCACCATGTGATGTACTGCCGTGATGCCTATCTACCACCATGTGGTGTACTGCAGTGATGCCCATCTACCACCATGAGATGTACTGCAGAGATTCCCATCTGCCACCATGCGATGTACTGCAGTGATTCCCATCTACCACCATGCGATTTATAGCATGATTCCCATCTCCCAGCATGCAATGTACTGCAGTGATTCCGATCTACCACCATGTGATGCATTGCAGTGATTCCCATCTATCACCATGTGATGTACTGCGTGATTCCCATCTACCACCATGCAATGTACTGCAGTGATTCCCATGTACCACCATGCGATGTACTGCAGTGATTCCCATCTTCTACCATGCGATGTACTGCAGTGATTTCCATTTACCACCATGCGATGTACTGCAGTGATTCCCATCTACCACCATGCGATGTACTGGGTGATTCCTATCTACCACCATGTGATGTACTGCAGTGATTCTCATCTACCACCATGCAATGCATTGCAGTGATTCCCATCTACCACCTTGCGATGTACTGGGTAATTCCAATCTACCACCATGCGATGTACTGGAGTGATTCCATCTACCACCATGTGATGTACTGTCGTGATTCCCATCTACCACCATGCGATGTACTGGGTGATTTCCATCTACCACCATGCGATGTACTGCCGTGATTCCCATCTACCATAATGCTATGTACTGCAGTGATTCCCATCTATTACCATGCGATGCAAGGCAGTGATTCTCATCTTCCACCGTGCTTTGTACTGCAGTGATAACCATCTACTACCATGCGATGTACTGCAGTGATTCTTATCTACCACCATGTGATGTACTGCCGTGATGTCTATCTACCACAGTGTGATGTACTGCAGTGATGCCCATCTACCACTATGCGATGTACTGCGTGAGTTCTATCTACCACCATGTGATGTACTGCCTTGATTCCCATCTACCACTATGCGATGTACTGGGTGATTCCGATCTGCCACCATGTGATGCATTGCAGTGATTCCCATCTACCACCATGGAATGTACTCCAGTGATTCCCATGTACCACCATGCAATGTACTGCTGTGATACCCATGTACCACCATGCGATGCACTGCAGTGATTCCCATCTACCACCATGCGATGTACTGCAGTGATTCCCATCTACTACCATGCCATGTACTGCAGTGATTCCCATCTACCACCATGCTATGTACTGCAGTGATAACCATCTACCACCATGCTATGTACTGCAGTGATTCTTATCTACCACCATGTGATGTACTGCCGTGATGTCTATCAACCACCATGTGATGTACTGCAGTAATGCCCATCTGCCACCATGCGATGTACTGCAGTGATTCCCATCTACCACTATGCGATGTACTGCGTGAGTCCTATCTACCACAATTCGATGTACTGGGTGATGCCCATCTACCACCACGCGCTGTACTGCAGTGATTCCCATCTACCACCATGCGATTTATAGCATGATTCCCATCTCCCACCATGCAATGTACTGCAATGATTCCGATCTACCACCATGTGATGCATTGCAGTGATTCCCATCTATCACCATGTGATGTACTGCGTGATTCCCATCTACCACCATGCAATGTACTGCAGTGATTCCCATGTACCACCATGCGATGTACTGCAGTGATTCCCATCTTCTACCATGCGATGTACTGCAGTGATTTCCATTTACCACCATGCGATGTACTGCAGTGATTCCCATCTACCACCATGCGATGTACTGGGTGATTCCTATCTACCACCATGTGATGTACTGCAGTGATTCTCATCTACCACCATGCGATGCATTGCAGTGATTCCCATCTACCACCATGCGATGTACTGGGTGATTCCAATCTACCACCATGCGATGTACTGGAGTGATTCCATCTACCACCATGTGATGTACTGTCGTGATTCCCATCTACCACCATGCGATGTACTGGGTGATTTCCATCTACCACCATGCGATGTACTACTGTGATTCCCATCTACCATAATGCTATGTACTGCAGTGATTCCCATCTATCACCATGCGATGCAAGGCAGTGATTCTCATCTTCCACCGTGCTATGTACTGCAGTGATAACCATCTACTACCATGCGATGTACTGCAGTGATTCTTATCTACCACCATGTGATGTACTGCCGTGATGTCTATCTACCACAGTGTGATGTACTGCAGTGATGCCCATCTACCACTATGCGATATACTGCGTGAGTTCTATCTACCACCATGTGATGTACTGCCTTGATTCCCATCTACCACTATGCGATGTACTGGGTGATTCCGATCTGCCACCATGTGATGCATTGCAGTGATTCCCATGTACCACCATGGAATGTACTCCAGTGATTCCCATGTACCACCATGCAATGTACTGCTGTGATTCCCATGTACCACCATGCGATGCACTGCAGTGATTCCCATCTACCACCATGCGATGTACTGCAGTGATTCCCATCTACTACCATGCCATGTACTGCAGTGATTCCCATCTACCACCATGCTATGTACTGCAGTGATAACCATCTACCACCATGCTATGTACTGCAGTGATTCTTATCTACCACCATGTTATGTACTGCCGTGATGTCTATCTACCACCATGTGATGTACTGCAGTAATGCCCATCTACCACCATGTGATGTACTGCCTTCAACCCCATCTACCACTATGTGATGTACTGTGTGAGTTCTATCTACCACCATGCGATGTACTGCCTTGATTCCCATCTACCACCATGCAATGTACTGCATTGATTCCCATGTACCACCATGCGATGTACTGCAGTGATTCCTATCTTCTACCATGCGATGTACTGCAGTGATTCCCATCTACTACGATGCGATGTACTGCAGTGATTCCCATCTAGCACCATGCGATGTACTGGGTGATTCCCATCTACCACCATGCTATGTACTGCAGTGATAACCATCTACCACCATGCGATGTACTGCAGTGATTCTTATCTACCACCATGTGATGTACAGCCGTGATGTCTATCTACCACCATGTGATGTACTGCAGTGATTCCCATTTACCACCATGTGATGTACTGCCGTGATTCCCATCTGCCACCATGCGATGTACGGCAGTGATTCCCATCTACCACCATGCGATGTACTGCTTGAGTCCTGTCTACCACAATTCGATGTACTGGGTGATGCCCATCTACCACCACACGCTGTACTGCAGTGATTCCCATCTACCACCATGCGATTTATAGCGTAATTCCCATCTACCACCATGCAATGTACTGCAGTGATTCCGGTCTACCACCATGTGATGCATTGCAGTGATGCCCATCTACCACCATGAGATGTACTGCAGTGATTCCCATCTGCCACCATGCGATGTACTGCAGTGATTCCCATCTACCACCAGGCGATGCATGACAGTGATTCCCATCTACCACCATGCTATGTACTGCAGTGATAACCATTTACCACCATGCGATGTACTGCAGTGATTCTCATCTACCACCATGTGATGTACTGCCGTGATGCCTATCTACCACCATGTGGTGTACTGCAGTGATGCCCATCAACCACCATGAGATGTACTGCAGTGATTCCCATCTGCCACCATACGATGTACTGCAGTGATTCCCATCTACTACCATGCGATGTACTGCGTGAGTCCTATCTACCACAATTCGATGTACTGGGTGATGCCCATCTACCACCACGCGCTGTACTGCAGTGATTCCCATCTACCACCATGCGATTTACTGCCATGATTCCCATCTACCATCATGCTATGTACTGCAGTGATTCCCATCTACCACCATGCGATGCATTACAGTGATTCCCATCTACCACCATTCGATGCAAGGCAGTGATTCTCATCTTCCACCGTGCTATGTACTGCAGTGATAACCATCTACTACCATGCGATGTACTGCAGTGATTCTTATCTACCACCATGTGCTGTACTGCCGTGATGTCTATCTACCACAGTGTGATGTACTGCAGTGATGCCCATCTACCACTATGCGATGTACTGCGTGAGTTCTATCTACCACCATGCGATGTACTGCCTTGATTCCCATCTACCACTATGCGATGTACTGGGTGATTCCGATCTGCCACCATGTGATGCATTGCAGTGATTCCCATCTACCACCATGGAATGTACTCCAGTGATTTCCATGTACCACCATGCGATGTACTGCAGTGATTCCCATGTACCACCATGCGATTTATAGCGTGATTCCCATCTACCACCATGCAATGTACTGCAGTGATTCCGATCTACCACCATGTGATGCATTGCAGTGATTCCCATCTATCACCATGTGATGTACTGCGTGATTCTCATCTACCACCATGCAATGTACTGCAGTGATTCCCATGTACCACCATGCGATGTACTGCAGTGATTCCCATCTTCTACTATGCGATGTACTGCAGTGATTTCCATCTACCACCATGCGATGTACTGCAGTGATTCCCATCTACCACCATGCGATGTACTGGGTGATTCCTATCTACCACCATGTGATGTACTGCAGTGATTCTCATCTACCACCATGCGATGCATTGCAGTGATTCCCATCTACCACCATGCGATGTATTGGGTGATTCCAATCTACCACCATGCAATGTACTGGGTGATTTCCATCTACCACCATGTGATGTATTGCTGTGATTCCCATTTACCACCATGTGATGTACTGCCGTGATTCCCATCTACCATAATGCTATGTACTGTAGTGATTCCCATCTATCACCATGCGATGTACTGGTTGATTCCTATCTACCACCATGCGATGTACTGGATTGATTCCCATCTACCACCATGCGATTTACTGCCGTGATTCCCGTCTACCACCATGCAATGTACTGGGTGATTTCCATCTACCACCATGTGATGTATTGCAGTGATTCCCATTTATCACCATGCGATGTACTGCCATGATTCCCATCTACCATCATGCTATGTACAGCAGTGATTCCCATCTACCACCATGTGATGCATTACAGTGATTCCCATCTACCACCATTCGATGGAAGGCAGTGATTCCCATCTTCCAACGTGCTATGTACTGCAGTGATAATCATCTACTACCATGCGATGTACTGCAGTGACTCTTATCTACCACCATGTGATGTACTGCCGTGATGTCCATCTACCACCATGCAATGTACTGCAGTGATTCCGATCGACCACCATGTGGTGCATTGCAGTGATTCCCATCTACCACCATGTGATGTACTGCGTGATTCCCATCTACCTCCATGCAATTAACTGCAGTGATTCCCATGTACCACCATGCGATGTACTGCAGTGATTCCCATCTTCTACCATGCGATGTACTGCAGTGATTTCCATCTGCCACCATGTGATGCATTACAGTGATTCCCATCTACCACCATTCGATGCAAGGCAGTGATTCCCATCTACCACCATGCTATGAACTGCAGTGATAACCATCTACTACCATGCGATGTACTGCAGTGATTCTTATCTACCACCATGTGATGTACAGCCGTGATGTCTATCTACCACCATGTGATGTACTGCAGTGATTCCCATTTACCACCATGTGATGTACTGCCGTGATTCCCATCTACCATCATGCTATGTACAGCAGTGATTCCAATCTACCACTATGCAATGCATTACAGTGATTCCCATCTACCACCATGCGATGCATGACAGTGATTCCCATCTACCACCATGCTATGTACTGCAGTGATAACCATCTACCACCATGCGATGTACTGCAGTGATTCTCATCTACCACCATGTGATGTACTGCCGTGATGCCTATCTACCACCATGTGGTGTACTGCAGTGATGCCCATCTACCACCATGAGATGTACTGCAGTGATTCCCATCTGCCACCATGCGATGTACTGCAGTGATTCCCATCTACCACCATGCGATGTACTGCGTGAGTCCTATCTACCACAATTCGATGTACTGGGTGATGCCCATCTACCACCACGCGCTGTACTGCAGTGATTCCCATCTACCACCATGCGATTTATAGCATGATTCCCATCTACCACCATGCAATGTACTGCAGTGATTCCGATCTACCACCATGTGATGCATTGCAGTGATTCCCATCTATCACCATGTGATGTACTGCGTGATTCCCATCTACCACCATGCAATGTACTGCAGTGATTCCCATGTACCACCATGCGATGTACTGCAATGATTCCCATCTTCTACCATGCGATGTACTGCAGTGATTTCCATCTACCACCATGCGATGTACTGCAGTGATTTCCATCTACCACCATGCGATGTACTGCCTGGATTCCCATCTACCACTATGCGATGTACTGGGTGATTCCGATCTGCCACCATGTGATGCATTGCAGTGATTCCCATCAACAACCATGGAATGTACTGCAGTGATTCCCATGTACCACCATGCGATGTACTGCAGTGATTCCCATGTACCACCATGCGATTTATAGCGTGATTCCCATCTACCACCATGCAATGTACTGCAGTGATTCCGATCTACCACCATGTGATGCATTGCAGTGATTCCCATCTATCACCATGTGATGTACTGCGCGATTCCCATCTACCACCATGCAATGTACTGCAGTGATTCCCATGTACCACCATGCGATGTACTGCAGTGATTCCCATCTTCTACCATGCGATGTACTGCAGTGATTTCCATCTACCACCATGCGATGTACTGCAGTGATTCCCATCTACCACCATGCGATGTACTGGGTGATTCCTATCTACCACCATGTGATGTACTGAAGTGATTCTCATCTACCACCATGCGATGCATTGCAGTGATTCCCATCTACCACCATGCGATGTATTGGGTGATTCCAATCTACCACCATGCGATGTACTGGAGTGATTCCCATCTACCACCATGTGATGTACTGTCGTGATTCCCATCTACCACCATGCAATGTACCGGGTGATTTCCATCTACCACCATGTGATGTATTGCAGTGATTCCCATTTACCACCATGTGATGTACTGCCGTGATTCCCATCTACCATAAAGCTATGTACTGCAGTGATTCCCATCTATCACCATGCGATGTACTGGGTGATTCCTATCTACCACCATGCGATGTACTGGATTGATTCCCATCTACCACCATGCGATTTACTGCCGTGATTCCCGTCTACCACCATGCAATGTACTGGGAGATTTCCATCTACCACAATGTGTTGTATTGCAGTGATTCCCATTTATCACCATGCGATGTGCTGCCATGATTCCCATCTACCATCATGCTATGTACAGCAGTGATTCCCATCTACCACCATGTGATGCATTACAGCGATTCCCATCTACCACCATTCGATGGAAGGCAGTGATTCCCATCTACCACCATGCTATGTACTGCAGTGATAACCATCTACTACCATGCGATGTACTGCAGTGATTCTTATCTACCACCATGTGATTTACAGCCGTGATGTCTATCTACCACCATGTGATGTACTGCAGTGATTCCCATTTACCACCATGTGATGTACTGCCGTGATTCCCATCTACCATCATGCTATGTACAGCAGTGATTCCAATCTACCACTATGCAATGCATTACAGTGATTCCCATCTACCACCATGCGATGCATGACAGTGATTCCCATCTACCACCATGCTATGTACTGCAGTGATAACCATCTACCACCATGCGATGTACTGCAGTGATTCTCATCTACCACCATGTGATGTACTGCCGTGATGCCTATCTACCACCATGTGATGCATTGCAGTGATTCCCATCTATCACCATGTGATGTACTGCGTGATTCCCATCTACGACCATGCAATGTACTGCAGTGATTCCCATGTACCACCATGCGATGTACTGCAGTGATTCCCATCTTCTACCATGCGATGTACTGCAGTGATTTCCATCTACCACCATGCGATGTACTGCAGTGATTCCCATCTACCACCATGCGATGTACTGGGTGATTCCTATCTACCACCTTGTGATGTACTGCAGTGATTCTCATCTACCACCATGCGATGCATTGCAGTGACTCCCATCTACCACCATGCGATGTACTGGGTGATTCCAATCTACCTCCATGCAATTAACTGCAGTGATTCCCATGTACCACCATGCGATGTACTGCAGTGATTCCCATCTTCTACCATGCGATGTACTGCAATGATTTCCATCTACCACCATGTGATGCATTACAGTGATTCCCATCTACCACCATTCGATGCAAGGCAGTGATTCCCATCTACCACCATGCTATGTACTGCAGTGATAACCATCTACTACCATGCGATGTACTGCAGTGATTCTTATCTACCACCATGTGATGTACAGCCGTGATGTCTATCTACCACCATGTGATGTACTGCAGTGATTCCCATTTACCACCATGTGATGTACTGCCGTGATTCCCATCTACCATCATGCTATGTACAGCAGTGATTCCAATCTACCACTATGCAATGCATTGCAGTGATTCCCATCTACCACCATGCGATGCATGACAGTGATTCCCATCTACCACCATGCTATGTACTGCAGTGATAACCATCTACCACCATGCGATGTACTGCAGTGATTCTCATCTACCACCATGTGATGTATTGCCGTGATGCCTATCTACCACCATGTGGTGTACTGCAGTGATGCCCATCTACCACCATGAGATGTACTGCAGTGATTCTCATCTGCCACCATGCGATGTACTACAGTGATTCCCATCTACCACCATGTGATGTACTGCGTGAGTCCTATCTACCACAATTCGATGTACTGGGTGATGCCCATCTACCACCACGCGCTGTACTGCAGTGATTCCCATCTACCACCATGCGATTTATAGCATGATTCCCATCTACCACCATGCAATGTACTGCAGTGATTCCGATCTACCACCATGTGATGCATTGCAGTGATTCCCATCTATCAGCATGTGATGTACTGCGTGATTCCCATCTACCACCATGCAATGTACTGCAGTGATTCCCATGTACCACCATGCGATGTACTGCAGTGATTCCCATCTTCTACCATGCGATGTACTGCAGTGATTTCCATCTACCACCATGCGATGTACTGCTGTGATTCCCATCTACCACCATGCGATGTACTGCCTTGATTCCCATCTACCACTATGCGATGTACTGGGTGATTCCGATCTGCCACCATGTGATGCATTGCAGTGATTCCCATCTACCACCATGGAATGTACTCCAGTGATTCCCATGTACCACCATGCGATGTACTGCAGTGATTCCCATCTTCTACCATGCGATGTACTGCAGTGATTTCCATCTACCACCATGCGATGTACTGCAGTGATTCCCATCTACCACCATGCGATGTACTGGGTGATTCCTATCTACCACCATGTGATGTACTGCAGTGATTCTCATCTACCACCATGCGATGCATTGCAGGGATTCCCATCTACCACCATGCGATGTTTTGGGTGATTCCAATCTACCACCATGCGATGTACTGGAGTGATTCCCATCTACCACCATGTGATGTACTGTCGTGATTCCCATCTACCACCATGCAATGTACTGGGTGATTTCCATCTACCACCATGTGATGTATTGCAGTGATTCCCATTTACCACCATGTGATGTACTACCGTGATTCCCATCTACCATAAAGCTATGTACTGCAGTGATTCCCATCTATCACCATGCGATGTACTGGGTGATTCCTATCTACCACCATGCGATGTACTGGATTGATTCCCATCTACCACCATGCGATTTACTGCCGTGATTCCCGTCTACCACCATGCAATGTACTGGGTGATTTCCATCTACCACCATGTGATGTATTGCAGTGATTCCCATTTATCACCATGCGATGTACTGCCATGATTCCCATCTACCATCATGCTATGTACAGCAGTGATTCCCATCTACCACCATGTGATGCATTACAGTGATTCCCATCTACCACCATTTGATGGAAGGCAGTGATTCCCATCTACCACCATGCTATGTACTGCAGTGATAACCATCTACTACCATGCGATGTACTGCAGTGATTCTTATCTACCACCATGTGATGTACAGCCGTGATGTCTATCTACCACCATGTGATGTACTGCAGTGATTCCCATTTACCACCATGTGATGTACTGCCGTGATTCCCATCTACCATCATGCTATGTACAGCAGTGATTCCAATCTACCACTATGCAATGCATTACAGTGATTCCCATCTACCACCATGCGATGCATGACAGTGATTCCCATCTACCACCATGCTATGTACTGCAGTGATAACCATCTACCACCATGCGATGCACTGCAGAGATTCTCATCTACCACCATGTGATGTACTGCCGTGATGCCTATCTACCACCATGTGATGCATTGCAGTGATTCCCATCTATCACCATGTGATGTACTGCGTGATTCCCATCTACGACCATTCAATGTACTGCAGTGATTCCCATGTACCACCATGCGATGTACTGCAGTGATTCCCATCTTCTACCATGCGATGTACTGCAGTGATTTCCATCTACCACCATGCGATGTACTGCAGTGATTCCCATCTACCACCATGCGATGTACTGGGTGATTCCTATCTACCACCATGTGATGTACTGCAGTGATTCTCATCTACCACCATGCGATGCATTGCAGTGATTCCCATCTACCACCATGCGATGTACTGGGTGAATCCAGTCTACCACCATGCGATGTACTGGGTGATTTCCATCTACCACCATGTGATGTATTGCAGTGATTCCCATTTACCACCATGCAATGTACTGCCATGATTCCCATCTACCATCATGCTATGTACTGCAATGATTCCCTTCTACCACCATGCGATGCATTACAGTGATTCCCATCTACCACCATTCGATGCAAGGCAGTGATTCCCATCTTCCACCGTGCTATGTACTGCAGTGATTCTTATCTACCACCATATGATGTACTGCCGCGATGTCCATCTACCACCATGCAATGTACTGCAGTGATTCCGATCTACCACCATGTGGTGCATTGCAGTGATTCCCATCTACCACCATGTGATGTACTGCGTGATTCCCATCTACCTCCATGCAATGTACTGCAGTGATTCCCATGTACCACCATGCGATGTACTGCAGTGATTCCCATCTTCTACCATGCCATGTACTGCAGTGATTTCCATCTACCATCATGCTATGTACTGCAGTGATTCCCATCTATCACTATGGAATGCATTACAGTGATTCCCATCTACCACCATGCGATGCATGACAGTGATTCCCATCTACCACCATGCTATGTACTGCAGTGATAACCATCTACCACCATGCGATGTACTGGGTGATTCCAATCTACCACCATGCGATGTACTGGGTGATTTCCATCTACCACCATGTGATGTATTGCAGTGATTCCCATTTACCACCATGCGATGTACTGCCATGATTCCCATCTAACATCATGCTATGTACTGCAGTGATAACCATCTACCACCATGCGATGTACTGCAGTGATTCTCATCTACCACCATGTGATGTACTGCCGTGATGCCTATCTACCACCATGTGGTGTACTGCAGTGATGCCCATCTACCACCATGAGATGTACTGCAGTGATTCCCATCTGCCACCATGCGATGTACTGCAGTGATTCCCATCTACCACCATGCGATGTACTGCAGTGATTCCCATCTACCACAATTCGATGTACTGGGTGATGCCCATCTACCACCACGCGCTATACTGCAGTGATTCCCATCTACCACCATGCGATTTATAGCGTGATTCCCATCTACCACCATGCAATGTACTGCAGTGATTCCGATCTACCACTATGTGATGCATTGCAGTGATTCCCATCTATCACCATGTGATGTACTGCGTGATTCCCATCTACCACCATGCAATGTACTGCAGTGATTCCCATGTACCACCATGCGATGTACTGCAGTGATTCCCATCTTCTACCATGCGATGTACTGCAGTGATTTCCATCTACCACCATGCGATGTACTGCAGTGATTCCCATGTACCACCATGTGATGTACTGCAGTGATTCCCATGTACCACCATGCGATGCACTGCAGTGATTCCCATCTTCTACCATGTGATGTACTGGAGTGATTTCCATCTACCACCATGCGATGTACTGCAGTGATTCCCATCTACCACCATGTGATGTACTGCAGTGATTCCCATCTACTACCATGCCATTTACTGCAGTGATTCCCATCTACCACCATGCAATGTACTGCAGTGATAACCATCTACCACCATGCTATGTACTGCAGTGATTCTTATCTACCACCATGTGATGTACTGCCGTGATGTCTATCTACCACCATGTGATGTACTGCAGTAATGCCCATCTACCAGCATGTGATGTACTGCCTTCAACCCCATCTACCGCTATGCGATGTACTGCGTGAGTTCTATCTACCACCATGCGATGTACTGCCTTGATTCCCATCTACCACCATATAATGTACTTAATTGATTCCCGTGTACCACTATGCGATGTACTGCAGTGATTCCTATCTTCTACCATGCGATGTACTGCAGTGATTTCCATCTACCACCATGCGATGTACTGCAGTGATTCTCATCTACCACCATGCGATGTACTGCAGTGATTCCCATCTACTACGATGCGATGTACTGCAGTGATTCCCATCTACCACCATGCGATGTACTGGGTGATTCCTATCTACCACCATGTGATGTACTGCAGTGATTCTCATCTACCACCATGCGATGCATTGCAGTGATTCCCATCTACCACCATGCGATGTACTGGGTGATTCCAATCTACCACCATGCGATGTACTGGAGTGATTCCCATCTACCACCATGTGATGTACTGTCGTGATTCCCATCTACCACCATGCGATGTACTGGGTGATTTCCATCTACCACCATGTGATGTATTGCAGTGATTCCCATTTACCACCATGCGATGTACTGTCGTGATTCCCATCTACCATAATGCTATGTACTGCAGTGATTCCCATCTATCACCATGCGATGTACTGGGTGATTCCTATCTACCACCATGCGATGTACTGGATTGATTCCCATCTACCACCATGCGATTTACTGCCGTGATTCCCGTCTACTGCCATGCAATGTACTTGGTGATTTCCATCTACCACCATGTGATGTATTGCAGTGATTCCCATTTACACCATGCGATGTACTGCCATGATTCCCATCTACCATCATGCTATGTACTGCAGTGATTCCCATCTACCACCATGCGATGCATTACAGTGATTCTCATCTACCACCATTCGATGCAAGGCAGTGATTCTCATCTTCCACCGTGCTATGTACTGCAGTGATAACCATCTACTACCATGCGATGTACTGCAGTGATTCTTATCTACCACCATGTGATGTACTGCAGTGATGTCTATCTACCACAGTGTGATGTACTGCAGTGATGCCCATCTACCACCATGCGATGTACTGCCTTGATTCCCATCTACCACCATGCAATGTACTGCATTGATTCCCGTGTACCACCATGCGATGTACTGCAGTGATTCCTATCTTCTACCATGCGATGTACTGCAGTGATTTCCATCTACCACCATGCGATGTACTGCAGTGATTCTCATCTACCACCATGCGATGTACTGCAGTGATTCCCATCTACTACGATGCGATGTACTGCAGTGATTCCCATCTACCACCATGCGATGTACTGGGTGATTCCTATCTACCACCATGTGATGTACTGCAGTGATTCTCATCTACCACCATGCGATGCATTGCAGTGATTCCCATCTACCACCATGCGATGTACTGGGTGATTCCAATCTACCACCATGCGATGTACTGGAGTGATTCCCATCTACCATCATGTGATGTACTGTCGTGATTCCCATCTACCACCATGCGATGTACTGGGTGATTTCCATCTACCACCATGTGATGTATTGCAGTGATTCCCATTTACCACCATGCGATGTACTGTCGTGATTCCCATCTACCATAATGCTATGTACTGCAGTGATTCCCATCTATCACCATGCGATGTACTGGGTGATTCCTATCTACCACCATGCGATGTACTGGATTGATTCCCATCTACGACCATGCGATTTACTGCCGTGATTCCCGTCTACCACCATGCAATGTACTGGGTGATTTCCATCTACCACCATGTGATGTATTGCAGTGATTCCCATTTACCACCATGCGATGTACTGCCATGATTCCCATCTACCATCATGCTATGTACTGCAGTGATTCCCATCTACCACCATGCGATGCATTACAGTGATTCTCATCTACCACAATTCGATGCAAGGCAGTGATTCTCATCTTCCACCGTGCTATGTACTGCAGTGATAACCATCTACTACCATGCGATGTACTGCAGTGATTCTTATCTACCACCATGTGATGTACTGCTGTGATGTCTATCTACCATAGTGTGATGTACTGCAGTGATGCCCATCTACCACTATGCGATGTACTGCGTGAGTTCTATCTACCACCATGCGATGTACTGCCTTGATTCCCATCTACCACTATGCGATGTACTGGGTGATTCCGATCTGCCACCATGTGATGCATTGCAGTGATTCCCATCTACCACCATGGAATGTACTCCAGTGATTCCCATGTACCACCATGTGATGTACTGCAGTGATTCCCATGTACCACCATGCGATGCACTGCAGTGATTCCCATCTTCTACCATGCGATGTACTGGAGTGATTTCCATCTACCACCATGCGATGTACTGCAGTGATTCCCATCTACCACTATGTGATGTACTGCAGTGATTCCCATCTACTACCATGCCATTTACTGCAGTGATTTCCATCTACCACCATGCGATGTACTGCAGTGATTCTCATCTACCACCATGCGATGTACTGCAGTGATTCCCATCTACTACGATGCGATGTACTGCAGTGATTCCCATCTACCACCATGCGATGTACTGTGTGATTCCAATCTACCACCATGCGATGTACTGGAGTGATTCCCATCTACCAGCATGTGATGTACTGTCGTGATTCCCATCTACCACCATGCGATGTACTGGGTGATTTCCAACTACCACCAGGTGATGTATTGCAGTGATTCCCATTTACCACCATGCCATGTACTGCCGTGATTCTCATCTACCATAATGGTATGTACTGCAGTGATTCCCATCTATCACCATGCGATGTACTGGGTGATTCCTATCTACCACCATGCGATGTACTGGATTGATTCCCATCTACCACCATGCGACTTACTGCCGTGATTCCCGTCTACCACCATGCAATGCACTGGGTGATTTCCATCTACCACCATGTGATGTATTGCAGTGATTCCCATTTACCACCATGCGATGTACTGCCATGATTCCCATCTACCATCATGCTATGTACTGCAATGATTCCCTTCTACCACCATGCGATGCATTACAGTGATTCCCATCTACCACCATTCGATGCAAGGCAGTGATTCCCATCTTCCACCGTGCTATGTACTGCAGTGATTCTTATCTACCACCATGTGATGTACTGCCGCGATGTCCATCTACCACCATGCAATGTACTGCAGTGATTCCCATGTACCACCATGCGATGTACTGCAGTGATTCCCATCTTCTACCATGCCATGTACTGCAGTGATTTCCATCTACCATCATGCTATGTACTGCAGTGATTCCCATCTACCACTATGGAATGCATTACAGTGATTCCCATCTACCACCATGCGATGCATGACAGTGATTCCCATCTTCCACCATGCTATGTACTCCAGTGATTCCCATGTACCACCATGCGATGTTCTGCAGTGATTCCCATGTACCACCATGCGATGCACTGCAGGGTTTCCCATCTTCTACCATGCGATGTACTGGAGTGATTCCCATCTACCACCATGTGATGTACTGTCGTGATTCCCATCTACCACCATGCGATGTACTGGGTGATTTCCATCTACCACCATGTGATGTATTGCAGTGATTCCCATTTACCACCATGCGATGTACTGCCGTGATTCTCATCTACCATAAAGCTATGTACTGCAGTGATTCCCATCTATCACCATGCGATGTACTGGGTGATTTCTATCTAGCACCATGCGATGTACTGGATTGATTCCCATCTACCACCATGCGATTTACTGCCGTGATTCCCGTTTACCACCATGCAATGTACTGCAGTGATTCCCATCTTCTACCATGCCATGTAGTGCAGTGATTTCCATCTACCATCATGCTATGTACTGCAGTGATTCCCATCTACCACTATGCAATGCATTACAGTGATTCCCATCTACCACCATGCGATGCATGACAGTGATTCCCATCTACCACCATGCTATGTACTGCAGTGATAACCATCTACCACCATGCGATGTACTGCAGTGATTCTCATCTACCACCATGTGATGTACTGCCGTGATGCCTATCTACCACCATGCGATGTACTACAGTGATTCCCATCTACCACCATGCGATGTACTGCGTGAGTCCTATCTGCCACAATTCGACGTACTGGGTGATGCCCATCTACCACCACGCGCTGTACTGCAGTGATTCCCATCTACCACCATGCGATTTATAGCGTAATTCCCATCTACCCCCATGCAATGTACTGCAGTGATTCCCATCTACCACCATGAGATGTACTGCAGTGATTCCCATCTGCCACCATGCGATGTACTGCAGTGATTCCCATCTACCACCATGCGATTTATAGCGTAATTCCCATCTACCACCATGCAATGTACTGCAGTGATTCCCATCTACCACCATGAGATGTACTGCAGTGATTCCCATCTGCCACCATGCGATGTACTGCAGTGATTCCCATCAACCACCATGCTATGTACTGCAGTGATAACCATCTACCACCATGCGATGTACTGCAGTGATTCTCATCTACCACCATGTGATGTACTGCCGTGATGCCTATCTACCACCATGCGATGTACTACAGTGATTCCCATCTACCACCATGCGATGTACTGCGTGAGTTCTATCTACTACCACAATTCGATGTACTGGGTGATGCCCATCTACCACCACGCGCTGTACTGCAGTGATTCCCATCTACCACCATGCGATTTATAGCGTAATTCCCATCTACCACCATGCGCTGTACTGCAGTGATTCTCATCTACCACCATGCGATTTACAACGTGATTACAATCTACCACCATGCAATGTACTGCAGTGATTCCGATCTACCACCATCTGTTGCATTGCAGTGATTCCCATCTATCACCATGTGATGTACTGCGTGATTCCCATCCACCACCATGCAATGTACTGCAGTGATTCCCATGTACCACCATGCGATGTACTGCAGTGATTCCCATCTTCTACCATGCGATGTACTGCAGTGATTTCCATCTACCACCATGCGATGTACTGCAGTGATTCCCATCTACCACCATGCGATGTACTGGGTGATTGCTATCTACCACCATGTGATGTACTGCAGTGATTCTCATCTACCACCATGCGATGCATTGCAGTGATTCCCATCTTCCACCATGCTATGTACTCCAGTGATTCCCATGTACCACCATGCGATGTACTGCAGTGATTCCCATGTACCACAATGCGATGCACTGCAGTGATTCCCATCTTCTACCATGCGATGTACTGGAGTGATTTCCATCTACCACCATGCGATGTACTGCAGTGATTCCCATCTACCACCATGCGATGTACTGCAGTGATTCCCATCTACAACCATGCCATGTACTGCAGTGATTCCCATCTACCACCATGCTATGTACTGCAGTGATAACCATCTACCACCATGTGATGTACTGCAATGATTCTTATCCACTACCATGTGATGTACTGCCGTGATGTCTATCTACCACCATGTGATGTACTGCAGTAATGCCCATCTACCACCATGTGATGTACTGCCGTGATGCCTATCTACCACCATGTGGTGTACTGCAGTGATGCGCATCTACAACCATGATGTGTACTGCAGTGATTCCCATCTACCACCATGCGATGTACTGCAGTGATACCCATCTACCAACATGCGTTGTACTGCGTGTGTCCTATCTACCACCATTCGATGTACTGGGTGATTCCCATCTACCACCACGTGCTGTACTGCAGTGATTCCCATCTACCACCATGCGATTTACTGCGTAATTCCCATCTACCACCATGCAATGTACTGCAGTGATTCCGATCTACCACCATGTGGTGCATTGCAGTGATTCCCATCTACCACCATGTGATGTACTGCGTAATTCCCATCTACCTCCATGCAATGTACTGCAGTGATTCCCATGTACCACCATGCGATGTACTGCAGTGATTTCCATCTTCTACCATGCGATGTACTGCAGTGATTTCCATCTACCACCATGCGATGTACTGCAGTGATTCCCATCTATCACTATGTGATGTACTGGGTGATTCCGATCTACCTCCATGCGATGTACTGCGTGATTCCCATTTACCACCTCTAGATGTACTGCCGTGATTCTTATCTACCACCATGTGATGTACTGCCGTGATGTCTATCTACCACCATGTGATGTACTGCAGTAATGCCCATCTACCACCATGTGATGTACTGCCTGCAACCCCATCTACCACCATGCGATGTACTGCACTGATTCTTATCTACCACCATGTGATGTACTGCCGTGATATCTATCTACCACCATGTGATGTAAGCCGTGATGTCTATCTCCCACCATGTGATGTACTGCATTGATTCCCATTTAGCACCATGTGATGTACTGCTGTGATTCCCATCTACCATCATGCTATGCACTGCAGTGATTCCCATCTACCACTATGCAATGCATTACAGTGATTCCCATCTACCACCATGCGATGCATGACAGTGATTCCCATCTACCACCATGCTATGTACTGCAGTGATAACCATCTACCACCATGCGATGTACTGCAGTGATTCTCATCTACCACCATGTGATGTACTGCCGTGATGCCTATCTACCACCATGTGGTGTACTGCAGTGATGCCCATCTACCACATTGAGATGTACTGCAGTGATTCCCATCTGCCACCATGCGATGTACTGCAGTGATTCCCATCTACCACCATGCGATGTACTGCGTGAGTCCTATCTACCACAATTCGATGTACTGGGTGATGCCCATCTACCACCACGCGCTGTACTGCAGTGATTCCCATCTACCACCATGCGATTTATGTACTGTCGTGATTCCCATCTACCACCATGCGATGTACTGGGTGATTTCCATCTACCACCATGTGATGTATTGCAGTGATTCCCATTTACCACCATGCGATGTACTGCCGTGATTCTCATCTACCATAAAGCTATGTACTGCAGTGATTCCCATCTATCGCCATGCGATGTACTGGGTGATTCCTATCTAGCACCATGCGATGTACTGGATTGATTCCCATCTACCACCATGCGATTTACTGCCGTGATTCCCGTCTACCACCATGCAATGTACTGCAGTGATTCCCATCTTCTACCATGCCATGTAGTGCAGTGATTTCCATCTACCATCATGCTATGTACTGCAGTGATTCCCATCTACCACTATGCAATGCATTACAGTGATTCCCATCTACCACCATGCGATGCATGACAGTGATTCCCATCTACCACCATGCTATGTACTGCAGTGATAACCATCTACCACCATGCGATGTACTGCAGTGATTCTCATCTACCACCATGTGATGTACTGGGTGATGCCCATCTACCACCACGCGCTGTACTGCAGTGATTCCCATCTACCACCATGCGATTTATAGCGTAATTCCCATCTACCACCATGCAATGTACTGCAGTGATTCCCATCTACCACCATGAGATGTACTGCAGTGATTCCCATCTGCCACCATGCGATGTACTGCAGTGATTCCCATCTACCACCATGCGATTTATAGCGTAATTCCCATCTACCACCATGCAATGTACTGCAGTGATTCCCATCTACCACCATGAGATGTACTGCAGTGATTCCCATCTGCCACCATGCGATGTACTGCAGTGATTCCCATCAACCACCATGCTATGTACTGCAGTGATAACCATCTACCACCATGCGATGTACTGCAGTGATTCTCATCTACCACCATGTGATGTACTGCCGTGATGCCTATCTACCACCATGCGATGTACTACAGTGATTCCCATCTACCACCATGCGATGTACTGCGTGAGTCCTATCTACCACAATTCGATGTACTGGGTGATGCCCATCTACCACCACGCGCTGTACTGCAGTGATTCCCATCTACCACCATGCGATTTATAGCGTAATTCCCATCTACCACCATGCGCTGTACTGCAGTGATTCTCATCTACCACCATGCGATTTACAACGTGATTACAATCTACCACCATGCAATGTACTGCAGTGATTCCGATCTACCACCATGTGTTGCATTGCAGTGATTCCCATCTATCACCATGTGATGTACTGCGTGATTCCCATCCACCACCATGCAATGTACTGCAGTGATTCCCATGTACCACCATGCGATGTACTGCAGTGATTCCCATCTTCTAACATGCGATGTACTGCAGTGATTTCCATCTACCACCATGCGATGTACTGCAGTGATTCCCATCTACCACCATGCGATGTACTGGGTGATTGCTATCTACCACCATGTGATGTACTGCAGTGATTCTCATCTACCACCATGCGATGCATTGCAGTGATTCCCATCTTCCACCATGCTATGTACTCCAGTGATTCCCATGTACCACCATGCGATGTACTGCAGTGATTCCCATGTACCACCATGCGATGCACTGCAGTGATTCCCATCTTCTACCATGCGATGTACTGGAGTGATTTCCATCTACCACCATGCGATGTACTGCAGTGATTCCCATCTACCACCATGCGATGTACTGCAGTGATTCCCATCTACAACCATGCCATGTACTGCAGTGATTCCCATCTACCACCATGCTATGTACTGCAGTGATAACCATCTACCACCATGTGATGTACTGCAATGATTCTTATCTACTACCATGTGATGTACTGCCGTGATGTCTATCTACCACCATGTGATGTACTGCAGTAATGCCCATCTACCACCATGTGATGTACTGCCGTGATGCCTATCTACCACCATGTGGTGTACTGCAGTGATGCGCATCTACCACCATGATGTGTACTGCAGCGATTCCCATCTACCACCATGCGATGTACTGCAGTGATACCCATCTACCAACATGCGTTGTACTGCGTGTGTCCTATCTACCACCATTCGATGTACTGGGTGATTCCCATCTACCACCACGCGCTGTACTGCAGTGATTCCCATCTACCACCATGCGATTTACTGCGTAATTCCCATCTACCACCATGCAATGTACTGCAGTGATTCCGATCTACCACCATGTGGTGCATTGCAGTGATTCCCATCTACCACCATGTGATGTACTGCGTAATTCCCATCTACCTCCATGCAATGTACTGCAGTGATTCCCATGTACCACCATGCGATGTACTGCAGTGATTTCCATCTTCTACCATGTGATGTACTGCAGTGATTTCCATCTACCACCATGCGATGTACTGCAGTGATTCCCATCTACCACCATGCGATGTACTGCAGTGATTCCCATCTACCACCATGCGATGTACTGCGTGAGTCCTATCTACCACAATTCGATGTACTGGGTGATGCCCATCTACCACCACGCGCTGTACTGCAGTGATTCCCATCTACCACCATGCGATTTATGTACTGTCGTGATTCCCATCTACCACCATGCGATGTACTGGGTGATTTCCATCTACCACCATGTGATGTATTGCAGTGATTCCCATTTACCACCATGCGATGTACTGCCGTGATTCTCATCTACCATAAAGCTATGTACTGCAGTGATTCCCATCTATCACCATGCGATGTACTGGGTGATTCCTATCTAGCACCATGCGATGTACTGGATTGATTCCCATCTACCACCATGCGATTTACTGCCGTGATTCCCGTCTACCACCATGCAATGTACTGCAGTGATTCCCATCTTCTACCATGCCATGTAGTGCAGTGATTTCCATCTACCATCATGCTATGTACTGCAGTGATTCCCATCTACCACTATGCAATGCCTTACAGTGATTCCCATCTACCACCATGCGATGCATGACAGTGATTCCCATCTACCACCATGCTATGTACTGCAGTGATAACCATCTACTACCATGCGATGTACTACAGTGATTCCCATCTACCACCATGCGATGTACTGCGTGAGTCCTATCTACCACAATTCGATGTACTGGGTGATGCCCATCTACCACCACGCGCTGTACTGCAGTGATTCCCATCTACCACGATGCGATTTATAGCGTAATTCCCATCTACCACCATGCAATGTACTGCAGTGATTCCCATCTACCACCATGAGATGTACTGCAGTGATTCCCATCTGCCACCATGCGATGTACTGCAGTGATTACCATCTACCACCATGCGATTTATAGCGTAATTCCCATCTACCACCATGCAATGTACTGCAGTGATTCCCATCTACCACCATGAGATGTACTGCAGTGATTCCCATCTGCAACCATGCGATGTACTGCAGTGATTCCCATCAACCACCATGCTATGTACTGCAGTGATAACCATCTACCACCATGCGATGTACTGCAGTGATTCTCATCTACCACCATGTGATGTACTGCCGTGATGCCTATCTACCACCATGCGATGTACTACAGTGATTCCCATCTACCACCATGCGATGTACTGCGTGAGTCCTATCTACCACAATTCGATGTACTGGGTGATGCCCATCTACCACCACGCGCTGTACTGCAGTGATTCCCATCTACCACCATGCGATTTATAGCGTAATTCCCATCTACCACCATGCGCTGTACTGCAGTGATTCTCATCTACCACCATGCGATTTACAACGTGATTACAATCTACCACCATGCAATGTACTGCAGTGATTCCGATCTACCACCATGTGTTGCATTGCAGTGATTCCCATCTATCACCATGTGATGTACTGCGTGATTCCCATCCACCACCATGCAATGTACTGCAGTGATTCCCATGTACCACCATGCGATGTACTGCAGTGATTCCCATCTTCTACCATGCGATGTACTGCAGTGATTTCCATCTACCACCATGCGATGTACTGCAGTGATTCCCATCTACCACCATGCGATGTACTGGGTGATTGCTATCTACCACCATGTGATGTACTGCAGTGATTCTCATCTACCACCATGCGATGCATTGCAGTGATTCCCATCTTCCACCATGCTATGTACTCCAGTGATTCCCATGTACCACCATGCGATGTACTGCAGTGATTCCCATGTACCACCATGCGATGCACTGCAGTGATTCCCATCTTCTACCATGCGATGTACTGGAGTGATTTCCATCTACCACCATGCGATGTACTGCAGTGATTCCCATCTACCACCATGCGATGTACTGCAGTGATTCCCATCTACAACCATGCCATGTACTGCAGTGATTCCCATCTACCACCATGCTATGTACTGCAGTGATAACCATCTACCACCATGTGATGTACTGCAATGATTATTATCTACTACCATGTGATGTACTGCCGTGATGTCTATCTACCACCATGTGATGTACTGCAGTAATGCCCATCTACCACCATGTGATGTACTGCCGTGATGCCTATCTACCACCATGTGGTGTACTGCAGTGATGCGCATCTACCACCATGATGTGTACTGCAGCGATTCCCATCTACCACCATGCGATGTACTGCAGTGATACCCATCTACCAACATGCGTTGTACTGCGTGTGTCCTATCTACCACCATTCGATGTACTGGGTGATTCCCATCTACCACCACGCGCTGTACTGCAGTGATTCCCATCTACCACCATGCGATTTACTGCGTAATTCCCATCTACCACCATGCAATGTACTGCAGTGATTCCGATCTACCACCATGTGGTGCATTGCAGTGATTCCCATCTACCACCATGTGATGTACTGCGTAATTCCCATCTACCTCCATGCAATGTACTGCAGTGATTCCCATGTACCACCATGCGATGTACTGCAGTGATTTCCATCTTCTACCATGTGATGTACTGCAGTGATTTCCATCTACCACCATGCGATGTACTGCAGTGATTCCCATCTACCACCATGCGATGTACTGCAGTGATTCCCATCTATCACTATGTGATGTACTGGGTGATTCCTATCTACCTCCATGCGATGTACTGCGTGATTCCCATTTACCACCTCTAGATGTACTGCCGTGATTCTTATCTACCACCATGTGATGTACTGCCGTGATGTCTATCTACCACCATGTGATGTACTGCAGTAATGCCCATCTACCACCATGTGATGTACTGCCTGCAACCCCATCTACCACCATGCGATTTACTGCACTGATTCTTATCTACCACCATGTGATGTACTGCCGTGATATCTATCTACCACCATGTGATGTAAGCCGTGATGTCTATCTACCACCATGTGATGTACTGCATTGATTCCCATTTAGCACCATGTGATGTACTGCTGTGATTCCCATCTACCATCAAGCTATGCACTGCAGTGATTCCCATCTACCAATATGCAATGCATTACAGTGATTCCCATCTACCACCATGCGATGCATGACAGTGATTCCCATCTACCACCATGCTATGTACTGCTGTGATAACCATCTACCACCATGCGATGTACTGCAGTGATTCTCATCTACCACCATGTGATGTACTGCCGTGATGCCTATCTACCACCATGTGGTGTACTGCAGTGATGCCCATCTACCACATTGAGATGTACGGCAGTGATTCCCATCTGCCACCATGCGATGTACTGCAGTGATTCCCATCTACCACCATGTGATGTACTGCGTGAGTCCTATCTACCACAATTCGATGTACTGGGTGATGCCCATCTACCACCACGCGCTGTACTGCAGTGATTCCCATCTACCACCATGCGATTTATAGCGTGATTCCCATCTACCACCATGCAATGTACTGCAGTGATTCCGATCTACCACCATGTGACGCATTGCAGTGATTCCCATCTATCACCATGTGAAGTACTGCGTGATTCCCATCTACCACCATGCAATGTACTGCAGTGATTCCCATGTACCACCATGCGATGTACTGCAGTGATTCCCATCTTCTACCATGCAATGTACTGCAGTGATTTCCATCTACCACCATGCGATGTACTGCAGTGATTCCCATCTACCACCATGCGATGTACTGGGTGATTCCTATCTACCACCATGTGATGTACTGCAGTGATTCTCAACTACCACCATGCGATGCATTGCAGTGATTCCCATCTACCACCATGCGATATACTGGGTGATTCCAATCTACCACCATGCGATGTACTGGAGTAATTCCCATCTACCACCATGTGATGTACTGTCGTGATTCCCATCTACCACCATGCGATGTACTGGGTGATTTCCATCTACCACCATGTGATGTATTGCAGTGATTCCCATTTACCACCATGCGATGTACTGCCGTGATTCCCATCTACCATAATGCTAAGTACTGCAGTGATTCCCATCTATCACCATGCGATGTACTGGGTGATTCCTATCTACCACCATGCGATGTACTGGATTGATTCCCATCTACCACCATGCGATTTACTGCCGTGATTCCCGACTACCACCATGCAATGTACTGGGTGATTTCCATCTACCACCATGTGATGTATTGCAGTGATTCCCATTTACCACCATGCGATGTACTGCCATGATTCCCATCTACCATCATGCTATGTACTGCTGTGATTCCCATTTACCACCATGCGATGCATTACAGTGATTCCCATCTACCACCATTCGATGCAAGGCAGTGATTCCCATCTTCCACCATGCTATGTACTGCAGTGATAACCATCTACTACCATGCGATGTACTGCAGCGATTCTTATCTACCACCATGTGATGTACTGCCGTGATGTCTATCTACCACAGTGTGATGTACTGCAGCGATGCCCATCTACCACTATGCGATGTACTTCGTGAGTTCTATCTACCACCATGCGATGTACTGCCTTGATTCCCATCTACCACTATGCGATGTACTGGGTGATTCTGATCTACCACCATGTGATGCATTGCAGTGATTCCCATCTTCTACCATGCGATGTACTGAAGTGATTCCCATCTACTACCATGCGATGTACTGCAGTGATTTCCATCTACTACCATGCCATGTACTGCAGTGATTCCCATCTACCACCATGCTATGTACTGCAGTGATAACCATCTTCCACCATGTGATGTACTGCAATGATTCTTATCTACTACCATGTGATGTACTGCCGTGATGTTTATCTACCACCATGTGATGTAATGCAGTAATGCACATCTACCACCATGTGATGTACTGCCGTGATGCCTATCTACCACCATGTGGTGTACTGCAGTGATGCGCATCTACCACCATGATGTGTACTGCAGTGATTCCCATCTACCACCATGCGATGTACTGCAGTGATACCCATCTACCAACATGCGATGTACTGCGTGTGTCCTATCTACCACCATTCGATGTACAGGGTGATTCCCATCTACCACCACGCGCAGTACTGCAGTGATTCCCATCTACCACCATGCGATTTACAGCGTAATTCCCATCTACCACAATGCGATGTACAGCAGTGATTCTCATCTACCACCATGTGATGTACTGCAGTGATGCCTATCTACCACCATGTGGTGTACTGCAGTGATGCCCATCTACCACCATGAGATGTACTGCAGTGATTCCCATCTGCCACCATGCGATGTACTGCGTGAGTCCTATCTACCACAATTCGATGGACTGGGTGATTTCCATCTACCAAAATGCGCTGTACTGCAGTGATTCCCATCTACCACCATGAGATGTACTGCAGTGATTCCCATCTGCCACCATGCGATGTACTGCAGTGATTCCCATCTACCACCATGCGATGTACTGCGTGAGTCATATCTACCACAATTCGATGTACTGGGTGATTCCCATCTACCACCATGCGCTGTACTGCAGTGATTCCCATCTACCACCATGCGATTTACAACGTGATTCCCATCTACCACCATGCAATGTACTGCAGTGATTGCGATCTACCACCATGTGATGCATTGCAGTGATTCCCATATTCTACCATGCGATGTACTGCAGTGATTTCCATCTACCACCATGCGATGTACTGCGTGATTCCCATCTGCCACCATGCAATGTACTGCAGTGATTCCCATGTACCACCATGCGATGTACTGCAGTGATTCCCATATTCTACCATGCGATGTACTGCAGTGATTTCCATCTACCACCATGCGATGTACTGCAGTGATTCCCATCTACAGCCATGCGATGTACTGGGTGATTCCTATATACCATTATGTGATGTACTGCAGTGATTCTCATCTACCATCATGCGATGCATTGCAGTGATTCCCATCTTCCACCATGCTATGTACTGCAGTGATAACCATCTACTACAATGCGATGTACTGCAGTGATTCTCATCTACCACCATGTGATGTACTGCCGTGATGTCTATCTACCACAGTGTGATGTACTGCAGTGATGCCCATCTACCACTATGCGATGTACTGCGTGAGTTCTATCTACCACCATGCAATGTACTGCCTTGATTCCATCTACCACTATGCGATGTACTGGTTGATTCCGATCTGCCACCATATGATGCATTGCAGTGATTCCCATCTACCACCATGGAATGTACTCCAGTGATTCCCATGTACCACCATGCGATGTACTGCAGTGATTCCCATGTACCACCATGCGATGCACTGCAGTGATTCCCATCTTCTACCATGCGATGTACTGGAGTGATTTCCATCTACCACCATGCGATGTACTGCAGTGATTCCCATCTACCACCATGCGATGTACTGCAGTGATTCCCATCTACTACCATGCCATGTACTGTAGTGATTCCCATCTACCACCATGCTATGTACTGCAGTGATAACCATCTACCACCATGCGATGTACTGCAGTGATTCTTATCTACCACCTTGTGATGTACTGCCGTGATGTCTATCTACCACCATGTGATGTACTGCAGTAATGCCCATCTACCACCATGTGATGTACTGCCTTCAACCCCATCTACCACTATGCGATGTACTGCGTGAGTTCTATCTACCACCATGCAATGTACTGCATTGATTCCCATGTACCACCATGCGATGTACTGCAGTGATTCCTATCTTCTACCATGCGATGTACTGCAGTGATTTCTATCTACCACCATGCGATGTACTGCAGTGATTCCCATCTGCCACCATGCGATGTACTGCAGTGATTCCCATCTACTACGATGCGATGTACTGCAGTGATTCCCATCTACCACCAAGCGATGTACTGCAGTGATTCCCATCTACCACCATGCGATGTACTGCGTGATTCCCATCTACCACCATACGATGCATTACAGTGATTCCCATCTACCACCATTCGATGCAAGGCAGTGATTCCCATCTACCACCATGCTATGTACTGCAGTGATGACCATCTACTACCATGCGATGTACTGCAGTGATTCTTATCTACCACCATGCAATGTACTGCTGTGATTCCCATCTACCACCATGCTATGTACTGCAGCGATAACCCTCTACCACCATGCGATGTACTGCAGTGATTCTCATCTACCACCATGTGATGTACTGCTGTGATGTCTATCTACCACCATGTGATGTACTGCAGTGATGCCCATCTACCACCATGCGATGTACTGCGTGATTCCCATCTACCACCATGCAATGTACTGCAGTGATTCCCATCTTCTACCATGCGATGTACTGCAGTGATTTCCATCTACCACCATGCGATGTACTGCAGTGATTCCCATCTACCACCATGCGATGTACTGGGTGATTGCTATCTACCACCATGTGATGTACTGCAGTGATTCTCATCTACCACCATGCGATGCATTGCAGTGATTCCCATCTTCCACCATGCTATGTACTCCAGTGATTCCCATGTACCACCATGCGATGTACTGCAGTGATTCCCATGTACCACCATGCGATGCACTGCAGTGATTCCCATCTTCTACCATGCGATGTACTGGAGTGATTTCCATCTACCACCATGCGATGTACTGCAGTGATTCCCATCTACCACCATGCGATGTACTGCAGTGATTCCCATCTACAACCATGCCATGTACTGCAGTGATTCCCATCTACCACCATGCTATGTACTGCAGTGATAACCATCTACCACCATGTGATGTACTGCAATGATTATTATCTACTACCATGTGATGTACTGCCGTGATGTCTATCTACCACCATGTGATGTACTGCAGTAATGCCCATCTACCACCATGTGATGTACTGCCGTGATGCCTATCTACCACCATGTGGTGTACTGCAGTGATGCGCATCTACCACCATGATGTGTACTGCAGCGATTCCCATCTACCACCATGCGATGTACTGCAGTGATACCCATCTACCAACATGCGTTGTACTGCGTGTGTCCTATCTACCACCATTCGATGTACTGGGTGATTCCCATCTACCACCACGCGCTGTACTGCAGTGATTCCCATCTACCACCATGCGATTTACTGCGTAATTCCCATCTACCACCATGCAATGTACTGCAGTGATTCCGATCTACCACCATGTGGTGCATTGCAGTGATTCCCATCTACCACCATGTGATGTACTGCGTAATTCCCATCTACCTCCATGCAATGTACTGCAGTGATTCCCATGTACCACCATGCGATGTACTGCAGTGATTTCCATCTTCTACCATGTGATGTACTGCAGTGATTTCCATCTACCACCATGCGATGTACTGCAGTGATTCCCATCTACCACCATGCGATGTACTGCAGTGATTCCCATCTATCACTATGTGATGTACTGGGTGATTCCTATCTACCTCCATGCGATGTACTGCGTGATTCCCATTTACCACCTCTAGATGTACTGCCGTGATTCTTATCTACCACCATGTGATGTACTGCCGTGATGTCTATCTACCACCATGTGATGTACTGCAGTAATGCCCATCTACCACCATGTGATGTACTGCCTGCAACCCCATCTACCACCATGCGATTTACTGCACTGATTCTTATCTACCACCATGTGATGTACTGCCGTGATATCTATCTACCACCATGTGATGTAAGCCGTGATGTCTATCTACCACCATGTGATGTACTGCATTGATTCCCATTTAGCACCATGTGATGTACTGCTGTGATTCCCATCTACCATCATGCTATGCACTGCAGTGATTCCCATCTACCAATATGCAATGCATTACAGTGATTCCCATCTACCACCATGCGATGCATGACAGTGATTCCCATCTACCACCATGCTATGTACTGCTGTGATAACCATCTACCACCATGCGATGTACTGCAGTGATTCTCATCTACCACCATGTGATGTACTGCCGTGATGCCTATCTACCACCATGTGGTGTACTGCAGTGATGCCCATCTACCACATTGAGATGTACTGCAGTGATTCCCATCTGCCACCATGCGATGTACTGCAGTGATTCCCATCTACCACCATGCGATGTACTGCGTGAGTCCTATCTACCACAATTCGATGTACTGGGTGATGCCCATCTACCACCACGCGCTGTACTGCAGTGATTCCCATCTACCACCATGCGATTTATAGCGTGATTCCCATCTACCACCATGCAATGTACTGCAGTGATTCCGATCTACCACCATGTGACGCATTGCAGTGATTCCCATCTATCACCATGTGAAGTACTGCGTGATTCCCATCTACCACCATGCAATGTACTGCAGTGATTCCCATGTACCACCATGCGATGTACTGCAGTGATTCCCATCTTCTACCATGCAATGTACTGCAGTGATTTCCATCTACCACCATGCGATGTACTGCAGTGATTCCCATCTACCACCATGCGATGTACTGGGTGATTCCTATCTACCACCATGTGATGTACTGCAGTGATTCTCAACTACCACCATGCGATGCATTGCAGTGATTCCCATCTACCACCATGCGATATACTGGGTGATTCCAATCTATCACCATGCGATGTACTGGAGTAATTCCCATCTACCACCATGTGATGTACTGTCGTGATTCCCATCTACCACCATGCGATGTACTGGGTGATTTCCATCTACCACCATGTGATGTATTGCAGTGATTCCCATTTACCACCATGCGATGTACTGCCGTGATTCCCATCTACCATAATGCTAAGTACTGCAGTGATTCCCATCTATCACCATGCGATGTACTGGGTGATTCCTATCTACCACCATGCGATGTACTGGATTGATTCCCATCTACCACCATGCGATTTACTGCCGTGATTCCCGACTACCACCATGCAATGTACTGGGTGATTTCCATCTACCACCATGTGATGTATTGCAGTGATTCCCATTTACCACCATGCGATGTACTGCCATGACTCCCATCTACCATCATGCTATGTACTGCTGTGATTCCCATTTACCACCATGCGATGCATTACAGTGATTCCCATCTACCACCATTCGATGCAAGGCAGTGATTCCCATCTTCCACCATGCTATGTACTGCAGTGATAACCATCTACTACCATGCGATGTACTGCAGCGATTCTTATCTACCACCATGTGATGTACTGCCGTGATGTCTATCTACCACAGTGTGATGTACTGCAGTGATGCCCATCTACCACTATGCGATGTACTTCGTGAGTTCTATCTACCACCATGCGATGTACTGCCTTGATTCCCATCTACCACTATGCGATGTACTGGGTGATTCTGATCTACCACCATGTGATGCATTGCAGTGATTCCCATCTACCACCATGGAATGAACTCCAGTGATTCCCATGTACCACCATGCGATGTACTGCAGTGATTCCCATGTACCACCATGCGATGCACTGCAGTGATTCCCATCTTCTACCATGCGATGTACTGAAGTGATTCCCATCTACTACCATGCGATGTACTGCAGTGATTTCCATCTACTACCATGCCATGTACTGCAGTGATTCCCATCTACCACCATGCTATGTACTGCAGTGATAACCATCTACCACCATGTGATGTACTGCAATGATTCTTATCTACTACCATGTGATGTACTGCCGTGATGTTTATCTACCACCATGTGATGTAATGCAGTAATGCACATCTACCACCATGTGATGTACTGCCGTGATGCCTATCTACCACCATGTGGTGTACTGCAGTGATGCGCATCTACCACCATGATGTGTACTGCAGTGATTCCCATCTACCACCATGCGATGTACTGCAGTGATACCCATCTACCAACATGCGATGCACTGCGTGTGTCCTATCTACCACCATTCGATGTACTGGGTGATTCCCATCTACCACCACGCGCAGTACTGCAGTGATTCCCATCTACCACCATGCGATTTACAGCGTAATTCCCATCTACCACAATGCGATGTACAGCAGTGATTCTCATCTACCACCATGTGATGTACTGCAGTGATGCCTATCTACCACCATGTGGTGTACTGCAGTGATGCCCATCTACCACCATGAGATGTACTGCAGTGATTCCCATCTGCCACCATGCGATGTACTGCGTGAGTCCTATCTACCACAATTCGATGGACTGGGTGATTTCCATCTACCACAATGCGCTGTACTGCAGTGATTCCCATCTACCACCATGAGATGTACTGCAGTGATTCCCATCTGCCACCATGCGATGTACTGCAGTGATTCCCATCTACCACCATGCGATGTACTGCGTGAGTCATATCTACCACAATTCGATGTACTGGGTGATTCCCATCTACCACCATGCGCTGTACTGCAGTGATTCCCCTCTACCACCATGCGATTTACAACGTGATTCCCATCTACCACCATGCAATGTACTGCAGTGATTGCGATCTACCACCATGTGATGCATTGCAGTGATTCCCATATTCTACCATGCGATGTACTGCAGTGATTTCCATCTACCACCATGCGATGTACTGCGTGATTCCCATCTGCCACCATGCAATGTAATGCAGTGATTCCCATGTACCACCATGCGATGTACTGCAGTGATTCCCATATTCTACCATGCGATGTACTGCAGTGATTTCCATCTACCACCATGCGATGTACTGCAGTGATTCCCATCTACAGCCATGCGATGTACTGGGTGATTCCTATATACCATTATGTGATGTACTGCAGTGATTCTCATCTACCATCATGCGATGCATTGCAGTGATTCCCATCTTCCACCATGCTATGTACTGCAGTGATAACCATCTACTACAATGCGATGTACTGCAGTGATTCTCATCTACCACCATGTGATGTACTGCCGTGATGTCTATCTACCACAGTGTGATGTACTGCAGTGATGCCCATCTACCACTATGCGATGTACTGCGTGAGTTCTATCTACCACCATGCGATGTACTGCCTTGATTCCATCTACCACTATGCGATGTACTGGGTGATTCCGATCTGCCACCATATGATGCATTGCAGTGATTCCCATCTACCACCATGGAATGTACTCCAGTGATTCCCATGTACCACCATGCGATGTACTGCAGTGATTCCCATGTACCACCATGCGATGCACTGCAGTGATTCCCATCTTCTACCATGCGATGTACTGGAGTGATTTCCATCTACCACCATGCGATGTACTGCAGTGATTCCCATCTACCACCATGCGATGTACTGCAGTGATTCCCATCTACTACCATGCCATGTACTGCAGTGATTCCCATCTACCACCATGCTATGTACTGCAGTGATAACCATCTACCACCATGCGATGTACTGCAGTGATTCTTATCTACCACCTTGTGATGTACTGCCGTGATGTCTATCTACCACCATGTGATGTACTGCAGTAATGCCCATCTACCACCATGTGATGTACTGCCTTCAACCCCATCTACCACTATGCGATGTACTGCGTGAGTTCTATCTACCACCATGCAATGTACTGCATTGATTCCCATGTACCACCATGCGATGTACTGCAGTGATTCCTATCTTCTACCATGCGATGTACTGCAGTGATTTCTATCTACCACCATGCGATGTACTGCAGTGATTCCCATCTGCCACCATGCGATGTACTGCAGTGATTCCCATCTACTACGATGCGATGTACTGCAGTGATTCCCATCTACCACCATGCGAAGTACTGCAGTGATTCCCATCTACCACCATGCGATGTACTGCGTGATTCCCATCTACCACCATACGATGCATTACAGTGATTCCAATCTACCACCATTCGATGCAAGGCAGTGATTCCCATCTACCACCATGCTATGTACTGCAGTGATGACCATCTACTACCATGCGATGTACTGCAGTGATTCTTATCTACCACCATGCAATGTACTGCTGTGATTCCCATCTACCACCATGCTATGTACTGCAGCGATAACCCTTTACCAACATGCGATGTACTGCAGTGATTCTCATCTACCACCATGTGATGTACTGCTGTGATGTCTATCTACCACCATGTGATGTACTGCAGTGATGCCCATCTACCACCATGCGATGTACTGCGTGATTCCCATCTACCACCATGCAATGTACTGCAGTGATTCCCATGTACAACCATGCGATGTACTGCAGTGATTCTCATCTACCACCATGTGATGTACTGCCGTGATGCCTATCTACCACCATGTGGTGTACTGCAGTGATGCCCATCTACCACCATGAGATGTACTGCAGTGATTCCCATCTACCACCATGCAATGTACTGCAGTGAATTCGATCTACCACCATGTGGTGCATTGCAGTGATTCCCATCTACCACCATGTGATGTACTGCGTGATGCCCATCTACCTCCATGCAATGTACTGCAGTGATTCCCATGTACCACCATGCGATGTACTGCAGTGATTCCCATCTTCTACCATGCGATGTACTGCAGTGATTCCCATGTACCACCATGCGATGTACTGCAGTGATGCCCATCTACCACCATGCGATGTACTGCGTGATTCCCATCTACCACCATGCAATGTACTGCAGTGATTCCCATGTACAACCATGCGATGTACTGCAGTGATTCTCATCTACCACCATGTGATGTATTGCCGTGATGCCTATCTACCACCATGTGGTGTACTGCAGTGATGCCCATCTACCACCATGAGATGTACTGCAGTGATTTCCGTCTACCACCATGCGATGTACTGCAGTGATACCCATCTACCACCATGCGATGTACTGCGTGTGTCCTATCTACCACCATTCGATGTACTGGGTGATTCCCAACTACCACCACGCGCTGTACTGCAGTGATTCCCATCTACCACCATGCGATTTACAGCGTAATTCCCATCTACCACCATGCAATGTACTGCAGTGAATTCGATCTACCACCATGTGGTGCATTGCAGTGATTTCCATCTACCACCATGTGATGTACTGCGTGATTCCCATCTACCTCCATGCAATGTACTGCAGTGATTCCCATGTACCACCATGCGATGTACTGCAGTGATTCCCATCTTCTACCATGCGATGTACTGCAGTGACTCCCATGTACCACCATGCGATGTACTGCAGTGATTTCCATCTTCTACCATGCGATGTACTGCAGTGATTTCCATCTACCACCATGCGATGTACTGCAGTGATTCCCATCTACCACCATGCGATGTTCTGCAGTGGTTCCCATCTATCACCATGTGATGTACTGGGTGATTCCTATCTACCTCCATGCGATGTACTCCGTGATTCCCATTTACCACCTCGTGATGTACTGCCGTGATTCGCATCTACCATCATGCTATGTACTGTAGTGAGTTCCATCTACCACTATGCGATGCATTACAGTGATTCCCATCTACCACCATACGATGCATGACAGAGATTCCCATCTACCACCATACTATTTACTGCAGTGATAACCATCTACCACAATGCGATGTACTGCAGTGATTCTCATCTGCCACCATGTGATGTACTGCAGTGATGCCTATCTACCACCATGTGGTGTACTGCAGTGATGCCCATCTACCACCATGAGATGTACTGCAGTGATTCCCATCTGCCACCATGCGATGTACTGCAGTGATTCCCATCTATCACCATGCGATGTACTGCGTGAGTCCTATCTACCACAATTCGATGTACTGGGTGATTCCCATCTACCACCATGTGCTGTACTGCAGTGATTCCCATCTACCACCATGAGATGTACTGCAGTGATTCCCATCTGCCACAATGCGATGTACTGCAATGATTCCCATCTACCATCAAGCGATGTACTGCGTGAGTCCTATCTACCACAATTCGATGTACTGGGTGATTCCCATCTACCACCTTGCGCTGTACTGCAGTGATTCCCATCTGCCACCATGCGATTTACAACGTGATTCCCATCTACCACCATGCAATGTACTGCAGTGATTGCGATCTACCACCATGTGATGCATTGCAGAGATTCCCATCTATCACCATGAGATGTACTGTGTGATTCCCATCTGCCACCATGCAATGTACTGCAGTGATTCCCATGTACCACCATGCGATATACGGCAGTGATTCCCATATTCTACCATGCGATGTACTGCAGTGATTTCCATCTACCACCATGCGATGTACTGCAGTGATTCCCATCTACCACCATGCGATGTACTGGGTGATTCCTATATACCACCATGTGATGTACTGCAGTGATTCTCATCTACCACCATGCGATGCATTGCAGTGATTCCCATCTTCTACCATGCTATGTACTGCAGTGATAACCATCTACTACCATGCGATGTACTGCAGTGATTCTCATCTACCACCATGTGATGTACTGCCGTGATGTATATCTACCACAGTGTGATGTACTGCAGTGATGCCCATCTACCACTATGCGATGTACTGCGTGAGTTCTATCTACCACCATGCGATGTACTCCAGTGATTTCCATGTACCACCATGCGATGTTCTGCAGTGATTCTCATCTACCACCATGCGATGCATTGCAGTGATTCCCATCTTCTACCATGCGATGTACTGCCGTGATTTCCATCTACCACCATGCGATGTACTGCAGTGATTCCCATCTGCCACCATGCGATGTACTGCAGTGATTCCCATCTACTACGATGCGATGTACTGCAGTGATTCCCATCTACCACCATGTGATGTACTGTGTGATTCCCATCTACCACCATACGATGCATTACAGTGATTCCCATCTACCACCATTCGATGCAAGGCAGTGATTCCCATCTACCACCATGCTATGTACTGCAGTGATGACCATCTACCACCATGCGATGTACTGCAGTGATTCTTATCTACCACCATGCGATGTACTGCTGTGATTCCCATCTACCACCATGCTATGTACTGCAGCGATAACCCTCTACCACCATGCGATGTACTGCAGTGATTCTCATCTACCACCATGTGATGTACTGCTGTGATGTCTATCTACCACCATGTGATGTACCGCAGTGATGCCCATCTACCACCATGCGATGTACTGCGTGATTCCCATCTACCACCATGCAATGTACTGCAGTGATTCCCATGTACAACCATGCGATGTACTGCAGTGATTCTCATCTACCACCATGTGATGTACTGCCGTGATGCCTATCTACCACCATGTGGTGTACTGTAGTGATGCCCATCTACCACCATGAGATGTACTGCAGTGATTCCCATCTACCACCATGCGATGTACTGCAGTGATACCCATCTACCACCATGCGATGTACTGCGTGTGTCCTATCTACCACCATTCGATGTACTGGGTGATTCCCATCTACCACCACGCGCTGTACAGCAGTGATTCCCATCTACCACCATGCGATTTACAGCGTAATTCCCATCTACCACCATGCAATGTACTGCAGTGAATTCGATCTACCACCATGTGGTGCATTGCAGTGATTCCCATCTACCACCATGTGATGTACTGCGTGATTCCCATCTACCTCCATGCAATGTACTGCAGTGATTCCCATGTACCACCATGCGATGTACTGCAGTGATTCCCATCTTCTACCATGCGATGTACTGCAGTGATTCCCATGTACCACCATGCGATGTACTGCAGTGATTTCCATCTTCTACCATGCGATGTACTGCAGTGATTTCCATCTACCACCATGCGACGTACTGCAGTGATTCCCATCTACCACCATGCGATGTACTGCAGTGATTCCCATCTACCACCATACGATGCATTACAGAGATTCCCATCTACCACCATTCGATGCAAGGCAGTGATTCCCATCTACCACCATGCTATCTACTGCAGTGATGACCATCTACCACCATGCGATGTACTGCAGTGATTCTTATCTACCACCATGCGATGTACTGCTGTGATTCCCATCTACCACCATGCTATGTACTGCAGAGATAACCCTCTACCACCTTGCGATGTACTGCAGTGATTCTCATCTACCAGCATGTGATGTACTGCTGTGATGTCTATCTACCACCATGTGATGTACTGCAGTGATGCCCATCTACCACCATGCGATGTACTGCGTGATTCCCATCTACCACCATGCAATGTACTGCAGTGATTCCCATGTACAACCATGCGATGTACTGCAGTGATTCTCATCTACCACCATGTGATGTACTGCCGTGATGCCTATCTACCACCATGTGGTGTACTGCAGTGATGCCCATCTACCACCATGAGATGTACTGCAGTGATTCCCATCTACCACCATGCGATGTACTGCAGTGATACCCATCTACCACCATGCGATGTACTGCGTGTGTCCTATCTACCACCATTCGATGTACTGGGTGATTCCCATCTACCACCACGCGCTGTACTGCAGAGATTCCCATCTACCACCATGCGATTTACAGCGTAATTCCCATCTACCACCATCCAATGTACAGCAGTGAATTCGATCTACCACCATGTGGTGCATTGCAGTGATTCCCATCTACCACCATGTGATGTACTGCGTGATTCCCATCTACCTCCATGCAATGTACTGCAGTGATTCCCATGTACCACCATGCGATGTACTGCAGTGATTCCCATCTTCTACCATGCGATGTACTGCAGTGATTCCCATGTACCACCATGCGATGTACTGCAGTGATTTCCATCTTCTACCATGCGATGTACTGCAGTGATTTCCATCTACCACCATGCGACGTACTGCAGTGATTCCCATCTACCACCATGCGATGTACTGCAGTGATTCCCATCTACCACCATACGATGCATTACAGAGATTCCCATCTACCACCATTCGATGCAAGGCAGTGATTCCCATCTACCACCATGCTATCTACTGCAGTGATGACCATCTACCACCATGCGATGTACTGCAGTGATTCTTATCTACCACCATGCGATGTACTGCTGTGATTCCCATCTACCACCATGCTATGTACTGCAGAGATAACCCTCTACCACCTTGCGATGTACTGCAGTGATTCTCATCTACCAGCATGTGATGTACTGCTGTGATGTCTATCTACCACCATGTGATGTACTGCAGTGATGCCCATCTACCACCATGCGATGTACTGCGTGATTCCCATCTACCACCATGCAATGTACTGCAGTGATTCCCATGTACAACCATGCGATGTACTGCAGTGATTCTCATCTACCACCATGTGATGTACTGCCGTGATGCCTATCTACCACCATGTGGTGTACTGCAGTGATGCCCATCTACCACCATGAGATGTACTGCAGTGATTCCCATCTACCACCATGCGATGTACTGCAGTGATACCCATCTACCACCATGCGATGTACTGCGTGTGTCCTATCTACCACCATTCGATGTACTGGGTGATTCCCATCTACCACCACGCGCTGTACTGCAGAGATTCCCATCTACCACCATGCGATTTACAGCGTAATTCCCATCTACCACCATCCAATGTACAGCAGTGAATTCGATCTACCACCATGTGGTGCATTGCAGTGATTCCCATCTACCACCATGTGATGTACTGCGTGATTCCCATCTACCTCCATGCAATGTACTGCAGTGATTCCCATGTACCACCATGCGATGTACTGCAGTGATTCCCATCTTCTACCATGCGATGTACTGCAGTGATTCCCATGTACCACAATGCGATGTACTGCAGTGATTTCCATCTTCTACTATGCGATGTACTGCAGTGATTTCCATCTACCACCATGCGATGTACTGCAGTGATTCCCATCTACCACCATGCGATGTACTGCAGTGATTCCCATCTATCACCATGTGATGTACTGGGTGATTCCTATCTACCTCCATGCGATGTACTCCGTGATTCCCATTTACCACCTCGTGATGTACTGCCGTGATTCGCATCTACCATCATCCTATGTACTGTAGTGAGTTCCATCTACCACTATGCGATGCATTACAGTGATTCCCATCTACCACCATACGATGCATGACAGTGATTCCCATCTACCACCATGCTATGTACTGCAGTGATAACCATCTACCACAATGCGATGTACTGCAGTGATTCTCATCTACCACCATGTGATGTACTGCCGTGATGTCTATCTACCACAGTGTGATGTACTGCAGTGATGCCCATCTACCACTATGCGATGTACTGCGTGAGTTCTATCTACCACCATGCGATGTACTCCAGTGATTTCCATGTACCACCATGCGATGTACTGCAGTGATTCTCATCTACCACCATGCGATGCATTGCAGTGATTCCCATCTTCTACCATGCGATGTACTGCAGTGATTTCCATCTACCACCATGCGATGTACTGCAGTGATTCCCATCTGCCACCATGCGATGTTCTGCAGTGATTCCCATCTACTACGATGCGATGTACTGCAGTGATTCCCATCTACCACCATGCGATGTACTGCAGTGATTCCCATCTACCACCATGCGATGTACTGCGTGATTCCCATCTACCACCATACGATGCATTACAGTGATTCCCATCTACCACCATTCGATGCAAGGCAGTGATTCCCATCTACCACCATGCTATGTACTGCAGTGATGACCATCTACCACCATGCGATGTACTGCAGTGATTCTTATCTACCACCATGCGATGTACTGCTGTGATTCCCATCTACCACCATACTATTTACTGCAGTGATAACCATCTACCACAATGCGATGTACTGCAGTGATTCTCATCTGCCACCATGTGATGTACTGCAGTGATGCCTATCTACCACCATGTGGTGTACTGCAGTGATGCCCATCTACCACCATGAGATGTACTGCAGTGATTCCCATCTGCCACCATGCGATGTACTGCAGTGATTCCCATCTATCACCATGCGATGTACTGCGTGAGTCCTATCTACCACAATTCGATGTACTGGGTGATTCCCATCTACCACCATGTGCTGTACTGCAGTGATTCCCATCTACCACCATGAGATGTACTGCAGTGATTCCCATCTGCCACAATGCGATGTACTGCAATGATTCCCATCTACCATCAAGCGATGTACTGCGTGAGTCCTATCTACCACAATTCGATGTACTGGGTGATTCCCATCTACCACCTTGCGCTGTACTGCAGTGATTCCCATCTGCCACCATGCGATTTACAACGTGATTCCCATCTACCACCATGCAATGTACTGCAGTGATTGCGATCTACCACCATGTGATGCATTGCAGAGATTCCCATCTATCACCATGAGATGTACTGTGTGATTCCCATCTGCCACCATGCAATGTACTGCAGTGATTCCCATGTACCACCATGCGATATACGGCAGTGATTCCCATATTCTACCATGCGATGTACTGCAGTGATTTCCATCTACCACCATGCGATGTACTGCAGTGATTCCCATCTACCACCATGCGATGTACTGGGTGATTCCTATATACCACCATGTGATGTACTGCAGTGATTCTCATCTACCACCATGCGATGCATTGCAGTGATTCCCATCTTCTACCATGCTATGTACTGCAGTGATAACCATCTACTACCATGCGATGTACTGCAGTGATTCTCATCTACCACCATGTGATGTACTGCCGTGATGTATATCTACCACAGTGTGATGTACTGCAGTGATGCCCATCTACCACTATGCGATGTACTGCGTGAGTTCTATCTACCACCATGCGATGTACTCCAGTGATTCCCATGTACCACCATGCGATGTTCTGCAGTGATTCTCATCTACCACCATGCGATGCATTGCAGTGATTCCCATCTTCTACCATGCGATGTACTGCCGTGATTTCCATCTACCACCATGCGATGTACTGCAGTGATTCCCATCTGCCACCATGCGATGTACTGCAGTGATTCCCATCTACTACGATGCGATGTACTGCAGTGATTCCCATCTACCACCATGTGATGTACTGTGTGATTCCCATCTACCACCATACGATGCATTACAGTGATTCCCATCTACCACCATTCGATGCAAGGCAGTGATTCCCATCTACCACCATGCTATGTACTGCAGTGATGACCATCTACCACCATGCGATGTACTGCAGTGATTCTTATCTACCACCATGCGATGTACTGCTGTGATTCCCATCTACCACCATGCTATGTACTGCAGCGATAACCCTCTACCACCATGCGATGTACTGCAGTGATTCTCATCTACCACCATGTGATGTACTGCTGTGATGTCTATCTACCACCATGTGATGTACCGCAGTGATGCCCATCTACCACCATGCGATGTACTGCGTGATTCCCATCTACCACCATGCAATGTACTGCAGTGATTCCCATGTACAACCATGCGATGTACTGCAGTGATTCTCATCTACCACCATGTGATGTACTGCCGTGATGCCTATCTACCACCATGTGGTGTACTGTAGTGATGCCCATCTACCACCATGAGATGTACTGCAGTGATTCCCATCTACCACCATGCGATGTACTGCAGTGATACCCATCTACCACCATGCGATGTACTGCGTGTGTCCTATCTACCACCATTCGATGTACTGGGTGATTCCCATCTACCACCACGCGCTGTACAGCAGTGATTCCCATCTACCACCATGCGATTTACAGCGTAATTCCCATCTACCAACATGCAATGTACTGCAGTGAATTCGATCTACCACCATGTGGTGCATTGCAGTGATTCCCATCTACCACCATGTGATGTACTGCGTGATTCCCATCTACCTCCATGCAATGTACTGCAGTGATTCCCATGTACCACCATGCGATGTACTGCAGTGATTCCCATCTTCTACCATGCGATGTACTGCAGTGATTCCCATGTACCACCATGCGATGTACTGCAGTGATTTCCATCTTCTACCATGCGATGTACTGCAGTGATTTCCATCTACCACCATGCGACGTACTGCAGTGATTCCCATCTACCACCATGCGATGTACTGCAGTGATTCCCATCTACCACCATACGATGCATTACAGAGATTCCCATCTACCACCATTCGATGCAAGGCAGTGATTCCCATCTACCACCATGCTATCTACTGCAGTGATGACCATCTACCACCATGCGATGTACTGCAGTGATTCTTATCTACCACCATGCGATGTACTGCTGTGATTCCCATCTACCACCATGCTATGTACTGCAGAGATAACCCTCTACCACCTTGCGATGTACTGCAGTGATTCTCATCTACCAGCATGTGATGTACTGCTGTGATGTCTATCTACCACCATGTGATGTACTGCAGTGATGCCCATCTACCACCATGCGATGTACTGCGTGATTCCCATCTACCACCATGCAATGTACTGCAGTGATTCCCATGTACAACCATGCGATGTACTGCAGTGATTCTCATCTACCACCATGTGATGTACTGCCGTGATGCCTATCTACCACCATGTGGTGTACTGCAGTGATGCCCATCTACCACCATGAGATGTACTGCAGTGATTCCCATCTACCACCATGCGATGTACTGCAGTGATACCCATCTACCACCATGCGATGTACTGCGTGTGTCCTATCTACCACCATTCGATGTACTGGGTGATTCCCATCTACCACCACGCGCTGTACTGCAGAGATTCCCATCTACCACCATGCGATTTACAGCGTAATTCCCATCTACCACCATCCAATGTACAGCAGTGAATTCGATCTACCACCATGTGGTGCATTGCAGTGATTCCCATCTACCACCATGTGATGTACTGCGTGATTCCCATCTACCTCCATGCAATGTACTGCAGTGATTCCCATGTACCACCATGCGATGTACTGCAGTGATTCCCATCTTCTACCATGCGATGTACTGCAGTGATTCCCATGTACCACAATGCGATGTACTGCAGTGATTTCCATCTTCTACTATGCGATGTACTGCAGTGATTTCCATCTACCACCATGCGATGTACTGCAGTGATTCCCATCTACCACCATGCGATGTACTGCAGTGATTCCCATCTATCACCATGTGATGTACTGGGTGATTCCTATCTACCTCCATGCGATGTACTCCGTGATTCCCATTTACCACCTCGTGATGTACTGCCGTGATTCGCATCTACCATCATCCTATGTACTGTAGTGAGTTCCATCTACCACTATGCGATGCATTACAGTGATTCCCATCTACCACCATACGATGCATGACAGTGATTCCCATCTACCACCATGCTATGTACTGCAGTGATAACCATCTACCACAATGCGATGTACTGCAGTGATTCTCATCTACCACCATGTGATGTACTGCCGTGATGTCTATCTACCACAGTGTGATGTACTGCAGTGATGCCCATCTACCACTATGCGATGTACTGCGTGAGTTCTATCTACCACCATGCGATGTACTCCAGTGATTTCCATGTACCACCATGCGATGTACTGCAGTGATTCTCATCTACCACCATGCGATGCATTGCAGTGATTCCCATCTTCTACCATGCGATGTACTGCAGTGATTTCCATCTACCACCATGCGATGTACTGCAGTGATTCCCATCTGCCACCATGCGATGTTCTGCAGTGATTCCCATCTACTACGATGCGATGTACTGCAGTGATTCCCATCTACCACCATGCGATGTACTGCAGTGATTCCCATCTACCACCATGCGATGTACTGCGTGATTCCCATCTACCACCATACGATGCATTACAGTGATTCCCATCTACCACCATTCGATGCAAGGCAGTGATTCCCATCTACCACCATGCTATGTACTGCAGTGATGACCATCTACCACCATGCGATGTACTGCAGTGATTCTTATCTACCACCATGCGATGTACTGCTGTGATTCCCATCTACCACCATGCTATGTACTGCAGCGATAACCCTCTACCACCATGCGATGTACTGCAGTGATTCTCATCTACCACCATGTGATGTACTGCTGTGATGTCTATCTACCACCATGTGATGTACCGCAGTGATGCCCATCTACCACCATGCGATGTACTGCGTGATTCCCATCTACCACCATGCAATGTACTGCAGTGATTCCCATGTACAACCATGCGATGTACTGCAGTGATTCTCATCTACCACCATGTGATGTACTGCCGTGATGCCTATCTACCACCATGTGGTGTACTGCAGTGATGCCCATCTACCACCATGAGATGTACTGCAGTGATTCCCATCTACCACCATGCGATGTACTGCAGTGATACCCATCTACCACCATGCGATGTACTGCGTGTGTCCTATCTACCACCATTCGATGTACTGGGTGATTCCCATCTACCACTACGCGCTGTACTGCAGTGATTCCCATCTACCACCATGCGATTTACAGCGTAATTCCCATCTACCACCATGCAATGTACTGCAGTGAATTCGATCTACCACCATGTGGTGCATTGCAGTGATTCCCATCTACCACCATGTGATGTACTGCGTGATTCCCATCTACCTCCATGCAATGTACTGCAGTGATTCCCATGTACCACCATGCGATGTACTGCAGTGATTCCCATCTTCTACCATGCGATGTACTGCAGTGATTCCCATGTACCACCATGCGATGTACTGCAGTGATTCCCATCTACCACCATACGATGCATTACAGTGATTCCCATCTACCACCATTCGATGCAAGGCAGTGATTCCCATCTTCTACCATGCGATGTACTGCAGTGATTTCCATCTACCACCATGCGATGTACTGCAGTGATTCCCATCTACCACCATGCGATGTACTGCAGTGATTCCCATCTACCACCATACGATGCATTACAGTGATTCCCATCTACCACCATTCGATGCAAGGCAGTGATTCCCATCTACCACCATGCTATGTACTGCAGTGATGACCATCTACCACCATGCGATGGACTGCAGTGATTCTTATCTACCACCATGCGATGTACTGCTGTGATTCCCATCTACCACCATGCTATGTACTGCAGAGATAACCCTCTACCACCTTGCGATGTACTGCAGTGATTCTCATCTACCACCATGTGATGTACTGCTGTGATGTCTATCTACCACCATGTGATGTACTGCAGTGATGCCCATCTACCACCATGCGATGTACTGCGTGATTCCCATCTACCACCATGCAATGTACTGCAGTGATTCCCATGTACAACCATGCGATGTACTGCAGTGATTCTCATCTACCACCATGTGATGTACTGCCGTGATGCCTATCTACCACCATGTGGTGTACTGCAGTGATGCCCATCTACCACCATGAGATGTACTGCAGTGATTCCCATCTACCACCATGCGATGTACTGCAGTGATACCCATCTACCACCATGCGATGTACTGCGTGTGTCCTATCTACCACCATTCGATGTACTGGGTGATTCCCATCTACCACCACGCGCTGTACTGCAGAGATTCCCATCTACCACCATGCGATTTACAGCGTAATTCCCATCTACCACCATCAAATGTACTGCAGTGAATTCGATCTACCACCATGTGGTGCATTGCAGTGATTCCCATCTACCACCATGTGATGTACTGCGTGATTCCCATCTACCTCCATGCAATGTACTGCAGTGATTCCCATGTACCACCATGCGATGTACTGCAGTGATTCCCATCTTCTACCATGCGATGTACTGCAGTGATTCCCATGTACCACAATGCGATGTACTGCAGTGATTTCCATCTTCTACCATGCGATGTACTGCAGTGATTTCCATCTACCACCATGCGATGTACTGCAGTGATTCCCATCTACCACCATGCGATGTACTGCAGTGATTCCCATCTATCACCATGTGATGTACTGGGTGATTCCTATCTACCTCCATGCGATGTACTCCGTGATTCCCATTTACCACCTCGTGATGTACTGCCGTGATTCGCATCTACCATAATCCTATGTAATGTAGTGAGTTCCATCTACCACTATGCGATGCATTACAGTGATTCCCATCTACCACCATACGATGCATGACAGTGATTCCCATCTACCACCATGCTATGTACTGCAGTGATAACCATCTACCACAATGCGATGTACTGCAGTGATTCTCATCTGCCACCATGTGATGTACTGCAGTGATGCCTATCTACCACCATGTGGTGTACTGCAGTGATGCCCATCTACCACCATGAGATGTACTGCAGTGATTCCCATCTATCACCATGCGATGTACTGCGTGAGACCTATCTACCACAATTCGATATACTGGGTGATTCCCATCCACCACCATGCGCTGTACTGCAGTGATTCCCATCTACCACCATGACATGTACTGCAGTGATTCCCATCTGCCACCATGCGATGTACTGCAGTGATTCCCATCTACCACCATGCGATGTACTGCGTGAGTCCTATCTACCACAATTCGATGTACTGGGTGATTCCCATCTACCACAATGCGCTGTACTGCAGTGATTCCCATCTGCCACCATGCGATTTACAACGTGATTCCCATCTACCACCATGCAATGTACTGCAGTGATTGCGATCTACCACCATGTGATGCATTGCAGAGATTCCCATCTATCACCATGTGATGTACTGTGTGATTCCCATCTGCCACCATGCAATGTACTGCAGTGATTCCCATGTACCACCATGCGATGTACTGCAGTGATTCCCATATTCTTGCATGCGATGTACTGCAGTGATTTCCATCTACCACCATGCGATGTACTGCAGTGATTCCCATCTACCACCATGCAATGTAGTGGGTGATTCCTATACACCACCATGTGATGTACTGCAGTGATTCTCATCTACCACCATGCGATGCATTGCAGTGATACCCATCTTCCACCATGCTATGTACTGCAGTGATAACCATCTACTACCATGCGATGTACTGCAGTGATTCTCATCTACCACCATGTGATGTACTGCCGTGATGTCTATCTACCACAGTGTGATGTACTGCAGTGATGCCCATCTACCACTATGCGATGTACTGCGTGAGTTCTATCTACCACCATGCGATGTACTCCAGTGATTCCCATGTACCACCATGCGATGTACTGCAGTGATTCCCATGTACCACCATGTGATGCACTGCAGTGATTCCATCTTCTACCATGCGATGTACTGCAGTGATTACCATCTACCACTATGCGATGTACTGCAGTGATTCCCATCTACTACCATGCCATGTACTGCAGTGATTCCCATCTACCACCATGCTATGTACTGCAGTGATAACCATCTACCACCATGCGATGTACTGCAGTGATTCTTATCTACCACCATGTGATGTACTGCCGTGATGTCTATCTACCACCATGTGATGTACTGCAGTAATGCCCATCTACCACCATGTGATGTACTGCCTTCAACCCCATCTACCACTATGCGATGTACTGCGTGAGTTCCATCTACCACCATGCGATGTACTGCCTTGATTCCCATCTACCACCATGCAATGTACTGCAGTGATTCCCATGTACCACCATGCGATGTACTGCAGTGATTCCTATCTTCTACCATGCGATGTACTGCAGTGATTTCCATCTACCACCATGCGATGTACTGCAGTGATTCCCATCTACCACCGTGCGATGTACTGCCTTGATTCCCATCTGCCACCATGCAATGTACTGCAGTGATTCCCATGTACCACCATGCGATGTACTGCAGTGATTCCCATATTCTACCATGCGATGTACTGCAGTGATTTCCATCTACCACCGTGCGATGTACTGCAGTGATTCCCATCTACCACCATGCAATGTAGTGGGTGATTCCTATATACCACCATGTGATGTACTGCAGTGATTCTCATCTACCACCATGTGATGCATTGCAGTGATACCCATCTTCCACCATGCTATGTACTGCAGTGATAACCATCTACTACCATGCGATGTACTGCAGTGATTCTCATCTACCACCATGTGATGTACTGCCGTGATGTCTATCTACCACAGTGTGATGTACTGCAGTGATACCCATCTACCACTATGCGATGTACTGCGTGAGTTCTATCTACCACCATGCGATGTACTCCAGTGATTCCCATGTACCACCATGCGATGTACTGCAGTGATTCCCATGTACCACCATGTGATGCACTGCAGTGATTCCCATCTTCTACCATGCGATGTACTGCAGTGATTACCATCTACCACTATGCGATGTACTGCAGTGATTCCCATCTACTACCATGCCATGTACTTCAGTGATTCCCATCTACCACCATGCTATGTACTGCAGTGATAACCATCTACCACCATGCGATGTACTGCAGTGATTCGTATCTACCACCATGTGATGTACTGCCGTGATGTCTATCTACCACCATGTGATGTACTGCAGTAATGCCCATCTACCACCATGTGATGTACTGCCTTCAACCCCATCTACCACTATGCGATGTACTGCGTGAGTTCCATCTACCACCATGTGATGTACTGCCTTGATTCCCATCTACCACCATGCAATGTACTGCATTGCTTCCCATGTACCACCATGCGATGTACTGCAGTGATTCCTATCTTCTCCCATGCGATGTACTGCAGTGATTTCCATCTACCACCATGCGATGTACTGCAGTGATTCCCATCTACCACCATGCGATGTACTGCAGTGATTCCCATCTACTACGATGCGATGTACTGCAGTGATTTCCATCTACCACCATGCGATGTACTGCAGTGATTCCCATCTACCACCATGCGATGTACTGCGTGATTCCCATCTACCACAAAACGATGCATTACAGTGATTCCCATCTACCACCATTCGATGCAAGGCAGTAATTCCCATCTACCACCATGCTATGTACTGCAGTGATGACCATCTACCACCATGCGATGTACTGCAGTGATTCTTATCTACCACCATGCGATGTACTGCTGTGATTCCCATCTACCACCATGCGATGCATGACAGTGATTCCCATCTACCACCATGCGATGTACTGCAGTGATTCCCATCTACCACCATGCGATGTACTGCGTGAGTCCTATCTACCACAATTCGATGTACTGGGTGATTCCCATCTACCACCATGCGCTGTACTGCAGTGATGTCTATCTACCACCACGTGATGTACTGCAGTAATGCCCATCTACCACCATGTGATGTACTGCCTTCAACCCCATCTACCACTATGCGATGTACTGCGTGAGTTCTATCTACCACCATGCGATGTACTGCCTTCATTCCCATCTACCACCATGCAATGTACTGCATTGATTCCCATCTACCACCATGCTATGTACTGCAGTGATAACCCTCTACCACCATGCGATGTACTGCAGTGATTCTCATCTACCACCATGTGATGTACTGCTGTGATGTCTATCTACCACCGTGTGATGTACTGCAGTGATCCCCATCTACCACCATGCGATGTACTGCGTGAGTCCTATCTACCACAATTCGATGTACTGGGTGATTCCCATCTACCACCATGCGCTGTACTGCAGTGATGTCTATCTACCACCACGTGATGTACTGCAGTAATGCCCATCTACCACCATGTGATGTACTGCCTTCAACCCCATCTACCACTATGCGATGTACTGCGTGAGTTCTATCTACCACCATGCGATGTACTGCCTTCATTCCCATCTACCACCATGCAATGTACTGCATTGATTCCCATCTACCACCATGCTATGTACTGCAGTGATAACCCTCTACCACCATGCGATGTACTGCAGTGATTCTCATCTACCACCATGTGATGTACTGCTGTGATGTCTATCTACCACCGTGTGATGTACTGCAGTGATCCCCATCTACCACCATGCGATGTACTGCGTGAGTCCTATCTACCACAATTCGATGTACTGGGTGATTCCCATCTACCACCATGCGCTGTACTGCAGTGATGTCTATCTACCACCACGTGATGTACTGCAGTAATGCCCATCTACCACCATGTGATGTACTGCCTTCAACCCCATCTACCACTATGCGATGTACTGCGTGAGTTCTATCTACCACCATGCGATGTACTGCCTTCATTCCCATCTACCACCATGCAATGTACTGCATTGATTCCCATCTACCACCATGCTATGTACTGCAGTGATAACCCTCTACCACCATGCGATGTACTGCAGTGATTCTCATCTACCACCATGTGATGTACTGCTGTGATGTCTATCTACCACCGTGTGATGTACTGCAGTGATCCCCATCTACCACCATGCGATGTACTGCGTGATTCCCATCTACCACCATGCAATGTACTGCAGTGATTCCCATGTACCACCATGCGATGTACTGCAGTGATTCTCATCTACCACCATGTGATGTACTGCCGTGATGCCTATCTACCACCATGTGGTGTACTGCAGTGATGCCCATCTACCACCATGAGATGTACTGCAGTGATTCCCATCTACCACCATGCGATGTACTGCAGTAATACCCATCTACCACCATGCGATCTACTGCGTGTGTCCTATCTACCACCATTCGATGTACTGGGTGATTCCCATCTACCACCATGCGCTGTACTGAAGTGATTCCCATCTACCACCATTCGATTTACAGCGTAATTCCCATCTACCACCATGCAATGTACTGCAGTGATTCCGATCTACCACCATGTGGTGCATTGCAGTGATTCCCATCTACCACCATGTGATGTACTGCGTGATTCCCATCAACCTCCATGCAATGTACTGCAGTGATTCCCATGTACCACCATGCGATGTACTGCAGTGATTCCCATCTTCTACCATGCGTTGTACTGCAGTGATTTCCATTTACCACCATGCGATGTACTGCAGTGATTCCCATCTACCACCATGAGATGTACTGCAGTGATTCCCATCTACTACCATGCGATGTAGTGCAGTGATTCCCATCTACCACCATGCGATGTACTGCAGTGATTCCCATCTATCACCATGTGATGTACTGGGTGATTCCTATCTACCTCCATGCGATGTACTGCGTGATTCCCATTTACCACATCGTGATGTACTGCCGTGATTCCCATCTACCATCATGCTATGTACTGTAGTGATTTCCATCTACCATTATGCGATGCATTACAGTGATTCCCATCTACCACCATGCGATGCATGACAGTGATTCCCATCTACCACCATGCAATGTACTGCAGTGATTCCCATGTACCACCATGCGATGTACTGCAGTGATTCCCATCTTCTACCATGCAATGTACTGCAGTGATTTCCATCTACCACCATGCGATGTACTGCAGTGATTCCCATCTACCACCATGCGATGTACTGGGTGATTCCTATCTACCGCCATGTGATGTACTGCAGTGATTCTCAACTACCACCATGCGATGCATTGCAGTGATTCCCATCTACCACCATGCGATATACTGGGTGATTCCCATCTACCACCATGCAATGTACTGCAGTGATTCCCATGTACCACCATGCGATGTACTGCAGTGATTCCCATCTTCTACCATGCGATGTACTGGAGTAATTCCCATCTACCACCATGTGATGTACTGTCGTGATTCCCATCTACCACCATGCGATGTACTGGGTGATTTCCATCTACCACCATGTGATGTATTGCAGTGATTCCCATTTACCACCATGCGATGTACTGCCGTGATTCCCATCTACCATAATGCTAAGTACTGCAGTGATTCCCATCTATCATCATGCGATGTACTGGGTGATTCCTATCTACCACCATGCGATGTACTGGATTGATTCCCATCTACCACCATGCGATTTACTGCCGTGATTCCCGACTACCACCATGCAATGTACTGGGTGATTTCCATCTACCACCATGTGATGTATTGCAGTGATTCCCATTTACCACCATGCGATGTACTGCCATGATTCCCATCTACCATCATGCTATGTACTGCTGTGATTCCCATTTACCACCATGCGATGCATTACAGTGATTCCCATCTACCACCATTCGATGCAAGGCAGTGATTCCCATCTTCCACCATGCTATGTACTGCAGTGATAACCATCTAATACCATGCGATGTACTGCAGCGATTCTTATCTACCACCATGTGATGTACTGCCGTGATGTATATCTACCACAGTGTGATGTACTGCAGTGATGCCCATCTGCCACTATGCGATGTACTTCGTGAGTTCTATCTACCACCATGCGATGTACTGCCTTGATTCCCATCTACCACTATGCGATGTACTGGGTGATTCTGATCTACCACCATGTGATGCATTGCAGTGATTCCCATCTACCACCATGGAATGTACTCCAGTGATTCCCATGTACCACCATGCAATGTACTGCAGTGATTCCCATGTACCACCATGCGATGCACTGCAGTGATTCCCATCTTCTACCATGTGATGTACTGAAGTGATTTCCATCTACCACCATGCGATGTACTGCAGTGATTCCCATCTACTACCATGCGATGTACTGCAGTGATTTCCATCTACTACCATGCCATGTACTTCAGTGATTCCCATCTACCACCATGCTATGTACTGCAGTGATAACCATCTACCACCATGTGATGTACTGCAATGATTCTTATCTACTACCATGTGATGTACTGCCGTGATGTTTATCTACCACCATGTGATGTAATGCAGTAATGCACATCTACCACCATGTGATGTACTGCCGTGATGCCTATCTACCACCATGTGGTGTATTGCAGTGATGCGCATCTACCACCATGATGTGTACTGCAGTGATTCCCATCTACCACCATGCGATGTACTGCAGTGATACCCATCTACCAACATGCGATGTACTGCGTGTGTCCTATCTACCACCATTCGATGTACTGGGTGATTCCCATCTACCACCACGCGCAGTACTGCAGTGATTCCCATCTACCACCATGCGATTTACAGCGTAATTCCCATCTACCACAATGCGATGTACAGCAGTGATACTCATCTACCACCATGTGATGTACTGCAGTGATGCCTATCTACCACCATGTGGTGTACTGCAGTGATGCCCATCTACCACCATGAGATGTACTGCAGTGATTCCCATCTGCCACCATGCGATGTACTGCGTGAGTCCTATCTACCACAATTCGATGGACTGGGTGATTTCCATCTACCACAATGCGCTGTACTGCAGTGATTCCCATCTACCACCATGAGATGTACTGCAGTGATTCCCATCTGCCACCATGCGATGTACTGCAGTGATTCCCATCTACCACCATGCGATGTACTGCGTGAGTCATATCTACCACAATTCGATGTACTGGGTGATTCCCATCTACCACCATGCGCTGTACTGCAGTGATTCCCATCTACCACCATGCGATTTACAACTTGATTCCCATCTACCACCATGCAATGTACTGCAGTGATTGCGATCTACCACCATGTGATGCAGTGCAGTGATTCCCATATTCTACCATGCGATGTACTGCAGTGATTTCCATCTACCACCATGCGATGTACTGCGTGATTCCCATCTGCCACCATGCAATGTACTGCAGTGATTCCCATGTACCACCATGCGATGTACTGCAGTGATTCCCATATTCTACCATGCGATGTACTGCAGTGATTTTCATCTACCACCATGCGATGTACTGCAGTGATTCCCATCTACAGCCATGCGATGTACTGGGTGATTCCTATATACCATTATGTGATGTACTGCAGTGATTCTCATCTACCATCATGCGATGCATTGCAGTGATTCCCATCTTCCACCATGCTATGTACTGCAGTGATAACCATCTACTACAATGCGATGTACTGCAGTGATTCTCATCTACCACCATGTGATGTACTGTCGTGATGTCTATCTACCACAGTGTGATGTACTGCAGTGATGCCCATCTACCACTATGCGATGTACTGCGTGAGTTCTATCTACCACCATGCGATGTACTGCCTTGATTCCATCTACCACTATGCGATGTACTGGGTGATTCCGATCTGCCACCATATGATGCATTGCAGTGATTCCCATCTACCACCATGGAATGTACTCCAGTGATTCCCATGTACCACCATGCGATGTACTGCAGTGATTCCCATGTACCACCATGCGATGCACTGCAGTGATTCCCATCTTCTACCATGCGATGTACTGGAGTGATTTCCATCTACCACCATGCGATGTACTGCAGTGATTCCCATCTACCACCATGCGATGTACTGCAGTGATTCCCATCTACTACCATGCCATGTACTGCAGTAATTCCCATCTACCACCATGCTATGTACTGCAGTGATAACCATCTACCACCATGCGATGTACTGCAGGTGATTCTTATCTACCACCTTGTGATGTACTGCCGTGATGTCTATCTACCACCATGTGATGTACTGCAGTAATGCCCATCTACCACCATGTGATGTATTGCCTTCAACCCCATCTACCACTATGCGATGTACTGCGTGAGTTCTATCTACCACCATGTAATGTACTGCATTGATTCCCATGTACCACCATGCGATGTACTGCAGTGATTCCTATCTTCTACCATGCGATGTACTGCAGTGATTTCTATCTACCACCATGCGATGTACTGCAGTGATTCCCATCTGCCACCATGCGATGTACTGCAGTGATTCCCATCTACTACGATGCGATGTACTGCAGTGATTCCCATCTACCACCATGCGATGTACTGCAGTGATTCCCATCTACCACCATGCGATGTACTGCGTGATTCCCATCTACCACCATACGATGCATTACAGTGATTCCCATCTACCACCATTCGATGCAAGGCAGTGATTCCCATCTACCACCATGCTATGTACTGCAGTGATGACCATCTACCACCATGCGATGTACTGCAGTGATTCTTATCTACCACCATGCAATGTACTGCTGTGATTCCCATCTACCACCATGCTATGTACTGCAGCGATAACCCTCTACCACCATGCGATGTACTGCAGTGATTCTCATCTACCACCATGTGATGTACTGCTGTGATGTCTATCTACCACCATGTGATGTACTGCAGTGATGCCATCTACCACCATGCGATGTACTGCGTGATTCCCATCTACCAGCATGCAATGTACTGCAGTGATTCCCATGTACAACCATGCGATGTACTGCAGTGATTCTCATCTACCACCATGTGATGTACTGCCGTGATGCCTATCTACCACCATGTGGTGTACTGCAGTGATGCCCATCTACCACCATGAGATGTACTGCAGTGATTCCCATCTACCACCATGCGATGTACGGCAGTGATACCCATCTACCACCATGCGATGTACTGCGTGTGTCCTATCTACCACCATTCGATGTACTGGGTGATTCCCATCTACCACCACGCGCTGTACTGCAGTGATTCCCATCTACCACCATGCGATTTACAGCGTAATTCCCATCTACCACCATGCAATGTACTGCAGTGAATTCGATCTACCACCATGTGGTGCATTGCAGTGATTCCCATCTACCACCATGTGATGTACTGCGTGATGCCCATCTACCTCCATGCAATGTACTGCAGTGATTCCCATGTACCACCATGCGATGTACTGCAGTGATTCCCATCTACCATCATGCTATGTACTGCTGTGATTCCCATTTACCACCATGCGATGCATTACAGTGATTCCCATCTACCACCATTCGATGCAAGGCAGTGATTCCCATCTTCCACCATGCTATGTACTGCAGTGATAACCATCTACTACCATGCGATGTACTGCAGCGATTCTTATCTACCACCATGTGATGTACTGCCGTGATGTATATCTACCACAGTGTGATGTACTGCAGTGATGCCCATCTGCCACTATGCGATGTACTTCGTGAGTTCTATCTACCACCATGCGATGTACTGCCTTGATTCCCATCTACCACTATGCGATGTACTGGGTGATTCTGATCTACCACCATGTGATGCATTGCAGTGATTCCCATCTACCACCATGGAATGTACTCCAGTGATTCCCATGTACCACCATGCGATGTACTGCAGTGATTCCCATGTACCACCATGCGATGCACTGCAGTGATTCCCATCTTCTACCATGTGATGTACTGAAGTGATTTCCATCTACCACCATGCGATGTACTGCAGTGATTCCCATCTACTACCATGCGATGTACTGCAGTGATTTCCATCTACCACCATGCGATGTACTGCAGTGATTCCCATCGACCATCATGCGATGTACTGCAGTGATTCCTATCTTCTACCATGCGATGTACTGCAGTGATTTCCATCTACCACCATGCGATGTACTGCAGTGATTCCCATCTGCCACCATGCGATGTACTGCAGTGATTCCCATCTACTACGATGCGATGTACTGCAGTGATTTCCATCTACCACCATGCGATGTACTGCAGTGATTCCCATCTACCACCATGCGATGTACTGCGTGATTCCCATCTACCACCATACGATGCATTACAGTGATTCCCATCTACCACCATTCGATGCAAGGCAGTGATTCCCATCTACCACCATCCTATGTACTGCAGTGATGACCATCTACCACCATGTGGTGTACTGCTGTGATTCCCATATACCACCATGCTATGTACTGCAGCGATAACCCTCTACCACCATGCGATGTACTGCACTGATTCTCATCTACCACCATGTGATGTACTGCTGTGATGTCTATCTACCACCATGTGATGTACTGCAGTGATGCCCATCTACCACCATGCGATGTACTGCGTGATTCCCATCTACCACCATGCAATGTACTGCAGTGATTCCCATGTACAACCATGCGATGTACTGCAGTGATTCTCATCTACCACCATGTGATGTATTGCCGTGATGCCTATCTACCACCATGTGGTGTACTGCAGTGATTTCCGTCTACCACCATGCGATGTACTGCAGTGATACCCATCTACCACCATGCGATGTACTGCGTGTGTCCTATCTACCACCATTCGATGTACTGGGTGATTCCCAACTACCACCACGCGCTGTACTGCAGTGATTCCCATCTACCACCATGCGATTTACAGCGTAATTCCCATCTACCACCATGCAATGTACTGCAGTGAATTCGATCTACCACCATGTGGTGCATTGCAGTGATTTCCATCTACCACCATGTGATGTACTGCGTGATTCCCATCTACCTCCATGCAATGTACTGCAGTGATTCCCATGTACCACCATGCGATGTACTGCAGTGATTCCCATCTTCTACCATGCGATGTACTGCAGTGACTCCCATGTACCACCATGCGATGTACTGCAGTGATTTCCATCTTCTACCATGCGATGTACTGCAGTGATTTCCATCTACCACCATGCGATGTACTGCAGTGATTCCCATCTACCACCATGCGATGTTCTGCAGTGGTTCCCATCTATCACCATGTGATGTACTGGGTGATTCCTATCTACCTCCATGCGATGTACTCCGTGATTCCCATTTACCACCTCGTGATGTACTGCCGTGATTCGCATCTACCATCATGCTATGTACTGTAGTGAGTTCCATCTACCACTATGCGATGCATTACAGTGTTTCCCATCTACCACCATACGATGCATGACAGAGATTCCCATCTACCACCATACTATGTACTGCAGTGATAACCATCTACCACAATGCGATGTACTGCAGTGATTCTCATCTGCCACCATGTGATGTACTGCAGTGATGCCTATCTACCACCATGTGGTGTACTGCAGTGATGCCCATCTACCACCATGAGATGTACTGCAGTGATTCCCATCTGCCACCATGCGATGTACTGCAGTGATTCCCATCTATCACCATGCGATGTACTGCGTGAGTCCTATCTACCACAATTCGATGTACTGGGTGATTCCCATCTACCACCATGTGCTGTACTGCAGTGATTCCCATCTACCACCATGAGATATACTGCAGTGATTCCCATCTGCCACAATGCGATGTACTGCAATGATTCCCATCTACCATCAAGCGATGTACTGCGTGAGTCCTATCTACCACAATTCGATGTACTGGGTGATTCCCATCTACCACCTTGCGCTGTACTGCAGTGATTCCCATCTGCCACCATGCGATTTACAACGTGATTCCCATCTACCACCATGCAATGTACTGCAGTGATTGCGATCTACCACCATGTGATGCATTGCAGAGATTCCCATCTATCACCATGAGATGTCCTGTGTGATTCCCATCTGCCACCATGCAATGTACTGCAGTGATTCCCATGTACCACCATGCGATGTACGGCAGTGATTCCCATATTCTACCATGCGATGTACTGCAGTGATTTCCATCTACCACCATGCGATGTACTGCAGTGATTCCCATCTACCACCATGCGATGTACTGGGTGATTCCTATATACCACCATGTGATGTACTGCAGTGATTCTCATCTACCACCATGCGATGCATTGCAGTGATTCCCATCTTCTACCATGCTATGTACTGCAGTGATAACCATCTACTACCATGCGATGTACTGCAGTGATTCTCATCTACCACCATGTGATGTACTGCCGTGATGTCTATCTACCACAGTGTGATGTACTGCAGTGATGCCCATCTACCACTATGCGATGTACTGCGTGAGTTCTATCTACCACCATGCGATGTACTCCAGTGATTCCCATGTACCACCATGCGATGTACTGCAGTGATTCTCATCTACCACCATGCGATGCATTGCAGTGATTCCCATCTTCTACCATGCGATGTACTGCAGTGATTTCCATCTACCACCATGCGATGTACTGCAGTGATTCCCATCTGCCACCATGCGATGTACTGCAGTGATTCCCATCTACTACGATGCGATGTACTGCAGTGATTCCCATCTACCACCATGCGATGTACTGCAGTGATTCCCATCTACCACCATGCGATGTACTGCGTGATTCCCATCTACCACCATACGATGCATTACAGTGATTCCCATCTACCACCATTCGATGCAAGGCAGTGATTCCCATCTACCACCATGCTATGTACTGCAGTGATGACCATCTACCACCATGCTATGTACTGCAGCGATAACCCTCTACCACCATGCGATGTACTGCAGTGATTCTCATCTACCACCATGTGATGTACTGCTGTGATGTCTATCTACCACCATGTGATGTACCGCAGTGATGCCCATCTACCACCATGCGATGTACTGCGTGATTCCCATCTACCACCATGCAATGTACTGCAGTGATTCCCATGTACAACCATGCGATGTACTGCAGTGATTCTCATCTACCACCATGTGATGTACTGCCGTGATGCCTATCTACCACCATGTGGTGTACTGCAGTGATGCCCATCTACCACCATGAGATGTACTGCAGTGATTCCCATCTACCACCATGCGATGTACTGCAGTGATACCCATCTACCACCATGCGATGTACTGCGTGTGTCCTATCTACCACCATTCGATGTACTGGGTGATTCCCATCTACCACCACGCGCTGTACTGCAGTGATTCCCATCTACCACCATGCGATTTACAGCGTAATTCCCATCTACCACCATGCAATGTACTGCAGTGAATTCGATCTACCACCATGTGGTGCATTGCAGTGATTCCCATCTACCACCATGTGATGTACTGCGTGATTCCCATCTACCTCCATGCAATGTACTGCAGTGATTCCCATGTACCACCATGCGATGTACTGCAGTGATTCCCATGTACCACCATGCGATGCACTGCAGTGATTCCCATCTTCTACCATGTGATGTACTGAAGTGATTTCCATCTACCACCATGCGATGTACTGCAGTGATTCCCATCTACTACCATGCGATGTACTGCAGTGATTTCCATCTACCACCATGCGATGTACTGCAGTGATTCCCATCGACCATCATGCGATGTACTGCAGTGATTCCTATCTTCTACCATGCGATGTACTGCAGTGATTTCCATCTACCACCATGCGATGTACTGCAGTGATTCCCATCTGCCACCATGCGATGTACTGCAGTGATTCCCATCTACTACGATGCGATGTACTGCAGTGATTTCCATCTACCACCATGCGATGTACTGCAGTGATTCCCATCTACCACCATGCGATGTACTGCGTGATTCCCATCTACCACCATACGATGCATTACAGTGATTCCCATCTACCACCATTCGATGCAAGGCAGTGATTCCCATCTACCACCATCCTATGTACTGCAGTGATGACCATCTACCACCATGTGGTGTACTGCTGTGATTCCCATATACCACCATGCTATGTACTGCAGCGATAACCCTCTACCACCATGCGATGTACTGCACTGATTCTCATCTACCACCATGTGATGTACTGCTGTGATGTCTATCTACCACCATGTGATGTACTGCAGTGATGCCCATCTACCACCATGCGATGTACTGCGTGATTCCCATCTACCACCATGCAATGTACTGCAGTGATTCCCATGTACAACCATGCGATGTACTGCAGTGATTCTCATCTACCACCATGTGATGTATTGCCGTGATGCCTATCTACCACCATGTGGTGTACTGCAGTGATTTCCGTCTACCACCATGCGATGTACTGCAGTGATACCCATCTACCACCATGCGATGTACTGCGTGTGTCCTATCTACCACCATTCGATGTACTGGGTGATTCCCAACTACCACCACGCGCTGTACTGCAGTGATTCCCATCTACCACCATGCGATTTACAGCGTAATTCCCATCTACCACCATGCAATGTACTGCAGTGAATTCGATCTACCACCATGTGGTGCATTGCAGTGATTTCCATCTACCACCATGTGATGTACTGCGTGATTCCCATCTACCTCCATGCAATGTACTGCAGTGATTCCCATGTACCACCATGCGATGTACTGCAGTGATTCCCATCTTCTACCATGCGATGTACTGCAGTGACTCCCATGTACCACCATGCGATGTACTGCAGTGATTTCCATCTTCTACCATGCGATGTACTGCAGTGATTTCCATCTACCACCATGCGATGTACTGCAGTGATTCCCATCTACCACCATGCGATGTTCTGCAGTGGTTCCCATCTATCACCATGTGATGTACTGGGTGATTCCTATCTACCTCCATGCGATGTACTCCGTGATTCCCATTTACCACCTCGTGATGTACTGCCGTGATTCGCATCTACCATCATGCTATGTACTGTAGTGAGTTCCATCTACCACTATGCGATGCATTACAGTGTTTCCCATCTACCACCATACGATGCATGACAGAGATTCCCATCTACCACCATACTATGTACTGCAGTGATAACCATCTACCACAATGCGATGTACTGCAGTGATTCTCATCTGCCACCATGTGATGTACTGCAGTGATGCCTATCTACCACCATGTGGTGTACTGCAGTGATGCCCATCTACCACCATGAGATGTACTGCAGTGATTCCCATCTGCCACCATGCGATGTACTGCAGTGATTCCCATCTATCACCATGCGATGTACTGCGTGAGTCCTATCTACCACAATTCGATGTACTGGGTGATTCCCATCTACCACCATGTGCTGTACTGCAGTGATTCCCATCTACCACCATGAGATATACTGCAGTGATTCCCATCTGCCACAATGCGATGTACTGCAATGATTCCCATCTACCATCAAGCGATGTACTGCGTGAGTCCTATCTACCACAATTCGATGTACTGGGTGATTCCCATCTACCACCTTGCGCTGTACTGCAGTGATTCCCATCTGCCACCATGCGATTTACAACGTGATTCCCATCTACCACCATGCAATGTACTGCAGTGATTGCGATCTACCACCATGTGATGCATTGCAGAGATTCCCATCTATCACCATGAGATGTCCTGTGTGATTCCCATCTGCCACCATGCAATGTACTGCAGTGATTCCCATGTACCACCATGCGATGTACGGCAGTGATTCCCATATTCTACCATGCGATGTACTGCAGTGATTTCCATCTACCACCATGCGATGTACTGCAGTGATTCCCATCTACCACCATGCGATGTACTGGGTGATTCCTATATACCACCATGTGATGTACTGCAGTGATTCTCATCTACCACCATGCGATGCATTGCAGTGATTCCCATCTTCTACCATGCTATGTACTGCAGTGATAACCATCTACTACCATGCGATGTACTGCAGTGATTCTCATCTACCACCATGTGATGTACTGCCGTGATGTCTATCTACCACAGTGTGATGTACTGCAGTGATGCCCATCTACCACTATGCGATGTACTGCGTGAGTTCTATCTACCACCATGCGATGTACTCCAGTGATTCCCATGTACCACCATGCGATGTACTGCAGTGATTCTCATCTACCACCATGCGATGCATTGCAGTGATTCCCATCTTCTACCATGCGATGTACTGCAGTGATTTCCATCTACCACCATGCGATGTACTGCAGTGATTCCCATCTGCCACCATGCGATGTACTGCAGTGATTCCCATCTACTACGATGCGATGTACTGCAGTGATTCCCATCTACCACCATGCGATGTACTGCAGTGATTCCCATCTACCACCATGCGATGTACTGCGTGATTCCCATCTACCACCATACGATGCATTACAGTGATTCCCATCTACCACCATTCGATGCAAGGCAGTGATTCCCATCTACCACCATGCTATGTACTGCAGTGATGACCATCTACCACCATGCTATGTACTGCAGCGATAACCCTCTACCACCATGCGATGTACTGCAGTGATTCTCATCTACCACCATGTGATGTACTGCTGTGATGTCTATCTACCACCATGTGATGTACCGCAGTGATGCCCATCTACCACCATGCGATGTACTGCGTGATTCCCATCTACCACCATGCAATGTACTGCAGTGATTCCCATGTACAACCATGCGATGTACTGCAGTGATTCTCATCTACCACCATGTGATGTACTGCCGTGATGCCTATCTACCACCATGTGGTGTACTGCAGTGATGCCCATCTACCACCATGAGATGTACTGCAGTGATTCCCATCTACCACCATGCGATGTACTGCAGTGATACCCATCTACCACCATGCGATGTACTGCGTGTGTCCTATCTACCACCATTCGATGTACTGGGTGATTCCCATCTACCACCACGCGCTGTACTGCAGTGATTCCCATCTACCACCATGCGATTTACAGCGTAATTCCCATCTACCACCATGCAATGTACTGCAGTGAATTCGATCTACCACCATGTGGTGCATTGCAGTGATTCCCATCTACCACCATGTGATGTACTGCGTGATTCCCATCTACCTCCATGCAATGTACTGCAGTGATTCCCATGTACCACCATGCGATGTACTGCAGTGATTTCCATCTTCTACCATGCGATGTACTGCAGTGATTTCCATCTACCACCATGCGATGTACTGCAGTGATTCCCATCTACCACCATGCGATGTACTGCAGTGATTCCCATCTACCACCATACGATGCATTACAGTGATTCCCATCTACCACCATTTGATGCAAGGCAGTGATTCCCATCTACCACCATGCTATGTACTGCAGTGATGACCATCTACCACCATGCGATGTACTGCAGTGATTCTTATCTACCACCATGCGATGTACTGCTGTGATTCCCATCTACCACCATGCTATGTACTGCAGAGATAACGCTCTACCACCTTGCGATGTACTGCAGTGATTCTCATCTACCACCATGTGATGTACTGCTGTGATGTCTATCTACCACCATGTGATGTACTGCAGTGATGCCTATCTACCACCATGTGGTGTATTGCAGTGATGCGCATCTACCACCATGATGTGTACTGCAGTGATTCCCATCTACCACCATGCGATGTACTGCAGTGATACCCATCTACCAACATGCGATGTACTGCGTGTGTCCTATCTACCACCATTCGATGTACTGGGTGATTCCCATCTACCACCACGCGCAGTACTGCAGTGATTCCCATCTACCACCATGCGATTTACAGCGTAATTCCCATCTACCACAATGCGATGTACAGCAGTGATTCTCATCTACCACCATGTGATGTACTGCAGTGATGCCTATCTACCACCATGTGGTGTACTGCAGTGATGCCCATCTACCACCATGAGATGTACTGCAGTGATTCCCATCTGCCACCATGCGATGTACTGCGTGAGTCCTATCTACCACAATTCGATGGACTGGGTGATTTCCATCTACCACAATGCGCTGTACTGCAGTGATTCCCATCTACCACCATGAGATGTACTGCAGTGATTCCCATCTGCCACCATGCGATGTACTGCAGTGATTCCCATCTACCACCATGCGATGTACTGCATGAGTCATATCTACCACAATTCGATGTACTGGGTGATTCCCATCTACCACCATGCGCTGTACTGCAGTGATTCCCATCTACCACCATGCGATTTACAACGTGATTCCCATCTACCACCATGCAATGTACTGCAGTGATTGCGATCTAACACCATGTGATGCATTGCAGTGATTCCCATATTCTACCATGCGATGTACTGCAGTGATTTCCATCTACCACCATGCGATGTACTGCGTGATTCCCATCTGCCACCATGCAATGTACTGCAGTGATTCCCATGTACCCCCATGCGATGTACTGCAGTGATTCCCATATTCTACCATGCGATGTACTGCAGTGATTTCCATCTACCACCATGCGATGTACTGCAGTGATTCCCATCTACAGCCATGCGATGTACTGGGTGATTCCTATATACCATTATGTGATGTACTGCAGTGATTCTCATCTACCATCATGCGATGCATTGCAGTGATTCCCATCTTCCACCATGCTATGTACTGCAGTGATAACCATCTACTACAATGCGATGTACTGCAGTGATTCTCATCTACCACCATGTGATGTACTGCCGTGATGTCTATCTACCACAGTGTGATGTACTGCAGTGATGCCCATCTACCACTATGCGATGTACTGCGTGAGTTCTATCTACCACCATGCGATGTACTGCCTTGATTCCATCTACCACTATGCGATGTACTGGGTTATTCCGATCTGCCACCATATGATGCATTGCAGTGATTCCCATGTACCACCATGGAATGTACTCCAGTGATTCCCATGTACCACCATGCGATGTACTGCAGTGATTCCCATGTACCACCATGCGATGCACTGCAGTGATTCCCATCTTCTACCATGCGATGTACTGGAGTGATTTCCATCTACCACCATGCGATGTACTGCAGTGATTCCCATCTACCACCATGCGATGTACTGCAGTGATTCCCATCTACTACCATGCCATGTACTGCAGTGATTCCCATCTACCACCATGCTATGTACTGCAGTGATAACCATCTACCACCATGCGATGTACTGCAGTGATTCTTATCTACCACCTTGTGATGTACTGCCGTGATGTCTATCTACCACCATGTGATGTACTGCAGTAACGCCCATCTACCACCATGTGATGTACTGCCTTCAACCCCATCTACCACTATGCGATGTACTGCGTGAGTTCTATCTACCACCATGTAATGTACTGCATTGATTCCCATGTACCACCATGCGATGTACTGCAGTGATTCCTATTTTCTACCATGCGATGTACTGCAGTGATTTCTATCTACCACCATGCGATGTACTGCAGTGATTCCCATCTGCCACCATGCGATGTACTGCAGTGATTCCCATCTACTACGATGCGATGTACTGCAGTGATTCCCATCTACCACCATGCGATGTACTGCAGTGATTCCCATCTACCACCATGCGATGTACTGCGTGATTCCCATCTACCACCATACGATGCATTACAGTGATTCCCATCTACCACCATTCGATGCAAGGCAGTGATTCCCATCTACCACCATGCTATGTACTGCAGTGATGACCATCTACCACCATGCGATGTACTGCAGTGATTCTTATCTACCACCATGCAATGTACTGCTGTGATTCCCATCTACCACCATGCTATGTACTGCAGCGATAACCCTCTACCACCATGCGATGTACTGCAGTGATTCTCATCTACCACCATGTGATGTACTGCTGTGATGTCTATCTACCACCATGTGATGTACTGCAGTGATGCCATCTACCACCATGCGATGTACTGCGTGATTCCCATCTACCAGCATGCAATGTACTGCAGTGATTCCCATGTACAACCATGCGATGTACTGCAGTGATTCTCATCTACCACCATGTGATGTACTGCCGTGATGCCTATCTACCACCATGTGGTGTACTGCAGTGATGCCCATCTACCACCATGAGATGTACTGCAGTGATTCCCATCTACCACCATGCGATGTACGGCAGTGATACCCATCTACCACCATGCGATGTACTGCGTGTGTCCTATCTACCACCATTCGATGTACTGGGTGATTCCCATCTACCACCACGCGCTGTACTGCAGTGATTCCCATCTACCACCATGCGATTTACAGCGTAATTCCCATCTACCACCATGCAATGTACTGCAGTGAATTCGATCTACCACCATGTGGTGCATTGCAGTGATTCCCATCTACCACCATGTGATGTACTGCGTGATGCCCATCTACCTCCATGCAATGTACTGCAGTGATTCCCATGTACCACCATGCGATGTACTGCAGTGATTCCCATCTACCATCATGCTATGTACTGCTGTGATTCCCATTTACCACCATGCGATGCATTACAGTGATTCCCATCTACCACCATTCGATGCAAGGCAGTGATTCCCATCTTCCACCATGCTATGTACTGCAGTGATAACCATCTACTACCATGCGATGTACTGCAGCGATTCTTATCTACCACCATGTGATGTACTGCCGTGATGTATATCTACCACAGTGTGATGTACTGCAGTGATGCCCATCTGCCACTATGCGATGTACTTCGTGAGTTCTATCTACCACCATGCGATGTACTGCCTTGATTCCCATCTACCACTATGCGATGTACTGGGTGATTCTGATCTACCACCATGTGATGCATTGGAGTGATTCCCATCTACCACCATGGAATGTACTCCAGTGATTCCCATGTACCACCATGCGATGTACTGCAGTGATTCCCATGTACCACCATGCGATGCACTGCAGTGATTCCCATCTTCTACCATGTGATGTACTGAAGTGATTTCCATCTACCACCATGCGATGTACTGCAGTGATTCCCATCTACTACCATGCGATGTACTGCAGTGATTTCCATCTACTACCATGCCATGTACTTCAGTGATTCCCATCTACCACCATGCTATGTACTGCAGTGATAACCATCTACCACCATGTGATGTACTGCAATGATTCTTATCTACTACCATGTGATGTACTGCCGTGATGTTTATCTACCACCATGTGATGTAATGCAGTAATGCACATCTACCACCATGTGATGTACTGCCGTGATGCCTATCTACCACCATGTGGTGTACTGCAGTGATGCGCATCTACCACCATGATGTGTACTGCAGTGATTCCCATCTACCACCATGCGATGTACTGCAGTGATACCCATCTACCAACATGCGATGTACTGCGTGTGTCCTATCTACCACCATTCGATGTACTGGGTGATTCCCTTCTACCACCACGCGCAGTACTGCAGTAATTCCCATCTACCACCATGCGATTTACAGCGTAATTCCCATCTACCACAATGCGATGTACAGCAGTGATTCTCATCTACCACCATGTGATGTACTGCGTGATGCCCATCTACCTCCATGCAATGTACTGCAGTGATTCCCATGTACCACCATGCGATGTACTGCAGTGATTCCCATCTACCATCATGCTATGTACTGCTGTGATTCCCATTTACCACCATGCGATGCATTACAGTGATTCCCATCTACCACCATTCGATGCAAGGCAGTGATTCCCATCTTCCACCATGCTATGTACTGCAGTGATAACCATCTACTACCATGCGATGTACTGCAGCGATTCTTATCTACCACCATGTGATGTACTGCCGTGATGTATATCTACCACAGTGTGATGTACTGCAGTGATGCCCATCTGCCACTATGCGATGTACTTCGTGAGTTCTATCTACCACCATGCGATGTACTGCCTTGATTCCCATCTACCACTATGCGATGTACTGGGTGATTCTGATCTACCACCATGTGATGCATTGGAGTGATTCCCATCTACCACCATGGAATGTACTCCAGTGATTCCCATGTACCACCATGCGATGTACTGCAGTGATTCCCATGTACCACCATGCGATGCACTGCAGTGATTCCCATCTTCTACCATGTGATGTACTGAAGTGATTTCCATCTACCACCATGCGATGTACTGCAGTGATTCCCATCTACTACCATGCGATGTACTGCAGTGATTTCCATCTACTACCATGCCATGTACTTCAGTGATTCCCATCTACCACCATGCTATGTACTGCAGTGATAACCATCTACCACCATGTGATGTACTGCAATGATTCTTATCTACTACCATGTGATGTACTGCCGTGATGTTTATCTACCACCATGTGATGTAATGCAGTAATGCACATCTACCACCATGTGATGTACAGCCGTGATGCCTATCTACCACCATGTGGTGTACTGCAGTGATGCGCATCTACCACCATGATGTGTACTGCAGTGATTCCCATCTACCACCATGCGATGTACTGCAGTGATACCCATCTACCAACATGCGATGTACTGCGTGTGTCCTATCTACCACCATTCGATGTACTGGGTGATTCCCATCTACCACCACGCGCAGTACTGCAGTAATTTCCATCTACCACCATGCGATTTACAGCGTAATTCCCATCTACCACAATGCGATGTACAGCAGTGATTCTCATCTACCACCATGTGATGTACTGCAGTGATGCCTATCTACCACCATGTGGTGTACTGCAGTGATGCCCATCTACCACCATGAGATGTACTGCAGTGATTCCCATCTGCCACCATGCGATGTACTGTGTGAGTCCTATCTACCACAATTCGATGGACTGGGTGATTTCCATCTACCACAATGCGCTGTACTGCAGTGATTCCCATCTACCACCATGAGATGTACTGCAGTGATTCCCATCTGCCACCATGCGATGTACTGCAGTGATTCCTATCTACCACCATGCGATGTACTGCGTGAGTCATATCTACCACAATTCGATGTACTGGGTGATTCCCATCTACCACCATGCGCTGTACTGCAGTGATTCCCATCTACCACCATGCGATTTACAACGTGATTCCCATCTACCACCATGCAATGTACTGCAGTGATTGCGATCTACCACCATGTGATGCATTGCAGTGATTCCCATATTCTACCATGCGATGTACTGCAGTGATTTCCATCTACCACCATGCGATGTACTGCGTGATTCCCATCTGCCACCATGCAATGTACTGCAGTGATTCCCATGTACCACCATGCGATGTACTGCAGTGATTCCCATATTCTACCATGCGATGTACTGCAGTGATTTCCATCTACCACCATGCGAGGTACTGCAGTGATTCCCATCTACAGCCATGCGATGTACTGGGTGATTCCTATATACCATTATGTGATGTACTGCAGTGATTCTCATCTACCATCATGCGATGCATTGCAGTGATTCCCATCTTCCACCATGCTATGTACTGCAGTGATAACCATCTACTACAATGCGATGTACTGCAGTGATTCTCATCTACCACCATGTGATGTACTGCCGTGATGTCTATCTACCACAGTGTGATGTACTGCAGTGATGCCCATCTACCACTATGCGATGTACTGCGTGAGTTCTATCTACCACCATGCGATGTACTGCCTTGATTCCATCTACCACTATGCGATGTACTGGGTGATTCCGATCTGCCACCATATGATGCATTGCAGTGATTCCCATCTACCACCATGGAATGTACTCCAGTGATTCCCATGTACCACCATGCGATGTACTGCAGTGATTCCCATGTACCACCATGCGATGCAATGCAGTGATTCCCATCTTCTACCATGCGATGTACTGGAGTGATTTCCATCTACCACCATGCGATGTACTGCAGTGATTCCCATCTACCACCATGCGATGTACTGCAGTGATTCCCATCTACTACCATGCCATGTACTGCAGTGATTCCCATCTACCACCATGCTATGTACTGCAGTGATAACCATCTACCACCATGCGATGTACTGCAGTGATTCTTATCTACCACCTTGTGATGTACTGCCGTGATGTCTATCTACCACCATGTGATGTACTGCAGTAATGCCCATCTACCACCATGTGATGTACTGCCTTCAACCCCATCTACCACTATGCGATGTACTGCGTGAGTTCTATCTACCACCATGTAATGTACTGCATTGATTCCCATGTACCACCATGCGATGTACTGCAGTGATTCCTATCTTCTACCATGCGATGTACTGCAGTGATTTCTATCTACCACCATGCGATGTACTGCAGTGATTCCCATCTGCCACCATGCGATGTACTGCAGTGATTCCCATCTACTACGATGCGATGTACTGCAGTGATTCCCATCTACCACCATGCGATGTACTGCAGTGATTCCCATCTACCACCATGCGATGTACTGCGTGATTCCCATCTACCACCATACGATGCATTACAGTGATTCCCATCTACCACCATTCGATGCAAGGCAGTGATTCCCATCTACCACCATGCTATGTACTGCAGTGATGACCATCTACCACCATGCGATGTACTGCAGTGATTCTTATCTACCACCATGCAATGTACTGCTGTGATTCCCATCTACCACCATGCTATGTACTGCAGCGATAACCCTCTACCACCATGCGATGTACTGCAGTGATTCTCATCTACCACCATGTGATGTACTGCTGTGATGTCTATCTACCACCATGTGATGTACTGCAGTGATGCCCATCTACCACCATGCGATGTACTGCGTGATTCCCATCTACCAGCATGCAATGTACTGCAGTGATTCCCATGTACAACCATGCGATGTTCTGCAGTGATTCTCATCTACCACCATGTGATGTACTGCCGTGATGCCTATCTACCACCATGTGGTGTACTGCAGTGATGCCCATCTACCACCATGAGATGTACTGCAGTGATTCCCATCTACCACCATGCGATGTACGGCAGTGATACCCATCTACCACCATGCGATGTACTGCGTGTGTCCTATCTACCACCATTCGATGTACTGGGTGATTCCCATCTACCACCACGCGCTGTACTGCAGTGATTCCCATCTACCACCATGCGATTTACAGCGTAATTCCCATCTACCACCATGCAATGTACTGCAGTGAATTCGATCTACCACCATGTGGTGCATTGCAGTGATTCCCATCTACCACCATGTGATGTACTGCGTGATGCCCATCTACCTCAATGCAATGTACTGCAGTGATTCCCATGTACCACCATGCGATGTACTGCAGTGATTCCCATCTTCTACCATGCGATGTACTGCAGTGATTCCCATGTACCACCATGCGATGTACTGCAGTGATTTCCATCTTCTACCATGCGATGTACTGCAGTGATTTCCATCTACCACCATGCGATGTACTGCAGTGATTCCCATCTACCACCATGCGATGTACTGCAGTGATTCCTATCTTCTACCATGCGATGTACTGCAGTGATTTCCATCTACCACCATGCGATGTACTGCAGTGATTCCCATCTGCCACCATGCGATGTACTGCAGTGATTCCCATCTACTACGATGCGATGTACTGCAGTGATTTCCATCTACCACCATGCGATGTACTGCAGTGATTCCCATCTACCACCATGCGATGTACTGCGTGATTCCCATCTACCACCATACGATGCATTACAGTGATTCCCATCTACCACCATTCGATGCAAGGCAGTGATTCCCATCTACCACCATCCTATGTACTGCAGTGATGACCATCTACCACCATGTGGTGTACTGCAGTGATTCTTATATACCACCATGCGATGTACTGCTGTGATTCCCATATACCACCATGCTATGTACTGCAGCGATAACCCTCTACCACCATGCGATGTACTGCACTGATTCTCATCTACCACCATGTGATGTACTGCTGTGATGTCTATCTACCACCATGTGATGTACTGCAGTGATGCCCATCTACCACCATGCGATGTACTGCGTGATTCCCATCAACCACCATGCAATGTACTGCAGTGATTCCCATGTACAACCATGCGATGTACTGCAGTGATTCTCATCTACCACCATGTGATGTATTGCCGTGATGCCTATCTACCACCATGTGGTGTACTGCAGTGATGCCCATCTACCACCATGAGATGTACTGCAGTGATTTCCGTCTACCACCATGCGATGTACTGCAGTGATACCCATCTACCACCATGCGATGTACTGCGTGTGTCCTATCTACCACCATTCGATGTACTGGGTGATTCCCAACTACCACCACGCGCTGTACTGCAGTGATTCCCATCTACCACCATGCGATTTACAGCGTAATTCCCATCTACCACCATGCAATGTACTGCAGTGAATTCGATCTACCACCATGTGGTGCATTGCAGTGATTTCCATCTACCACCATGTGATGTACTGCGTGATTCCCATCTACCTCCATGCAATGTACTGCAGTGATTCCCATGTACCACCATGCGATGTACTGCAGTGATTCCCATCTTCTACCATGCGATGTACTGCAGTGACTCCCATGTACCACCATGCGATGTACTGCAGTGATTTCCATCTTCTACCATGCGATGTACTGCAGTGATTTCCATCTACCACCATGCGATGTACTGCAGTGATTCCCATCTACCACCATGCGATGTTCTGCAGTGGTTCCCATCTATCACCATGTGATGTACTGGGTGATTCCTATCTACCTCCATGCGATGTACTCCGTGATTCCCATTTACCACCTCGTGATGTACTGCCGTGATTCGCATCTACCATCATGCTATGTACTGTAATGAGTTCCATCTACCACTATGCGATGCATTACAGTGATTCCCATCTACCACCATACGATGCATGACAGAGATTCCCATCTACCACCATACTATGTACTGCAGTGATAACCATCTACCACAATGCGATGTACTGCAGTGATTCTCATCTGCCACCATGTGATGTACTGCAGTGATGCCTATCTACCACCATGTGGTGTACTGCAGTGATGCCCATCTACCACCATGAGATGTACTGCAGTGATTCCCATCTGCCACCATGCGATGTACTGCAGTGATTCCCATCTATCACCATGCGATGTACTGCGTGAGTCCTATCTACCACAATTCGATGTACTGGGTGATTCCCATCTACCACCATGTGCTGTACTGCAGTGATTCCCATCTACCACCATGAGATATACTGCAGTGATTCCCATCTGCCACAATGCGATGTACTGCAATGATTCCCATCTACCATCAAGCGATGTACTGCGTGAGTCCTATCTACCACAATTCGATGTACTGGGTGATTCCCATCTACCACCTTGCAATGTACTGCAGTGATTCCCATCTGCCACCATGCGATTTACAACGTGATTCCCATCTACCACCATGCAATGTACTGCAGTGATTGCGATCTACCACCATGTGATGCATTGCAGAGATTCCCATCTATCACCATGAGATGTCCTGTGTGATTCCCATCTGCCACCATGCAATGTACTGCAGTGATTCCCATGTACCACCATGCGATGTACGGCAGTGATTCCCATATTCTACCATGCGATGTACTGCAGTGATTTCCATCTACCACCATGCGATGTACTGCAGTGATTCCCATCTACCACCATGCGATGTACTGGGTGATTCCTATATACCACCATGTGATGTACTGCAGTGATTCTCATCTACCACCATGCGATGCATTGCAGTGATTCCCATCTTCTACCATGCTATGTACTGCAGTGATAACCATCTACTACCATGCGATGTACTGCAGTGATTCTCATCTACCACCATGTGATGTACTGCCGTGATGTCTATCTACCACAGTGTGATGTACTGCAGTGATGCCCATCTACCACTATGCGATGTACTGCGTGAGTTCTATCTACCACCATGCGATGTACTCCAGTGATTCCCATGTACCACCATCCGATGTACTGCAGTGATTCTCATCTACCACCATGCGATGCATTGCAGTGATTCCCATCTTCTACCATGCGATGTACTGCAGTGATTTCCATCTACCACCATGCGATGTACTGCAGTGATTCCCATCTGCCACCATGCGATGTACTGCAGTGATTCCCATCTACTACGATGCGATGTACTGCAGTGATTCCCATCTAACACCATGCGATGTACTGCAGTGATTCCCATCTACCACCATGCGATGTACTGCGTGATTCCCATCTACCACCATACGATGCATTACAGTGATTCCCATCTACCACCATTCGATGCAAGGCAGTGATTCCCATCTACCACCATGCTATGTACTGCAGTGATGACCATCTACCACCATGCTATGTACTGCAGCGATAACCCTCTACCACCATGCGATGTACTGCAGTGATTCTCATCTACCACCATGTGATGTACTGCTGTGATGTCTATCTACCACCATGTGATGTACCGCAGTGATGCCCATCTACCACCATGCGATGTACTGCGTGATTCCCATCTACCACCATGCAATGTACTGCAGTGATTCCCATGTACAACCATGCGATGTACTGCAGTGATTCTCATCTACCACCATGTGATGTACTGCCGTGATGCCTATCTACCACCATGTGGTGTACTGCAGTGATGCCCATCTACCACCATGAGATGTACTGCAGTGATTCCCATCTACCACCATGCGATGTACTGCAGTGATACCCATCTACCACCATGCGATGTACTGCGTGTGTCCTATCTACCACCATTCGATGTACTGGGTGATTCCCATCTACCACCACGCGCTGTACTGCAGTGATTCTCATCTACCACCATGCGATTTACAGCGTAATTCCCATCTACCACCATGCAATGTACTGCAGTGAATTCGATCTACCACCATGTGGTGCATTGCAGTGATTCCCATCTACCACCATGTGATGTACTGCGTGATTCCCATCTACCTCCATGCAATGTACTGCAGTGATTCCCATGTACCACCATGCGATGTACTGCAGTGATTTCCATCTTCTACCATGCGATGTACTGCAGTGATTTCCATCTACCACCATGCGATGTACTGCAGTGATTCCCATCTACCACCATGCGATGTACTGCAGTGATTCCCATCTACCACCATACGATGCATTACAGTGATTCCCATCTACCACCATTCGATGCAAGGCAGTGATTCCCATCTACCACCATCCTATGTACCGCAGTGATGACCATCTACCACCATGCGATGTACTGCAGTGATTCTTATCTACCACCATGCGATGTACTGCTGTGATTCCCATCTACCACCATGCTATGTACTGCAGAGATAACCCTCTACCACCTTGCGATGTACTGCAGTGATTCTCATCTACCACCATGTGATGTACTGCTGTGATGTCTATCTACCACCATGTGATGTACTGCAGTGATGCCCATCTACCACGATGCGATGTACTGCGTGATTCCCATCTACCACCATGCAATGTACTGCAGTGATTCCCATGTACAACCATGCGATGTACTGCAGTGATTCTCATCTACCACCATGTGATGTACTGCCGTGATGCCTATCTACCACCATGTGGTGTACTGCAGTGATTCCCATCTACCACCATGAGATGTACTGCAGTGATTCCCATCTACCACCATGCGATGTACTGCAGTGATACCCATCTACCACCATGCGATGTACTGCGTGTGTCCTATCTACCACCATTCGATGTACTGGGTGATTCCCATCTACCACCACGCGCTGTACTGCAGAGATTCCCATCTACCACCATGCGATTTGCAGCGTAATTCCCATCTACCACCATCCAATGTACTGCAGTGAATTCGATCTACCACCATGTGGTGCATTGCAGTGATTCCCAACTACCACCATGTGATGTACTGCGTGATTCCCATCTACCTCCATGCAATGTACTGCAGTGATTCCCATGTACCACCATGCGATGTACTGCAGTGATTCCCATCTTCTACCATGCGATGTACTGCAGTGATTCCCATGTACCACAATGCGATGTACTGCAGTGATTTCCATCTTCTACCATGCGATGTACTGCAGTGATTTCCATCTACCACCATGCGATGTACTGCAGTGATTCCCACCTACCACCATGCGATGTACTGCAGTGATTCCCATCTATCACCATGTGATGTACTGGGTGATTCCTATCTACCTCCATGCGATGTACTCCGTGATTCCCATTTACCACCTCGTGATGTACTGCCGTGATTCGCATCTACCATCATCCTATGTACTGTAGTGAGTTCCATCTACCACTATGCGATGCATTACAGTGATTCCCATCTACCACCATACGATGCATGACAGTGATTCCCATCTACCACCATGCTATGTAATGCAGTGATAACCATCTACCACAATGCGATGTACTGCAGTGATTCTCATCTACCACCATGTGATGTACTGCAGTGATGCCTATCTACCACCATGTGGTGTACTGCAGTGATGCCCATCTACCACCATGAGATGTACTGCAGTGATTCTCATCTGCCACCATGCGATGTACTGCAGTGATTCCCATCTATCACCATGCGATGTACTGCGTGAGACCTATCTACCACAATTCGATATACTGGGTGATTCCCATCCACCACCATGCGCTGTACTGCAGTGATTCCCATCTACCACCATGACATGTACTGCAGTGATTCCCATCTGCCACCATGCGATGAACTGCAGTGATTCCCATCTACCACCATGCGATGTACTGCGTGTGTCCTATCTACCACAATTCGATGTACTGGGTGATTCCCATCTACCACAATGCGCTGTACTGCAGTGATTCCCATCTGCCACCATGCGATTTACAACGTGATTCCCATCTACCACCATGCAATGTACTGCTGTGATTGCGATCTACCACCATGTGATGCATTGCAGAGATTCCCATCTATCACCATGTGATGTACTGTGTGATTCCCATCTGCCACCATGCAATGTACTGCAGTGATTCCCATGTACCACCATGCGATGTACTGCAGTGATTCCCATATTCTACCATGCGATGTACTGCAGTGATTTCCATCTACCACCATGCGATGTACTGCAGTGATTCCCATCTACCACCATGCAATGTAGTGGGTGATTCCTATACACCACCATGTGATGTACTGCAGTGATTCTCATCTACCACCATGCGATGCATTGCAGTGATACCCATCTTCCACCATGCTATGTACTGCAGTGATAACCATCTACTACCATGCGATGTACTGCAGTGATTCTAATCTACCACCATGTGATGTACTGCCGTGATGTCTATCTACCACAGTGTGATGTACTGCAGTGATGCCCATCTACCACTATGCGATGTACTGCGTGAGTTCTATCTACCACCAAGCGATGTACTCCAGTGATTCCCATGTACCACCATGCGATGTACTGCAGTGATTCCCATGTACCACCATGTGATGCACTGCAGTGATTCCATCTTCTACCATGCGATGTACTGCAGTGATTACCATCTACCACTATGCGATGTACTGCAGTGATTCCCATCTACTACCATGCCATGTACTGCAGTGATTCCCATCTACCACCATGCTATGTACTGCAGTGATAACCATCTACCACCATGCGATGTACTGCAGTGATTCTTATCTACCACCATGTGATGTACTGCCGTGATGTCTATCTACCACCATGTGATGTACTGCAGTAATGCCCATCTACCACCATGCGATGTACTGCCTTGATTCCCATCTACCACCATGCAATGTACTGCAGTGATTCCCATGTACCACCATGCGATGTACTGCAGTGATTCCTATCTTCTACCATGCGATGTACTGCAGTGATTTCCATCTACCACCATGCGATGTACTGCAGTGATTCCCATCTACCACCATGCGATGTACTGCCTTGATTCCCATCTGCCACCATGCAATGTACTGCAGTGATTCCCATGTACCACCATGCGATGTACTGCAGTGATTCCCATATTCTACCATGCGATGTACTGCAGTGATTTCCATCTACCACCATGCGATGTACTGCAGTGATTCCCATCTACCACCATGCAATGTAGTGAGTGATTCCTATATACCACCATGTGATGTACTGCAGTGATTCTCATCTACCACCATGTGATGCATTGCAGTGATACCCATCTTCCACCATGCTATGTACTGCAGTGATAACCATCTACTACCATGCGATGTACTGCAGTGATTCTCATCTACCACCATGTGATGTACTGCCGTGATGTCTATCTACCACAGTGTGATGTACTGCAGTGATACCCATCTACCACTATGCGATGTACTGCGTGAGTTCTATCTACCTACATGCGATGTACTCCAGTGATTCCCATGTACCACCATGCGATGTACTGCAGTGATTCCCATGTACCACCATGTGATGCACTGCAGTGATTCCCATCTTCTACCATGCGATGTACTGCCTTGATTCCCATCTACCACCATGCAATGTACTGCATTGCTTCCCATGTGCCACCATGCGATGTACTGCAGTGATTCCTATCTTCTCCCATGCGATGTACTGCAGTGATTTCCATCTACCACCATGCGATGTACTGCCTTGATTCCCATCTACCACCATGCAATGTACTGCATTGCTTCCCATGTACCACCATGCGATGTACTGCAGTGATTCCTATCTTCTCCCATGCGATGTACTGCAGTGATTTCCATCTACCACCATGCGATGTACTGCAGTGATTCCCATCTACCACCATGCGATGTACTGCAGTGATTCCCATCTACTACGATGCGATGTACTGCAGTGATTTCCATCTACCACCATGCGATGTACTGCAGTGATTCCCATCTACCACCATGCGATGTACTGCGTGATTCCCATCTACCACAAAACGATGCATTACAGTGATTCCCATCTACCACCATTCGATGCAAGGCAGTGATTCTCATCTACCACCATGCTATGTACTGCAGTGATGACCATCTACCACCATGCGATGTACTGCAGTGATTCTTATCTACCACCATGCGATGTACTGCTGTGATTCCCATCTACCACCATGCGATGCATGACAGTGATTCCCATCTACCACCATGCGATGTACTGCAGTGATTCCCATCTACCACCATGCGATGTACTGCGTGAGTCCTATCTACCACAATTCAATGTACTGGGTGATTCCCATCTACCACCATGCGCTGTACTGCAGTGATGTCTATCTACCACCACGTGATGTACTGCAGTAATGCCCATCTACCACCATGTGATGTACTGCCTTCAACCCCATCTACCATCATGCAATGTACTGCATTGATTCCCATCTACCACCATGCTATGTACTGCAGTGATAACCCTCTACCACCATGCGATGTACTGCAGTGATTCTCATCTACCACCATGTGATGTACTGCTGTGATGTCTATCTACCACCGTGTGATGTACTGCAGTGATCCCCATCTACCACCATGCGATGTACTGCGTGATTCCCATCTACCACCATGCAATGTACTGCAGTGATTCCCATGTACCACCATGCGATGTACTGCAGTGATTCTCATCTACCACCATGTGATGTACTGCCGTGATGCCTATCTACCACCATGTGGTGTACTGCAGTGATGCCCATCTACCACCATGAGATGTACTGCAGTGATTCCCATCTACCACCATGCGATGTACTGCAGTAATACCCATCTACCACCATGCGATCTACTGCGTGTGTCCTATCTACCACCATTCGATGTACTGGGTGATTCCCATCTACCACCATGCGCTGTACTGAAGTGATTCCCATCTACCACCATTCGATTTACAGCGTAATTCCCATCTACCACCATGCAATGTACTGCAGTGATTCCGATCTACCACCATGTGGTGCATTGCAGTGATTCCCATCTACCACCATGTGATGTACTGCGTGATTCCCATCAACCTCCATGCAATGTACTGCAGTGATTCCCATGTACCACCATGCGATGTACTGCAGTGATTCCCATCTTCTACCATGCGTTGTACTGCAGTGATTTCCATTTACCACCATGCGATGTACTGCAGTGATTCCCATCTACCACCATGCGATGTACTGCAGTGATTCCCATCTACTACCATGCGATGTAGTGCAGTGATTCCCATCTACCACCATGCGATGTACTGCAGTGATTCCCATCTATCACCATGTGATGTACTGGGTGATTCCTATCTACCTTCATGCGATGTACTGCGTGATTCCCATTTACCACATCGTGATGTACTGCCGTGATTCCCATCTACCATCATGCTATGTACTGTAGTGATTTCCATCTACCACTATGCGATGCATTACAGTGATTCCCATCTACCACCATGCGATGCATGACAGTGATTCCCATCTACCACCATGCTATGTACTGCAGTGATAACCATCTACCACCATGCGATGTACTGCAGTGATTCTCATCTACCACCATGTGATGTACTTCCGTGATGCCTATCTACCACCATGTGGTGTACTGCAGTGATGCCCATCTACCACCATGAGATGTACTGCAGTGATTCCCATCTGCCACCATGCGATGTACTGCAGTGATTCCCATCTACCACCATGCGATGTACTGCGTGAGTCCTATCTACCACAATTCGATGTACTGGGTGATTCCCATCTACCACCATGCGCTGTACTGCAGTGATGTCTATCTACCACCATGTGATGTACTGCAGTAATGCCCATCTACCACCATGTGATGTACTGCCTACAACCCCATCTACCACTATGCGATGTACTGCGTGAGTTCTATCTACCACCATGCGATGTACTGCCTTCATTCCCATCTACCACCATGCAATGTACTGCATTGATTCCCATGTACCACCATGCGATGTACTACAGTGATTCCTATCTTCTACCATGCGATGTACTGCAGTGATTTCCATCTACCACCATGCGATGTACTGCAGTGATTCCCATCTACCACCATGCGATGTAGTGCAGTGATTCCCATCTACTACGATGCTATGTACTGCAGTGATTCCCATCTACCACCATGCGATGTACTGCTGTGATTCCCATCTACCACCATGCGATGTACTGCGTGATTCACATCTACCACAATACGATGCATTACAGTGATTCCCATCTTCCACCATTCGATGCAAGGCAGTGATTCCCATCTACCACCATGCTATGTACTGCAGTGATGACCATCTACCACCATGCGATGTACTGCAGTGATTCGTATCTACCACCATGCGATGTACTGCTGTGATTCCCATCTACCACCATGCTATGTACTGCAGTGATAACCCTCTACCACCATGCGATGTACTGCAGTGATTCTCATCTACCACCATGTGATGTACTGCTGTGATGTCTATCTACCACCATGTGATGTACTGCAGTGATGCCCATCTACCACCATGCGATGTACTGCGTGATTGCCATCTACCACCATGCAATGTACTGCAGTGATTCCCATGTACCACCATGCGATGTACTGCAGTGATTCTCATCTACCACCATGTGATGTACTGCCGTGATGCCTATCTACCACCATGTGGTGTACTGCAGTGATGCCCATCTACCACCATGCGATGTACTGCAGTGATTCCCATCTACCACCATGCGATGTACTGCAGTGATACCCATCTACCACCATGCGATGTACTGCGTGTGTCCTATCTACCACCATTCGATGTACTTGGTGATTCCCATCTACCACCACGCGCTGTACTGCAGTGATTCCCATCTACCACCATGCGATTTATAGCGTAATTCCCATCTACCACCATGCAATGTACTGCAGTGATTCCGATCTACCACCATGTGGTGCATTGCAGTGATTCCCATCTACCACCATGTGATGTACTGCGTGATTCCCATCTACCTCCATGCAATGTACTGCAGTGATTCCCATGTACCACCATGCGATGTACTGCAGTGATTCCCATCTTCTACCATGCGATGTACTGCAGTGATTTCCATTTACCACCATGCGATGTACTGCAGTGATTCCCATCTACCACCATGCGATGTACTGCAGTGATTCCCATCTACTACCATGCGATGTAGTGCAGTGATTCCCATCTACCACCATGCGATGTACTGCAGTGATTCCCATCTATCACCATGTGATGTACTGGGTGATTCCTATCTACCTCCATGCGATGTACTGCGTGATTCCCATTTACCACATCGTGATGTACTGCCGTGATTCCCATCTACCATCATGCTATGTACTGTAGTGATTTCCATCTACCACTATGCGATGCATTACAGTGATTCCCATCTACCACCATGCGATGCATGACAGTGATTCCCATCTACCACCATGCAATGTACTGCAGTAATAACAATCTACCACCATGCGATGTACTGCAGTGATTCTCATCTACCACCATGTGATGTACTACCGTGATGCCTATCTACCACCATGAGATGTACTGCAGTGATTCCCATCTGCCACCATGCGATGTACTGCAGTGATTCCCATCTACCACCATGCGATGTACTGCGTGAGTCCTATCTACCACAATTCGATGTACTGGGTGATTCCCATCTACCACCATGCGCTGTACTGCAGTGATGTCTATCTACCACCATGTGATGTACTGCAGTAATGCCCATCTACCACCATGTGATGTACTGCCTTCAACCCCATCTACCACTATGCGATGTACTGCGTGAGTTCTATCTACCACCATGCGATGTACTG